>NC_087259.1:16632500-16962500 GCF_037042905.1 Lytechinus pictus | reverse complement strand
CTCTCTCCCTCCTTATATACTTGCCCATCCCCTCCCCCACTGAACTGGTAAATCATAAAAATATACTATTTCAAGTAATATCACCCTATAAACAATAGATCACTCAGGGCCTCATACTTATATCCTGAAAGGAAATTGTTCTGAAGAAGAAAATGAAATATTAATTTGGCAATCGGATAAGTATGTATATTTTCATTACGGAAATGATCAGGAAATGAATTATTCAATTGCAAAGATATTCTCCTTTAATATGATTATCGAACCCATTCCACCTGTTATTTTACTGTCAGTGTTACACTATACATGTAGATCCATTCGGTTATTTTGAGAGCATTTCATGAAACAAAATGTCAGTGAAAATGATTGACAACTGTTATAAGCTACTGAAATCCTTGCTTCTGATTGGCTCACAGCAAATTTGTCAGTGAAAATCACTAAACATTTGCTTCATGAAAACACTCCTTAGGTTTCCCTTTCCATTGATATCTTTCATTGTGGATTCCTTGTGCCAACTTTCGTTTTTCAGTCAATATCTCCCTGGGAATAGCATGCCAAGTTCATGGCATAGTTGCTGTCAGCTCGCTGACATTTATTGTACAATTATTGATATCTAGATGTGCCGTATGAATGGCAAAAGTCTTTAAATTCCCATTCATGTGCAATGTGTCAATGGCTGTAGTCAAGTTAGATAATTGTATCAATGCTGTATTAACAATCTGTCACTTAATATCAGTGATATGGTTTTTAAGAATGAATTATATACGTTCAGTTGATGAAACTATTGTAGTTATAAGAGACAGTATGTCAAAAATTAATTACATGAAAACCTGTTGATAGTGACCTGCCAAGGCCAATCCCCAAACCAACAATAAGTCATGCAAAATGAATTCTGAGATTTTTATTGTGAGCTTATAGAAGCACAGACTAAGCTTTGAAATGATGTATAACTTGTCAAAACTGATCAAGAATAACACACACATGTATTTGATTGAATGTATAAGAAATTTAGTGAGACTATCAGGAGCAAAAATGTTTGAAGTTTTGGGCTCACTCATTCATGGAATGTGCATACTGCCATCTTTGTCAAACTTCCAAGCAGTCCTGTAAAAAAAGAGTGTTGAACACTCCTGATTTTGTCTTATTTAACTTCACCACTTCAAATTTTTGACAGTATGAAGAAGAAGAATGACTCTTTCAGATAACCTAATTTTCTCAGTTTTTCTTTTTGAAAAGCAAATTATTGTTATAGATTCACAGAGAGCCTTCCTTGGCAACTTATAGTTGGTTTTGGGGTGACTGGTTACATATGTGGCCTGTTGCATAAAACGTTTTACCTGAGAAAACTCTGGTAAAAACTGAAAACTAAGGTTAGTCTGAGTTCTGCCATTGACTTTAACACAGGGCAAAAACTCTGGTAAAAACAATCTGAGTTTTCTCAGGTAAAAAGTTTTATGCAACGGGCCCATGGTCTTTCTAGACAGGTTCATATTCACACACAGATTCCTTGTGAAGCAGTTTTAATGGTCATCTCAGGCAGGTGGCTGCTATAGAGAGAAGTGGCTGCTCACACAGTTTTAAAGGGAAAGTTCACATTGACAAAAAGTTTATGGTCAAAATGGCAGGAAAATGATTTTAAAGATATTGAAGGTTTGAAGGAAATCCATCAAAGATTTGAAATGTTATTAGAATTCTAATTTTTTTTTATTTGTGACGTCATATGCGAGCAGCTTCCCATGTAAAAAACAAACAAATAAAATGATGTTTTCTCATAGAATTGAAAATTGTTTTTACAACATACAAATTATTTTGTACGTGCTCCTGAAAAGAAGAAAAATTGTAGTCATAATGAACCATTAACAAATTTATATTTATGCATTTTAAATATTACATAACAAATGGGGCAGCTGCTTGTACATGTATATAACGTAACATTATCAAAAACTCAAACCTCTAATAACTTTCTTAATCTTTGATGGATTTTCCTCAATCCTTCAATATATTTTTTTTCATTTCGATCTTTTTTCTGGTATGTTTACAACAAACTTTTTTGTCAAGGTCGAACTTCCCCTGTAACTCTATACCAGCTTCATTTGAGTGCTAAAGATATTCACATGAGACTGATTTTGATATGTAAGCTTTAGCATGGTTTAACATGTAATCAAATAGGATTTGTCCACTCTGTATCGTGTCAGGTCCTGCTGACCACACCACAGTGTCCACTACAGATGCTGACCATGTCGTGCCACAGACTGGTAACGGAACGCAGAAACCAAATCTTATTAGCTCAACAAAGCTAAGTGAAGGTGAGATAATTTCGCCTTAAAATGTCTTGTCCATCCCAACAGAAGTTGAAAATTTTAGATAGAAAGAGAAAACTCAAACTAGCATATTGCTAAAGTTTTCATAGAAATTTGATGTGAAATGAGAAATGATATTGTCTGACATCGCTTATTTTTTTTTATAAAGTTCACAAAACAGTTATGCAAAGCACGCGTCATATGCAAGTGATGTCAGTGCTCGCTCACTATTTCTTTAAATTTAATTAAATGTGAATTATATAGAATGTTTCAATTTCTTCAGATTTGACAATAAGGAAACTCTTCATCGAATCACAATACCTGTACATGTAGGTTCCAAAAGATGCGATTGTGCAGTGAGGAATCAAGTCTTATATCATAATTCCTATACTTTATTTTTTTACGACAGGAGGAGTATCCCACACACCTACCAATGGTTCACCGATCGGTACTGTCATCAGCGTCGTTGTCACCGTCCTTCTCCTCCTCGTCCTCGTGTTCGCACTCCTCCTCTTCCTCTACCGACGCAAGTACATCAAACTCAAGCACCGCCTCCCAACCCTTGCCTTCGAAGCCAACTGCAACGGGGGCGGGGCCACTATCAACAACTGCCCCACGATCGCGACGATGACGACGGTACCGAGTCGGCGTTCCAACCCAACCTACCAGATCACGCATCCAGACGATGAGCCGCAGTACCATGTGATTGATAATATGATGGCGGAAAGTGAAGACGAACTGGATAATAGTGAGATTTTCTTTCTTTTTCTTTATTGATTATACAATTTCTGAAAGGAAATTCCAACCTTATATCAAGTTTGTTCTGATAAAATCAGAAAATGAGAAACATCACAATGAAGAAAGTAGATTTAGAGATATTCAAAGTTTCAATTTTGAGATATCAGGGCTCCGTTGCATAAAAGTTACCCTTATGGTAACTTTGCCAATCAATGGTAACTACCATGATAACGATGATCAACAGCCAATCAAAATCAAGGATTCCATGGCAGTTACCATTGGATAGCAAAGTTACCATAATGGTTACTTTTATGCAACGGGGCCAAGAAATTATAAAAACTTGTTCAAAGAAAAGTCATATGCATCCTGAAATATTAAAGTTTTTTGTCATATACTTATGAATTTTATAATTGGAACACTTCTACATGAACTTTTTTAGTTGTTTTCATTATACACTGTAGTAGTAATAATGGTAATGATGCGGTTTAGAAATATTCTATTCTGTGGAAAACATGAAAAAAAGACAGAATAAGAGAATTTGGATATTTGTCATAGTGCAAAAAATTGTTATTCACAAAGATTCAGTTTGGAAATGAAGGTTTAAAGTTTTTTTTATCCTCAATCCATTGATAATTTATTCCAAAGAAAAGTTTATTCAACTGCAAAAGACCTTTTTACCAGAAGCTACTTGTATTTTAGAGATCTTTAGAAGATGCTGGTGTAATGATCTCATGTTTCAGGCTGTGGTACACAAAGTGTAGCAATTGATCGGACCGTTGATCTGGATGATTGAATTCAGATAATAATCGGTGAATTCGATTGTAAATTCTTCCCTACGATCAAACACTAAACTCTTATGTTCCAGGGCCCTACAAAAAGACACGCTCTTTGATGCCTGTCTCTATACTGTCTTTGACGTTAGGGCGGTTTCTTAGTAAAACAATGTATTTTATTATTTTTGAACACTTTCGTTCTTTTTTTCTTTTAGTGTCTGATTCTTCAAGAATATATGCAGAGCCTGAGAATCCCACCTGTACATATAAAGACAAGCATATGCTGCAACATTATGCTGAAACAGATCTTATCAATATACAGGTAAAATATGTGTAGATAGAATATCTTCCTTCCCCCCCCCTCCACTGTTCTTCTTTGTTTTTGTCTTTTACTGCTTTGTGGAAAATAAGCTGACTTTGAAATGAAAATCAGAGCCTGTATTCAGTTTGGATAGAGCTCAACATTCATTTCAAAGTTTGAATTCATTGTCAAATAAAATTACAGGTTAAATATAAAAAATATTTGTTTGGTAAAATATCAAATCTTAAATGTAAAATATGTAATCGTGAAAATCCAGTTTTAGTCTCCTTTTTCCATTTAATTCAGTGCAAAAGGTATTGAATTCTGTTGTTAAAATGAAATTGAACATCGCAGTTGGCTCATTAGCATGCTAATTGGAAACAATAAACATTCCAAAATGATTGAAATAAGAACATTTTGCATTAGTTCATGTTTTATTCATATATTTTTTTGAATCAGAATCGGTATGAGGTGATAGAGGCAATACAGTTATGGAGTGCCATCTGAGAGCATGGTCAATCATATTATTACTTTAAGCAGCAACTATTGTTTTTTTTTTATGTTAGGGTTTCAGGACATAAAATATATGGAGTGTCATCGCAGTGCATGGAGAATCATATTATTTTTAGCAATAAATATCTCTTCTAAAATCATAGGAGGTGTCAGTAAGTACAATATATGGAGTGCCATTACAGTGCATGGAGTATCATTTAATCATTTTAAGCAATAACTGTTTTCTTTTTTTTTTAATCACAGGGGGTGTCAGGAAATACAATATATGGAGTGCCATCTCAGTGCATGGAGAAGCTCAACAATAGTCGATTGCCTTGCCCAGAATATCCGAGGTCACAGCTCAACTTCTTAGAGTTACTCGGAGAGGGAATGTTTGGCGAGGTAGGTTTCTTGTAGTTTTTAGTCACTTAACATCACAAATTGAAAATAATCAGAGAAAAAAGGAATGTGGGAAAAATCCTACTGCCCTGACTGGGTTTTAAGCCTGGGGCCCTTTCCTATACAACCAGGGGTGGGGGAGGGGTTGCTGTGAAATCAAAGGTTGTGTTTTTTAATTGTATCGAGACCCAGCGTTCTTTGACGAGACGTCACTCTTTGCCACTCTCCAGTGTTAAAAGGGTACCGGCCATGTGAAAGCCTATGAAGTGTGCGCAGCAAATGAGTTTGGAAATACTTGTTGGACTGCTCCCCAGGGAGTGGAGAAAGTACATATATTGTGTCTGGGCAAGCCAGGATCCAATGAATAGGGTAATAATTAATGTAAATGATTAGAAACATTCAGGGGAGCAGTTTATAAAAGGGCTTGTTGGATGTTTTACCCAACTAAGTGTTCTTTTATCCGACAGTTACCATTGTAACAGTGCTTCTCAGCAAATAGAAAACAAGAAATTTGTCATCCGTCTGATCAGAGAACTTATCAGATGACAAATTGATGGAATGCACTCCTAATGTATAAGTGGTTTATAAAAAGCAGAATATTTTTTTTTTTAATAATAGTGATAATTAAATGCAATTTGTTAGCCACCATATCCATCTTAACGTGGAGAAGGTTTACGGTTTACCATGTGTTAGAAATGATCAAGGCACTCAAGTGAAAGGGAGCAAATGTTATCATTATACCATTAATATTATTAATATCATTATAAAAGACAAAAAACTGTCAAAGTGGTTAGCACAATGTCATACATGAGTTAACTTTATTTATCTTCTATGCAGGTTCATCTATGTGAAGCTGAGGATATCCAAGATTACATTGGGAATGGATTTCCATTTGAAAATAAAAACAAGGGAGAAAGAACTCTGGTCGCTGTGAAAATGCTCAGAAAAGATGCCTCCAAAAATGCCAGGTGGGTTGAATAATGTTGATACAGATTTCTGAGGAAGGTTGAAGAGTTTTGCTAGTATTTGTAAGGATTTTGTCGACAGTGATACACAATAAAACACAACGAAAAGAGATGGTTTAAAGACGGATATACATATTTGTGTATGAAATAATTACTCAAATAATGTCTTATCAACAAATGAACACACACAAATAAGTTGTACATTAAACAATTAAAACTAATCTAATGCATTTACATAGGACGAGAAAGAGAATAAGACCCAGGGGGGGGGGAGATATTAATCTTCATTCTCCAGGAGAGAAAAAGACCAACATCAACTACATACCGAGTCTCATACACTTCATATACTACATTTACTAGGTATGCTATATAATTATACTACATGTACATATACTACATCTACATATGCTACGTATTCTACATATAATACCGAGAGACGGGTGATGAGAGAAATAGCAATACGAAGGAAGAATAAAGAGAAGGAAGAGAGATTAATGAAAAGGAGTGAAAAGTGACTCCAGAGTCGGAGAGAAACAATGTTGATCTTTCTTTAAAATACTGTCAATCTTGTTCTCAACCAAGGTGCTGACTTACTGTAAATATAAACCAGATTCAGAGATGTAGAATTTGCTCTTGTCCTAGTTGTCTAGCTGTCTTGATAAAGGTAGCTGTCAATCTGTTGTTAACCACGATGTTGACTTGCTGTAGACATAACCAGATCCAAAGGTCTACAAGAGGTCACCAGCCAATTAGGTCCATCTCCCTACCCCTCTGTATACTGGTAGTTCTTCATTAGTCTGAGTTTGCTCCATCTCAAGATTTTTCCCTGGTTATCTGGTATATTGCCAATCGGTCTGCACCTGATTTGTCTACTTTCCATTTGGTCTAATCCCACATGGTCTAATCCTAAATTGGTCTAATCCCACATGGTCTAATCCTAGTTTGGCCCAGAGCCCCATCTTACAAAGAGTTGTAATTGATTCAAATCAAACTCGAATTACGTTGGATCAATTGATTTCAATCTATCGCAACTATTTGTAAGACGGACCACCGAGGAACTGCAGGATAATTCCAGGGCGGTCTGATGGAGATGGGCCCTCGTAGACACCAGACCGTTCCTCTCCCAGACAAATGGATGTCATTCCACTCCCCAAATCAATCCAGGATCCTGCGGAATGACAACAAGTCCCTCTCAACGGCTGATTGCTATACCATGTGACAGCCGACCAATTACTTGATTGGTGTGAAAATGCTCAAATGTGAATGGAATTGGTACACCAGGTTCCCAAGAACACAGGGCAACATTGTGAACCCCTTGATACAGGAGGATGCTATGTGATGTATCGGTTCATGTTTGGTAGACAGGGGCGGATCCAAGGTATCTTGATGGTGGAGGTGTGGAAGGGGGGGGGATGACCTAAAACATCATGTTTTTTATCAATGGAATAAGAGGCACTATATAGAAACACATGACCTAGACTTCTCTTTTTGACACTTTTTTTCATATTTCTTCCTCTTTTCTTCTTTTTCTCCTCATGTATTTTTGTACTCTTTGAAAATGATAGGGGCAGACACCCCCTGCCCCCCCCCCCCCTCCTTTCCTGTATTGCCATCCCTGGTGGTAGGTGGTACATTTGTGGGTAACATGACTTCTTCAACAGACCTTCAGGAAGTTTTGAGGCTCTGGTTCCGATGCACACATGTTCCTGTGATTTGGTCTGTGTTCATACAAATATTTAGCTTGAAAACACAAACGTAAATACTAATTCATGTTTGGGTTTTGTCAATGCCCATAGGAGTGTTCATATTTTTTTGTTGTCAAGGATAATTCTGCAAAGTTTGACCACATGTAAAGAATCTTAACTTGTGGAACCCTGACACTGCAAGGCAGTACCATTATAAATGTGACTAAGAATGCTTCATTAATGTGAATCTGGAAATTATAATTTTGACAGTATAAGGCTTCAAAAATCATCACATTGTAACAATCTGTACTTTCTGTATTCTCCTTCATAAATAAATATATATTCTTACTAGATATACTTGTTTCTTCATAGCTAACGTAGAGCACTTTCCAGGAACTTTATGCTTCCATTTACATCTATGTAACCATGGGTTTTATTCTTTTTAAGAAGAATCATTTTGGAAGCTTGATTCTAGGGGAAAAACATGTTGCATGAATGCATCCTGAATGCATGTACAAAAAAATGTTAAAGCGGAAATGCGTGGAAAACTGGTAATAGTTCAAGTTTATGAAATCCATGTGAATTCAGTCCAGAGACTGGCAAACCAGATTTTCATGGCCTGAATAAACTGGGTTTGTTTTATTTGTTCCTTTTGCCAAATGTACATTTATAGGCTGCACATACTTGGACAGCAATGTGAAATACTGTGCAAAGGTGATTTTAACACTACTGCTCACTAATTAGGCATTCGTTGTATAACATGTTTGGTATTGATGTGGATTTTGGTCAATTTACCAGGCTTTTGTAAATTTTCCAGTAAGCTACATGCACAATAACTCATCGGTCACATGACTGATTTAAGCCAATCATTTGATGATAATTCAATCATGCATGTTTCATGTATTTCTTACCCATCAGAGGTCTTCAATTTTGGCCTGTCATATATATGGTGTGAATAGATATATATACTTTGCAGTACATGTAGCTGTTTGTTCTTGTAGGGGGGGTTCTTGATTGGTAGACAGAATACCGCAGAAAAAAAATCTGCAAAACTTCTTAAATTCTATGAAAATATACATAAAATTCACTCATTTGGTCAATTTCCACCTTGTAATGGCAAGTTTGATCAGATTTCGGTCCCACTGATCTAATTTGGAAGGCTTAATTCAAGAAACGTGTTGCTAATGGCTTTGCCATATTGAGAAGTACCGGTACTGACAAACAAGTCTTGCTTGTAAACTGGTGAATATCCCCCTTTTTGTGGATTGGCAGTATACTCTACTGTCCAGTTGTGAGATACATTTAATGCTCGAGTAAGGTTGATAGAAGAACAGTGTTTTGCTTCTCCCCCCCCCCCTCGTTTATTTTTTTAACAATGAAACTAAACAGTCTTTTGGTCCTAAAGGATTTGACTTTCAAATTCAAATGTATGCCTATGTTGTAGTTTTTATATGTATTCTTTTATCTAAGATATCTTGATACATGTTAGTTGATTCTTTGTAAAATATTATATCTCTAACCAAACATTATCAATTTTTGAAACATTCTACTTGTAGCTCTGGGTTAAATTATTGTTCTCAATTACACACACAATTTTCTGTTATTAGATTTATACTTGAAATTTCCATCTGTTTATGTTCAGGATTTGAATTTTCCATTTGTATTGTATATATGCTTGTATTTTGTTTTGTTTTGTGTTATACAGGGCCCCCAAGTACAACAGTATTTGACTACTGATGGGGTTACCCTGTATAAATAATACCAAATAAATAAATAAATAAATAAATATAGCCCAGTATTCTGAATTTGGATTTAGTTTATCTGTGGTAAAAGTTGTGTTTTAACTATGGAAAGCCAATTGTTACACAAATCTCTAACAGTAAATGTTCAATTTATCAGCTTATCTGTCACTCAGATCATTCATAACTGTCGGGGAATAATAACTGAAATAGTTCTCTTTTCCATTATTGCATGGTGAAAGAGCACAGTGAAGATTATATCCTACATAAATTAAATCCTGTATGCTGATTGGTTTAAAAAGCATCATGTGACCAAACATATTTCCACTATTTTGTGATGATGTTGAAAATGAAACGCCCACAGAAGAAAATTGACTATTTCATGACGTCAATTATGGAACAGTGCACTATTCCATCATTGACGTCACTGTGCATCGCGCGCAGGACCAAATTCGCGTTCCGCTAATCGGTTGGCTTCAGGAAAAGTAGGTCAGTCAACGCAGTGCGTTATATTTTGGTTCAGATTAAAAATGGATGAACTACAATTAAAAGAACTAGATTATCAAGATCTATTGTTCTAGCTTATTAAATGTAGGATATAAAACAAATATACCAGGCCTTTTTTTTTCGAAAGTATAGAGGGAATTATTCTTCCTCGGTTGTGCTGGCAAAATTGCTATTTTTCCCCCGAGGGGTGAAGCCTGGATTATTTGTATATTATAGAAACATCCAGTGTTAACAAGATTTTGACATTTTTGGTCTCCCATAAATTTAGCATAGAGGGTTGAACATGACCTATAAAAGTTAAACCAGATTTCTGAATACAGGCCAATACATGTATGTACTATTATACTGCAGTGCTTCGATCCCCCAGTAATTGGACTGAAAAAGTATTCCCTAACATAATTTACATTTCCCTTTAACAGAGCGGACTTCATGAAAGAGATGAAGATCATGTCGCAGCTCCGTGATCCCAACATCGTCCGTCTCCTAGCCGCGTGCACGGAGGATGAACCATACTGTATGATTGTGGAATATATGGAGAACGGGGACCTCAATCAGTTTCTTTACGAGAGGGAAGGGTTCCAGGTTGGCCTCAATAACTGCAACGCTAACCTATCCAATGCTAATCCAAGATCAATAAGGTAAGTCAAGGTTCATATACATGTTTACCGGCATACAGGTAAATGTACATTTTAGTAAAATACTATATTTTATTTTATTTCATATTTCAAATCAGTGAAGGTCTTGTTTAGATCATTTATGCAAGAAAGATGGACTCCTTTTCATTAAAGATGCTATGAAAGCATTAAGTTACATTATGTTTTTCATTATTGGAAAGAAAAAAAACAAAACAATCTCGTAAGGGAAATTGCCCTTTCTAAAAAGAAAAAGAAGAAACATTACCATTATGTGCATTTTCTAACTATAACATTTTGAAGATACACATATTTAAGTAGAAAAATCTAACTTTTTAAACCTGAGTGTGATGCTTTTGAGTGGTTATTATTAACTGCATTGAATGATTGTTTTGCTCTGAAAGCAAAGTCACACAACACATTCCATAGCCGCTGATATCACCTGTAAGATTTCAAAAGTGAATTATATTCCTGCTCATTTGTGAACTTTGTACTCATTTATTCATTTTGTCTCCAGTGTCGGTGCTCTCGTCTACATGGCCACGCAGATAGCCTCCGGTATGAAATACCTCTCAAATATGAACTTTGTACATAGAGACCTTGCCACCCGCAATTGCCTCGTCGGGAAATCTTACACGATACGCATCGCCGACTTCGGCATGAGTCGGAATTTATATTCATCCAATTACTACAGGATTGAAGGGAGGGCCGTTCTGCCTATTAGGTGGATGGCGTGGGAGAGTATATTATTGGTAAGTTAGCCGACATCTTTAAAGGGAAAGATCACCCAAAAGTAAAGTTGATTTTAATAAAAGCTGTAAAATAACTGAAAAATATTGGTGAAGTTTTTGGAAAATTTGGTCAAAGAAAAGCAAATGATTTTTTTTTATAGTTTTGATTTTGTGACATGTGCAAACAGTTCCACCATTAACCCAGAGAGCTCCGCAAAGCGGGCTGGAGCCCAGAAGCTAACCATAGGCTGCCACAGCTAACAAATGCTAACGTGGGTACCTTCGAGGTTGGGGTACCAAAAACACCAAAAATTGAAGAAAAAAAAATAATGCACCCATCTCAATTCTTTGGATGAAGGTCTAACGGACAGCAGAAACAATAAAGGGGGGAAAAGGCTGCGTTCGTTCACTCGCTTTCAAAATTGCAAACAAAACTGGCCGATCGATATACCGATGGCGCATACGCAAAGACTTGGCTAAATTTGCGCATGCACCCTCGGTATATCGATCGGCCAGTTTTGTCATGTTTGTTTGCAATTTTTGAAAGCGAGTGAACGAACGTGGCCTTTTTCCCCCTTTTGAGGGTCTGGCTACTGCCTCAATGTCAGGATTCTGCTGTCTGTTAGACCTTCATCCATAGAATTGAGGTGGGTGCATGATTTCCTTTTTTCCCCTAAATTTTGGGTGTTTTTGGAAACCCAACCTCGAAGGTACCAATGTTAGTATGATTTGTTACCTGTGGCAGCCTATGGTTACTCCACCATATGTCATGCGATACAAAGTCCATAAAATTGTCATTCTCTCAGAAAATTGAAAATGGTTTTTGTCTCATCTGCAAAGCAGAGTGAGACTATAGGCGCCGCCGCTTTTCCGGCGGCAGCGTCAACACAGAATCTTAACCAAAGGTTAAGTTTTTGAAATGACAGCATAACTTAAAAAGTATATGGACCTAGTCATTAAACTTAGCCATAACGTTAATCAAGTATTACTGAACATCCTGCCTGAGTTTTGGGTCACATGACCAAGGTCAAAGGTCATTTAGGGTCAATGAACTTAGACCATGTTGGGGGATCAACATCAAAATCTTAACCTAAGGTTAAGTTTTTCAAATGTCATCATAACTTAAAAAATATATGGACCTAGTTCATAAAACTTGGAAATAAGGTTGATCAAGTATAACTGAACATCCTGCCTGAGTTTCAAGTCACATGACCAAGGTCAAAGGTCATTTAGGGTCAATGAACTTTGTCCAAGTTGGGGGTATCTGTTGAATTACCATCATAACTTTTGAAAGTTTATAGATCTGATTCATGAAACTTGGACATAAGAGTAATCAAGTATCACTGAAAATCCTGTGCGAGTTTCAGGTTACATGATCAAGGTCAAAGGTCATTTAAGGTCAACGAACTTTGTCCAAGTTGGGGGTATTTGTTGAATTACCATCATAACTTTGAAAGTTTATGGATCTGATTCATGAAACTTGGACATAATAATAATCAAGTATCATTGAACATCCTGCGCGATTTTCAGGTCACATGATCAAGGTCAAAGGTCATTTAAGGTCAACGAACTTTGTCCAAGTTGGGGATATTTGTTGAATTACCATCATAACTTTGAAAGTTTATGGATCTGATTCATGAAACTTAAACATGATAATAATCAAGTATCATTGAACATCCTGTGCGAGTTTCAGGTCACATGACCAAGGTCAAAGGTCAATGAACTTTGGCCATGTTGGGGGTATCTGTTGAATTACCATCATAACATTGAAAGTTTATGGATGTGATTCATGAAACTTGGACATAAGAGTAATCAAGTATCACTAAATATCCTGTGCGAGTTTCAGGTCACATTATCAAGGTCAAAGGTCATTTAAGGTTAACGAACTTTGGCCAAGTTGTGGGTATTTGTTGAATTACCATCATAACTTTGAAAGTTTATGGATCTGATTCATGAAGCATGGACATAAGAGTAATCAAGTATCATTGAATATCCTGTGCGAGTTTCAGGTCACATGACCAAAGTCAAAGGTCATTTAAGGTAATTGAACTTTGGCCATTTTGGAGGTAATTATTAGATTGCTGTCATAACTTTCAAAGTTTATAGATATAGTTTATAAAATGTGGATATAGGGGTAATCAAGTATCACTGACAAGTCTTAGGTCGCATGATCAAGGTCAAATGTCATTTATTGTCAATGAACGTAGTATTGTATCATTATATGTGTTTTTGTCTCACCTGCATAGCAGAGTGAGACTATAGGCGCCGCTTTTCCGACGGCGACGGCGGCGGCGGCGTCAACACTAAATCTTAACCTGAGGTTAAGTTTTTGAAATGACAGCATAACTTGGAAAGTATATGGACCTAGTTCATGAAACTTGGCCATAAGGTTAATCAAGTATTACTGAACATCCTGCCTGAGTTTCATGTCACATGACTAAGGTCAAAGGTCATTTAGGGTCAATGAACTTAGACCATGTTGGGGGAATCAACATCAAAATCTTAACCTAAGGTTAAGTTTTTGAAATGTCATAATAACTTAGAAAATATATGGACCTAGTTCATGAAACTTATACATAAGGTTAATCAAGTATCACTGAACATCCTGCATGAGTTTCACGTCACATGACCAAGGTCAAAGGTCATTTAGGGTCAATGAACTTTGGCCGAATTGGGGGTATCTGTTGAATTACCATCATAACTTTGAAAGTTTATGGATCTGATTCATGAAACTTGGACATAATAGTAATCAAGTATTACTGAACATCCTGTGCAAGTTTCAGGTCACATGATCAAGGTCAAAGGTCATTTAGGGTCAATGAACTTTGGCCAAATTGGGGTATTTGTTGAATTACAGCCATAAATTTGAAAGTGTGTTGGTCTAGTTCATAAAACTTGGACATAATAGTAATCAAGTATCACTGAACATCCTGTGCGAGTTTCAGGTCACATGATCAAGGTCAAAGGTCATGTAAGGTCAAAGAATTTTGGCCACGTTGGGGGTATTTTTTGAATTGCCATTATATCTCTATAAGTGTATTGGTCTAGTTCATAAAACGTGGAAATAAGAGTAACCAAGTATCACTGAACATCTTGTGCGAGTTATAGTAGTTTTCAAAATCAGCACTGCTGCTATATTGAATCGCGTGATGCAGGTGAGACGGCCGGAGGCATTCCACTTGTTTGTGAATAATTATTGTATAGTAGTTTTCAAAGTCAGCACTGCTGCTATATTGAATCGCGCGATGCAGGTGAGACTGCCAGAGGCGCT
This sequence comes from Lytechinus pictus, assembly GCF_037042905.1. Classification (NCBI taxonomy): domain Eukaryota; kingdom Metazoa; phylum Echinodermata; class Echinoidea; order Temnopleuroida; family Toxopneustidae; genus Lytechinus; species Lytechinus pictus. Next base: position 16,947,970 of record NC_087259.1, on the reverse strand, counting down.
CCACTTGTTGTCTTTTGTTTTAATGTATCATCAGACATGTCAATTTATAACACGACACCATGACACCCCCTCATCACATTCTGTTTCTCCATTTGACTTCTGCAGGGCAAGTTCACATCGAAAACCGACGTATGGGCGTTTGGTGTGACGCTGTGGGAGGTGATGATGCTATGTCGGGAGCAACCGTACTCAAGGCTCACTGACGAGCAAGTGATCGAAAACACGGGTCAGTTCTTTGAAAAGGACGGCAAGCCGATGTATCTAGCCAAACCGCCGCACTGTCCGAAAGACATTCATAACATCATGAGACGGTGCTGGACGAGCGAGCCCACCCAGCGGCCGACGTTCGACTTCCTACACACGTTCCTTCAGGCGCGGAACATCGGTTACGAGCCACCGGTAGCATCATAGTGAATTCCCAGTATTGTCAACGCGTTATGGACGCTCTGTTTTGAAATGTGTCGTACAGATATCAGAACTGAAGGAGCAGAATGGACCATTACTAGTACTATACTCAGAGGAAGGGAAGATATGACGGAAAATTCTTCTGCTGAATCTCTCTCTCTTTCTCTTTACGTTTTGCCCCCCCCCCTTTCTCACTCTCACACTCCCTCTCTCTCTCTCTCTCTCTTCTTCTTCAATCCACTCACTATATGTGATATCACAGAATCTCCATTGTAATTAATATTCATTGCATTATCAACAAGAAATAATAATTTCTCATGCAAATGGGAGAAAAATGTTGACTTCAGGATACGATGTTATTGGTGATCATTTGTGATCAGTGGGAAGAACTTGAATCTCACCAATCATCCAGGATCAACTCTTTATCCTTGCATCTGATTTGTACTACTCATCACAGCAATCGTGCATTAGTGATCAAAGCCATAATTAGCGTTGTCTAATTCTCTCTCTGCCACCCTCTTTTCTAAATTAAGACAGAAGGCAGTCCCGCTTGTTGCTACGTTCAATGTTACAGAAGTGAAATTGACGTAATTATCAGAATAAAAACATTGTTCAATTGTCATGTATTCCAGATATCGTTTACAATGAGAGAATTCTTGTTCCGGTTGTGAACATGCTCACGCTACTCTGTAAAAATATTGACATTCTGAAAGAATGAAATAAGTTTTGTCCTTTTGCATCAAATGCATTTCGATTTCAATTTCCTACCCATGAAAATGTTCATGTCATGTATGGTGCTTATGTTATTGAACGGATAAATCAAATCCTTTAATAATTGTTTTAATAATTGTTTGACTAATCCCACCAGACTATGTTTCTCTAAAATTTCCAAATTTAAAAAAAGTTGTTATAGTAATAATGATAATACATGTATTTCGTTCTTGTACATGTATAGCACATATCACATTATCTTCTAATGTCGATTTGCACTTTCAAAGATTTTGGGATATTATTACCCTTGAATAAGTCTTCGTCTTTTAGCATTTATATCTCTTTCTTGATGAGTATATTCAAAAGATAACTAGTTCCACAAAAACTAAGACAATTCTGGAAATTTGAAAGTATCCAATAATAATAATAATACTGGTAATAATGATAACGGTATATTTACCCAGGGTAGCCACTTCAGTTCCGAAAACTATTCTCCCAGCGGGCCCTGTTATTATTATTACCCGGCTAAGCTAGGCTACCTATTCAGGTGCACACAGCTTTTTGAGGAATTACTTCCTGCCGGTACCCATTTACCTCACCTGGGTCAAGTGCAGCACACTGTGGATGAATTCCTTGCTGAAGAAAATTCAACAACATCAATATAAAGGTTGTGTTGTCTCAATGGTCTTATAAATGCTTCTTGTGCCTACAACTTTCTCCAATATTGATTTTCTTCTTTTTTTATCGAGGCTGTAAATATTTTTGCAAATTTGTATAAGATGGTGTAACATACGTTAACACAAAGAGGGGAAGATCGTCATAAAATTAGCTTTTTTTATACTGCCTTGTTGTGTATATTGAAAGAGATGAACATAATGTAAAACAAGATTAAGAGATTTTGGATGTGAATATTGGTCATATTTTGGACAAAGATCTGTAGGTATCTTGTATGTATGATGTATTTAATCTGAATATAAAATGGATATAAAGAAGTACTGATTTTATCTATGTTTGATCGGTTTATCGATGAAATAAACATATTGTTGCTAGCATTCCATGTGTGCTGTCTGATTGAAAAATAGGCATGGTTTAAGAATGTATGTTTCACATAACTTTTTTTTGTTTTTTTATCCCAGCATTATCTTACTCCAACTAAAGCTACTGATCAGACATATGTGATTGTTTATTGTTGAATAATTTTTACTTTAATTCACATAAAAAATGATTACCACATTAAAATTGATTTTGTTTATAAATGTAGCTGTAATGATGCATAATATACAAATAATACACGTTTACGAGGGCAATAGTACGAATTATACACACAAGGTACCTTTGGAACAGCTCTTACATGCCTGAGGCATAGCCGAGGGTGTTTGGACTATTCCAAAGGTAACTAATGTGTTTAATAATTCTACGGCATGAGCAAAGTGATGTGTATTTCTTATGTACTTTTTAATATAGTGATATGGATCCTTATTTGATAACCATCCTCATCTCAAATCCATTGCCAGTCAATAGAACTGGTCATTAGTACCATTCGTTAGCAAATTTTCTTGTTAGCCATTGAATTCTTTTTTACAGATAAATAGCGCTATACAAATGCTATTCATCATCAAAAAATAAATAATTGATAAATTTCTGCCAACCTCTTGATTAGGATCCATATCACCATTTTATAATAGAAAACATAACAAACTTGCACTTGAGTGTATGCACTGATGGGCTGAACTGACTCCATTTATTTCTAGGATAATAAACTTTGATTAAAAAAAAGAAAGAAATAGTATATTTAGTAATGTAACAAATGTTTGGTGTTGGTAGTGAAAGGGTCAATAAAATCTTTGATGTGTTCCCTTTTCTTCATTTCAGGCCCCATTCTTTAAAAGATCATCAAATATTGTGATTTATGCACAAGCTATTGAAATAGTAGATTATGAGATTACTATTCATGGTTGAATATTCCAGTCCATATGTCCTCAGTTCGTTTATTGTTTGTATTCACATTTTGGGGTTGAAATAGTCTGGTAATCATAATTTCAATTGTCCATGTACTATGTATATAATACTTATGCCAAAGTAATGATTTATATGCCAACTGTATATAATTCAGCATTATTTTTTATCACGCTGTGCTACTTGTTCAAATTGATTCAAAAATATATATAATCTGTGCTCTTCATAAATTTTAAGATATTTATAATAAAAAAGGCCCTGGAATGTGTCGTAGGTGGAGTTTAAAAAAATTTATTCACTTTTCATTGATTGGACCTATTTTATTTAATTGCTTTTTTTTTCACTTATTCTAATCAATTATAAAGTAACAGGATTTTATATTCTCCCATGATTCTTTTTATGTATAATCTTTATTTGTCAAGTTCAATATTCTACACACTTATTTTCTTGTTTTATCTTTTTTATGATTTTTTTTTGTTAAAGGGCAGGATGATTGGTTATTCTCTCGTTAATTGATTTATTTGTTAATTTTGAGGGTCCAATTGCAATTTAACCCTGTACTAATTACAACGCCATCAAATCACTAGTAATCTTCCCTCCATTTGGGTCACCTGTCTTTGAAGGCAATATTATTTTCCCTTGAATATAGTCAGGGGCGGATCCATGATTTTCAAAAAGGGGGGGGCAAATTTTTTGGAGGAAAATTTTGAGAAGCCAAAAAAAAAAAATGTTTTCAACCACAAATTAAGGATATTTCGTACCCAAAAAAATTTGACAAGCAAAAAAGAAAAGAAAAAAAAAGTCTTTAATTTCAAAAGGGGGGGGGGGGCACATTTCGGTTTCAATGGCATTTTTACATTACAAATTTTAATTTTTCTTCTCAAAAGGGGGGGGGCACATGCCCCCTGTGCCCCCCCCCCCCCCCTGGATCCGCTGAATATAGTGTTTCCCACGTGTTGACTTGCATTCACAATGGTATCCAAGGGGAGGGAGAAACATATCTAATCACATAATCCAAACGGTTGGGGGAGGAGAGAGTGACATAATCACAGCATCGCCATCATATTTGATCGCACAATAAAAGTGAATCAAAATAAGGCAAGACTAGACAACTTTATGAGGTAGTTACAGGATGCATTACAAAGAGGTATTTATTTGGGATATAAAATATTAATACATGTATTCATGTGGTAAAGGAGGTCTGAAAGTGAAGACTATTAGATGTATTTTTATTTAAAATTAAACAAAAGAAAATCTGTTCAATGGAGCACTCTTATCGATATTGTATTGATATTTTGCTATTGTATTCTTGATTGCATACACTTGATGTTAAATGTTATTATCGGTCTCAATGTTGACTTTAAGATCGCTTATTTTGCAATAAACGAAGCTATCAAAGTTTTAGATATTATTTGGTTTTGATGTTTATCCTCAATATGTGTACTTTGTAAACTTAATGGGATGTGACTAAATTATGTTTACTTAGTTCTATTCAGTGATCTGGGTATGCTCTTGCATAGCTCGTATATTTGTTTGGAGAAATAAGCTTGAGATAGGGGTTGGGTTATTGGGTCAAATAATGTGAGAATAAATATAAGGGGTAATTATGTCAGGGTTTGGTTTTAATACGTTATGTTCAATTAGACCTGGGAATAATTTTCACTGGATCAGATTTCATGGACTTTTTATATGATGATGATGATGACGATGTTAATAAAATAATGATAAAAAAGTTATTGACGATGATGATGATGATGATAACGATGATTAAATAATGATAACAACAATTGATGATGATGATGACAATGTTAATAATTACAAAAGTGATTATTGATGATGATAAAGATAATAACAATTGATGATGATGACGATGATGATGATCACAATAATGTGACTTAAATGCACCAAATCCACTCCGAAGAGTGCTCAAGGGACAAAGAGGTTAGATTTAAATAAAAGAGATTTGAGAAGATTTTTTAGGGTGGGGGACATTTGGGCTTTTAGCAATTCAAATTTCTGTATACTTCCTCACTTTGAATCGTATTTTGTTGATTTTTCACTAATTTGCTTTGAAATTAACTTGAGCTCAGAGGGTTAAGTACCCCTTTAATACCGACAAGCAACCCGAGATGCAGAGAGATTAAAACTTGTAGACAGGAATTTGAGAGAGATATTGTGATGAAGATGGAGAGGGTGGGGGAGAGAGGGATGGATGAGAGAATTGAATTCGATCCCAAAATGTTTGCAGTTGGATATAAATTGGAAATAAAATATACCAGGGGCCCATCTTGCAAAGAGTTGCGATTGATCCGATCAATTGCAACTATGGAAAGCCAGCAATGTCAACATCTAAAATACATGTTTGTTCAGAATATTTTCTAGAAATGACGTATATTCATACATTCACTGTTTTTTATTAACAATTCTGTATGCTTCATTTTGTTTTCAAAGGACATTGAGCAAATTTCCTGAAGGAAAAATTATGATCGACATTGATAGATTTTCATATACTTGAGATTGATCGGATCAATCGTAACTCAATCGTTACGGGACCCAGATTTATCTGAGAATATTTGTTGAAGCAGTCAAATGAATTAACTAATTAGAGAAGAAGATGGATTATTGATAGACATTGAAATGTATCAAACTAAATATTAGAAGGCGGCACTTAACAAGCAAAACTTTCAAGTAGCCCCCTCTATTCAAACCTACACAATTCAGGGGCGGGGCTTGGACATCTTGATAGCTTTGGGTGGGGTTGGGGAGGAAAGAGACGACCTAAAAGGTCACTTATTTTCTCTATATTGAATAGTTTAGTAGCATTATAGAGCCAAATACCCAGACTGATCCTTTCTATCTTTTTATTCCCTCTTACTTTTTCTCTTCTTTCTTCTCCTTCATTTTCCTCTTTTAAAAGATTCTTTTCACTACTTGAAATATTATCGGGATTGTCGCCCCTGCTCCCCCCATGTATAACATGTTATAGGACTAGTAGATGAATTTCTGATATACAGAATGATGTCAAAATACAAAATGATTTTTATGTTATATTCTTTTCATTGTCTTTTATGCATTTCACTTTACTTGTGTTTAAGCTTTTGAAACGATATTTAATTTGTTTTTAGGTGTGATGGTGTATGAACATGTTTTATGATCGATACATGCAATTTTGAATGATAGCGAATTGTATTATATCTGTTTTTAATCAATATTATTGGGAGGACGGGTATCCATGCATGTTCCAAATACCTCTTTTTTATCATCTCTAAATACAAGGGATTTTCCCTTGTATTTAGAAATGATTTAAAAAAGGTATTACAATGAATCATTGTAGATTTATATTTTTAGCATGTATACCATAGGTCCATGACATTTGGGTGTGTGTGACGGAAGGAAGAAATAACCAACTTGAAGGCAAGAAGTAAAAAAACAAAATATATAGCTCAACGATCAGAGAAATTTCAAAATTCTGCTAGGAAGATATGTATTTGTCAGATAGGATATGGTATCAGAATTTCATAAAGTTACGTAAAGTGATATAGAAACACTGGCGTACAGATGGGGGCTTGAAAAAATTTCCCTGAATGGACAAATGCCCTTTTTAAAAATAACAGTGCCCCTATAATCAAAATGAAATGTCCCTTTTCTAAGATGAAATACCCTTTTTTGAAGTAAAACATAATACATTTTTAGGTTAGAGAATCACAATTTTTGGGCTTTCGCTTTGCGCTCGCTTCAATTTTTATGAGGTACTTATCCTGTTCATGGTTACAAAATCGCTCAGAATGTCCAGTTTTCAGATTGGAATATCACAAATTTTTGGCTCGCGTTTGTGCTCGTATTATTCGATTGTTGAAATATGCATCCTGTTCATGAGTCACTATAATTGCAGTCTATAACATGTTCCTTTTCTGTTCAGTATATTAAAAAAAATTCGCGTTCGCATTAATTCTTTTGTCAGATACACATCGTTTTCATGATAACAAAAACCGCTCGGAGTTAATTTTCATATCTGATTACATGAAATATGACATGAACTCCCGATATAGCGCTCGTAACATCTCGCAAGGATGCCCTTTTTAAAGTAATTAGCTACATAATGAGCTAAAAATCAAGTTTACAACTTCAGATTAGATTTTTTCCAAAAAACTCGCTCACTGCATTCTCTCGCAGAAGAAAATAAAGCCTAACTATATATCTTATCAATCAAAAATCACTTCAGAAAGGCTTTGCTCAACTTACTACAAAAAAAAATTACCCAGCTCGTAATCTCATGGTGAAACCAATACGCCCGTTACAAAATTAGCCTTTTGTAATATAAATTTCAAATATTTTGCTCACTCGCTTCGCTTACTCACAACTATTTGGAGAAAGGTTTACCTATATGCCGATATTATGTTTGGCCCTCCGAGTTTTTTTTCTTTTTTTGCATGGTCAATACATCACTGCTGAATCTTCTTTTATGAATTATGTACAGCACAGGGGCGGATCCAGCTTTTTATAAAGGGGGGGTTGGGGTGGTATGCGAGGGAGCGTAGCGACCGAGTCCAAGCGAGCGGAGCGAGTGAGGGGGGAGGGTGTGGGAGGGGGGTGTCCCCCCTCCCACAGTAGGGAAAATTTTTGAAAATCTGTGTGTGAAAATGGAATAAATACATAGAAATAGAATAAAATAAAATTACAAGTTTAAAAAAAAAGATAAGATTTAAAAAAATGGTCCCCGGATTTTTTTTTTGGGGGGGTTGCAACCCCCCCAACCCCCCCTCTAGATCCGCTTCTGCAGTATCTGATTTTAATTACATCTTTGTTATGCAGCTTGTTTAAACCCTTTTTTCTCCGAGAAGGGAGGGGGACATGGCATATTTTGTCCCCCACACTATTTTTTTAGGATCGAGTTGGGCGTTGGGGCTGCCGGCTGCATGCCCCCAGCCTTCACATGAAAAGTGTTTTTACGTTTTCGTATGTATGTATTCATCCCTTTTCCATTGAACATGGAGATGTGATAGTCTCCATTGTATTGATCTAGACCCTAATTGTTATTAAAAAGGGGCTATTTATATCTGGCGCGAACTTTATTTCTCCTTTCCCTTTTCCCCAAATTTTCCCCCTTTTTCCCATCTTGACACTTGAAAATCATTGTCAATGTCAGGCATTCCGCCCCTGGCCGGCCCTCTGTATCTGTGTCGTTGAGTCGGTAACCAGGATTGGCACATCTCCTCTTCTTTTTTACCCGATTAGCTCCGGCGAAGTCGTTGGGATATGTGGGTGATGTATGGCGACTGTTTATAAACAATTTCTTATACAGGTGGCGCGCCGGTCGTTGTTTACAGGCATTAAGGGGAATACCCCCTTTTTTTATCGCGCGGGGCCAGGGATCATGAGCCTGGGATCGGGAAGCTCCTTGCTGGAACCTCGGGTACATGCTGGAACACTGCACCGGCGACACGGCCAGCTAGCTAGCGCAGCGCAGCGCTTGCACCGCGTACCGTGTACCGGTATATGCATTTCTACGGAATTGTCGGACGCCACATTTTTTTGCTACGAATTCTTCGTGTATGAATTTACCAAGCTTCGTCTTCATTTTTCTTGTCTGAAGGATTGGAAATTACTGTAGAGTGGTAGGTACAGGTCTGTAAAAGCGTCTTTCTCCCCCAATCTTTCAAATGTGTTATACCGTAGATCTAGAAAAGTCTAGTTACTTTTTTAATCAATTTGCAAAATGCAAAATGGATTGGAATGGATCTTGGTCAGGCGACATTGCAGTGCAGATGCCAATGTATGTATGTAAGTGTGCGGTTTCATTGTTTATATTGCGGGCGTGAGTATGACTGTTTGGTCTGGATCTAGATCAGGGGCCCGTCATAAGTCTAACTTCTTGACTAAATCGGAGATAGTGAGCTACTTGTCCGCTAACCGTTTCACGAAGCCCTCGGCCCTCTTTACCAAGATCGGGTACAACAACCTCACTAAATATTTATGACACCTCCGAACCTGTCATAACTTCTTTCTTAATGACGTAGTGGCATCACGTGGGTAGACTATGACATGCAAAAGTGCCTAGAAATTTTAAAATTATAATCTTACGTAATCAATCATAGAGGTAATCAATCATAGAGGAGATCATTTGGGTGTGGAAACGACCCACAACGAACAACAACAACAACAACATCATAGAGGTAGAAATTACATCACAAAACAAGTGGGATAATGCATTCAATGATAATTGTAATACAAAGAAACTATAAAAACTGTTGGTAAAACGCCACAAAACCATTCATTTTGAAATAGTAAAATGATTTAATCGATAAAGATTCTACCACGTCAGGCCATCCATAACTGAACTCGTATTTGTTGTTTTCAGACCCCTATTAACAGTTGGATAAATTCTATCTCTAATTTATGCATATAATTTGTCAAATTTCGTATGTTTCGGTATTAATTATTAAAAATGTTTCGTTAAACTATAATTTTGATGACTTTCAGAGTCATAAAAGACCGTATAATTATCATCATTTTACAAAGAATACCGTTATGGTTTACTTTCGTAAACTATTAAAATTTGATATCCCGGGGGTACCCATCTCAACATCCACAAGTGATTTTTTAGTCATGAAATGAATTATTCAGAATTTAATTTTCTCTGTAATTGAATGCTCCAGTCTTCATGGTCTAAGTATGTATGATGCATAATTCACCTGTGCTATTATTTTGGAAAGATTTATTTCCCAATTCATCACGATATTTGCAATTTTGTCATAATTTTTCTTTTTGAAAATTATGCTATTTTGTGACTAAGGCTACGTCTCGTCTGCTCTTTTTACCGATAGTAACGATATCAAGGTATTCTAGTTAGGAAGCCTTTCGAGAAACAGGTTTAGTAAGATTGGAACTAACTCCGTGGTTGGTGGATAAAGATATGACTAACTTGTCCATGTGTTGAGAAACGGGCCCCTGGATGTATACGATGCAGGGGCCTGTTGCATGACGAGATGAGCGATACGTAGGAACGTCCTAGGACCATTCTTTCGAGATAGGAAGATTGGCGACAAATCAGCGCTTTCCGTTTCACGAAGGCAATCTTGTCTTCCAAGTCCGCGACATCGTTTGATATCGATAGTATCGGAAAAATATTTAGTCTTCATCGTCACCTGAACCTTTTATTTCTGGATGACGACTTTACATAAAATCCGATATTTCAATAGTAGGAGATCAAAGAATGTTTTATTTATTACTGATAGTAGAATTGATGTATGGAGCTTACTTTATGAGGTTAAAAGAGAAAAAACTTTAAAGATTCACAAACATAACTAAATAAAATCGAAATTTTCATTATTTCCCTTATTTAGAACACGGTGTCTTTTTAGAGACACCTTTTATTGATATTTCAACGAAAGAGACCCTTGTCCGACATAAAAATTGATTTAAATAAGTAATTTCGACATTTATTAGTTCAATATTCTGTATTTTTATAGAATACTTGTATATAATGATAATTTTGCAAATTATGCGTTAATATGTTATTTGTTGAGGTAAATATAGGGTTTGAATGGAGTAAACAAAATCAACAGTGTCTGATTGTATGAGACTAAAAAGGAAAATATGAGAGGCTGCGTGTGAAAAATCTAATTTATTTATTTTATTTGTCAGATATAACGCAAAAAATACAAATGTGAGTGTTTAGAGTATAAACATACCTCAGTTGCATGATGAGTAACAGAAGAAAATGAAAATATGAAAATTGCTGCAAACATGTCCAAGTGGATAAAGTAGTACTTTGCAATAATAATTAAAACATAGAAAAAGGTGTGAATCAATCCGCAATGGAAAAAATACTTTTACAGAAATAATGCAAAATATGACAACGATCATAAACGCTGGTCATATTTAAAGATGATCACTTAATTTATGGAAGTTTATATAAGAATATAAGGTTTAAGAAATAACATAAATAATATATATGTTCAACATTTCAAAGTTAAGGAGTATAGAGACTATATGCTATGACATAAGGGCCGAAAGGGGCCTACCCTAAGATTTAAAGTGCGCCTCTTCGTATGGACTTTCGGAGTCTCACTTTCCATAATCTTTTCTTTAATGAACTTATCTTTATTATGATTGTGATGGATTCGTAAGCTATAGGCTTAATCTGTATCTTAAATTCAATATAAGCTGCAGGTTTTTTGTTTTGTTTCACTGTTTCAAATCCAACAATTAATTTTCATTGATTAAAATAAATCTCAGCAAAAAAAAAAAAATTATAATGAAAATAAAATAAAAATAAATAAATGATTTAGCATGTTTAACATCTTAGTTTTGTTTGTCTTGTTTTTTTTTGCTGAATGTTATTGAACACGTTTTTTACCTTACATAATTTCTTTTAAAGAAATTTGTTGTTTATCTATAATGAGAAAGCATGAGGGGTCGGCTAAAGAGATATAGTGCCGCCCATTTTAAGTATTTCAAGTTTATTTTTTTAATAGAAAAGGGGTGGGGATAAGACGGAGGGAGAATAGAAGAAAACATATTTAAAAAAATATTTGGCCCTATACATTACCCCCGGGAATAATACATGTACCCCGGAGAAGTTAAAATGACCTCCGTTTTTGGTCGTCCTGCCGTGCAAAAAGACGACCTGAAATTGATGACAACAAGCCCCCATATAAAATAATAACTTGGCGCCATCCCAGATCAAATGCATCAGAGTGCAACCAAAAAAATGTTTAGAGGTGATATGTCAGTGTGGCTTGCCGTAAATGCATTTTCTCTCAATACCGACGGTGGCGGGCGGTGTGCAAAGAAGATCATGCCTACGTAGGACATGTCTGGAGGTGTCTTTCCAAGGACCATTCTTCGTATCGCCCAAATCGGCTTTGTGAAACAGTTGAGCGATATCTCGTTCTTACGTAGAATGGTTCTACGAAAGACCCTTTCATGCAACAGGCCCCAGGGCCCTTCTGGGCATAAACGCATCGGGTACTTGACCTGGATTTTGCCGGGACCGGCAGGTGCAATACACCGGGTGAACACCCTACTCTTTGACGAATAGTGTATTGGTTTTAACGTGCATAGGTTGTACCTCTCCTATACACGGGACCAACATTTGCGTCCTTTCCGATGGACGGAGTGTTTTCCAACTGTATTCACACCTGCACTGAATACAGTGGTGAGGCACGCTAACACACAACGCTATAGCATCAGACTTTTTTGTTAGACGCGTTTCGGCATGAGCGGGACTCGAACCCCTCACGTTGAGATCTACGATCTTATCCGAAACATGCGCTCTAACCGACTGAGCTACGCTGCCTCCGGTGAATTAAATGAATATAGGATTGTAAGAATCAGTTTTACAGAGATACCATACCAAGTTCAAAGACTAGCTAATGCATGAGATTTTGTTAGGATGCACGTAAGGACATTGAGACTCCACATACATGTATATCTGGAATATTATGGAGAAACTTGGGAAAATGGAATGGAATTTTAAATGGTTAATAATCGATGACAAATTTGCCTCTATATTAAAATATGCAGACATTTTCCCAAATAAAACACATGGAGCTATAAAGATTACCAAAGGTAAACAAGAACTGCACATCGATTTTCCATGAAGTGAATTGTTATCAATAATCAGCTGCGCATACAATCTGTGAAATATGAAGTTCCTATCACGAACTGCTTCAGGCCCTTTTCACGGTAACAATCAAAGTAGACAAGTATGAAGAGAATGTTATTCAGATATGACAATGACAGTCACATTTTCTCTACAGCGGCCGTACGGCGAGTAAAAAACAGCGGTTTTATTCATATTTATTCAAACCACTTATATGTACCTGGTACAAAACATGATAAAACGGCTGTTTTTGACTCGCCGTAGAGCAAATGTGACCGAGGTATAAGCGATGGATGTCCATCTCTTCATAGGTCCATTCTGTAATGCAGCACTCTCATGCCTATTGCCCAAGACTTGGCATGTCTGGTTCAGTAGCAACTAGCTACATGCCATTACTTTTGCTTTCCGTACTCACAAATGTTTATTGAAATTCCAAGTCGGGAGATCATTCTTCATTCCATCTCCACAATGGCACAATCCCAATACATCGTTCATCTGACATAGCAACAACACTTCGCCAGGTTCAGTGCATGATATTATATCATTCATTTTCCCCTCAGTCATGCTTCCTACAATGTAGTTTTCCATCCTTTTCCACTCCACATGGCCTTGTTGTTTAGTTCTCATTAAAGGTCAAGACCACCTAAGAAAAGTGTTGATTTGAATCAACAGAGAAAAATCCGACAAGCATAATGCTGAAAATTTCATCAAAATCAGATGTAAAATAAGAAAGTAATGACATTTTAAAGTTATGCTTATTTTTCACCAAATAGTTATTAGTCACATGCAAATGAGAGAATCCATGGAGCTATTAATAGCTCTATCAGAGAATCAATGATGTCCCTCACTTACAATTGCTTTTGTTTTTTTGTTTGAATTATACAATATTTCAATTTTATAGATTTGACAATAAGAACCAACTTTACTGAACCATTTAATGTTAAACAACGGTAATTCCACATGTTTAGGGAGAAATAAAGCTTAGTTTCACAGGATGATGATGATAAATTCAAAAGAAAGAGTGTTTGAGTAAAATCATCAGTCTCCTCATTTGCATACCAACCAGGATGTGCATATAACTATTATGTGAAATTAAGCAAAACTTAAAAATGTCATAACTTTCTTATTTTACATCCGAATTTGATGAAATTTTCAGTGTTATGCTCGTTGGATTTTTCTCTTTTTATTCAAATAAACTTTTTGTTGGGGTGGACTTGTCTTTTAATTTTTAGATCCACCTCTTGATCACCTTGCTTTAAAGTGGCTCTTATTTTTTAATAGGGTATTAAGTTCATTTTGTGGACCATACTACTTTCCTTATATCTGATTGGTTGCATTGATTAATGCTTTTAATATGAGTACATTAGCACAAGTGATATTTTGGGGGAAATTAAAGTCAGTGCTGATCTGGATTTCATCTTGTTCAGATCTTTCATTTTTATTCTGTGTTCACCCTTCGTACAGTTGTTTTGGCCTTAATATCGTGAAATTAGTTACCTCTCTTCTCTCGTGTGTGTCCGAGTGTGTGCACTTGTTGTGTACAAAGTCAATGGGAGTGGAAAGAGGTCACCAGCGCTGACGGAATAAACGGCAGTGAATGGACTGGTGACTTAAACCAGGATAATGCCGTTGTGGCCAATAGGGGAGCATTATTAATGCTGCAGTCACATTTCTCCGACTGCGGCCGTACGGTGAGTGGAAAACAGCCGTTTTATTCATTTCTATTCAAACCACCTACATGTATGTAGCTGGTACAAAAAATGTTACTGGAACAAAAAAACTGCTGTTTTTGACTCGCCATACTGCTGCAGGAGGGGAAATGTGACTGAGGTTTTAGAGATTGATTTTATTTTGAACAGGAGAGAATAGGAGACTGGAAGAGTTACCATATTTTTATTTTGAGACACATGGGTGTCCCATGCGTGAGACTTGGCATATCTGGTTTCCACATTTGGCACCGATCAATTACCTTTTTCTATGTGAAAGTCTAAATTTGCAATTGTGAAAGTTCAGATTTGCGATGGTGGCTAAAAGTTGAGAACTAACATATTTCTTATTGAATTTAATATTTGATGTTACAGAAGTAAGATAGAACTCTTGGATGGAAGCTGTCAAGTCTCATGCCACTACATGTATATGAGGTCAGTATTACTATAATAACCACAGACAATGATGTGCTTCACCTCAATTTTTATCTGTGTTTTCTCAGAATGCAGGAGCAAAATACATTATTATGATGCCCAGTTGTTATTAAATCCACCAGACCAAGTGAATGTTTATTAAAGTTTTTTTTGTGGTAAAAATGTGCTTTTGTTCAACGGACGCTATTAATTTCAATTTACAACTAAAGAAGTTAATAATTCTGGCCATCAAAGATGGGATTCGAACCAAATACAACAATGCATCATTTTACAACCTTTAGAGGCCCAGTCCCACTGCACTTACGGATGCAAAGAGGATGTTAAATGAAAAAGAATCTTGACATCCATTGGAAAACGTTATGTATCCGTTTTTGCATTTGTGTTTCATATGCTCTATATCCATCGAGCATCTGTCCACTGTGGTTTCATTGTTCGCCCACTTTGTCAATTGTCTGGAGCGGATGGAAACGGATGGAGCCACCCCAAAATTTTGCTTGTCCACTGTATCCGTTATGAATATGTTTTGTGTTTTTCGGCCAGTGGGGCCAGGCCTTGACTATTTGCATTTTTAGGGTGTAGGCCATGGTTTTCAAGTGCATATTGATGCCCCTGTGTTTTTTTTTGGCATATGCTTTTATAATTATGAATCTTTAAATAAAGTTGTTCAATGGATTTCAAAATTGATCTCAATCTTGTCGGCCACTCTTTATTTTTTTCGTTTATCTCATTTTATTATTTCTTAAAGGATTGCTGGACCATCATGTGCAACCACTGATTGTTCTGAACTGGAAGAAGAAGAGGATGTGTAGATACATGTAGCACTTTTATTAAAGCGTTTGAAAATGGGTTGACAATGGAACCTGGAAATGAGAGATCCCAGGACAAGGACTTGACTCAACATATTCCATTCGATCCCTATGAGGAGAAGTTGGAGAAAGTTTTTCAAGTAGTCAAACAAAGGGAGACCAGACCAAAACTCATTGTTATTTCTGGACTGCCAGGCATTGGTAAAGCACCGTTTGCTGTGGAGCTAGCAAAGAGACTTCAAAGAAATGATTCAACAAACACTATCATGATCCCTGTTTCTAAAGGGGCTTCTCACCAAGATGTTGTTAGAGATATCACAGGCAAGGTTTTAGGGATTGAGAATTTGGATTTCACTGTGTCACACTGTTTGCGAGAACTACAGAAACTTAAGGATAAAACAGAAGAGACGATTATTCTCATTTTCGGTGTTACCAACGCTGCAGAAGATGAGTTACCGAAGATTCTCAGTGTGGCAGAAGATCTGGTGGTCTTTCCCAATGTGACCATTTTGATGACCAGTGGAAAGGATTTCCAATTTCCCAGACTCCGTGATACATTCTTCCCATATGTTTTACAGCCACCAAGTGAAGCAGAAGCAAGGCGGTACCTTGAACCATTTGCTCCACACTTGCCCATTGAGAATTATCCAGAACCCTTTGTACCTGTGCTGCCTTTCAGGGTTGTTGACATCCTGAAGAAATGTGGACAGCATCCCAAACTGTTAGCCAGATTTGCTGACTTGTTGAATAGCAATGTTCAAATTTCTGCCATCTGGGATTTAGTGGAAGAGAACCCTCTGTCCATATTACCAACGGCTGAAGCTTTAACCTTAACTGGGAAATTTGGAAATGCTGTAATCAGAAAAGTGAAGTCTCTTGCTGACAAAGAGGCTTTGAATGCACTTGCTGAGGTGGATGGTCCTTTTGATCAGGAAGCATTTTGCGCAATAACAGGAAAGGACGCATCGCAGAGAGGTCTTGCAGTTCGCAGCATCCGGCCCTTGCTCTCAGACCACCTCCTTTCAACTGCCGATGCCAGAAGTGGCAGGTCATTCTCCATGAACGAACTGATGAAATACACCTTGAATGAGACATGCCGGGAAAGGCTGGCCCAGAGTCAAAATCGTTTCTGCGTATTATATGCCCAACTTTTCCAAAGAATGACACCACTCATGCACAGCTATCAACCTGAAAACCTGCCATTGTTCCAGGCAGATTTTGCCAATCTGCAGAAACTGCTTGAAATGGCCACCTTTGCGACCTCAGAAGACTTCATGTACGAGCTGATTATGGACATTGCCCACAACTCCCAAGAGATAATCTATGATTTTTTTCAGAAGACAGTAGTGGTGTCTTTCTACGAGAGCTGTGTCCGAGCAGCACGGCAGAGAAGCGACGAACGTCGGCTCGCTTACTTGCTCATTGCTTTGTCACATGCTATCATGATGCTTCACAATAAGTTCGACCAAGTTGAAGGATACCTTGCCGAGTCTAAGGAAATCTTAGAAAGGATTGGTGAGATGAACTCCCTAGACACAGTAAGACTTCATATGGAAAGGGGCTGGTATTACTATAAGTGTGGCAAGCATCAAGAGGCTTTGAGGTAGGTGTTCAATCTGGTAAACTGTCACTTGGCCTACTCCTCCATTCTCATCTCATTTGGTCTAATCATAGTTTGCCTACAATCATTACGTCTACCAATCATTTGGTCCCATGGCCATTTAGCACATTCATCATTTTGTCTTATTTCAGATTACAAGAATTTGCAGATCAGTTCGCTGTCAATTGCACAACATTCGATTGATTTTGGTAATGACCTCTTACACAACTTATCAGACTTTCAAATTGGGAAACTGCGGAAGTTACAAAGTGCAGCTGTGTGCATTGAAACTTTATCCAGAAAGCGCAGCCACATCACTTCTATCTTGAAAAGTCTTCACTGGCTTCCCCTGAGGGAACGCATTGTATTCTAAATGCTTCTTTTGGTCTTTCATATTGTGAATGGAACTTCCCCCACTTACAATAAATGTTTGATTCATAACTACCAACCCTCACAAAACTTAAGATCCTCAACTTCTAATCTTTTACAAGTTACAGTTTCAAAGGAATCATAGGGGAACAGGCCTTTGATCATACAGGGTTGACCCTGTGGAATTTCCTTTCACGGGGTTTTTGAAAACCTAGACACATATGCAACCACCTGCAGGGGAAATCTGAAGATATGTAGGCCTACCTGTTTAATGGTGCTTTTTGACAACCATCTATGTATTGAACGCTATCCTTGTATAGTTCGAACTTGCTACATGTATGTACTATTCTTTCTCCCTTTCTGAACTTTGCTTTGGAGCGCCTTGAGCATCTAATCTGGATGGAGAGTGCGCTATACAAATTTTATGTAATATTTTTCTCTCGTCTGCATAGCAGAGAATATAGGCGCCATTTTTCCGACAGCGGCGGCGTCGTCAACATCAAATCTTAGCCTAAGGTTAAGTTTTTGAATGACATCATAACTTAGAAAGGATATGGACCTAGTTCATGAAACTTGGACATAAGGGTAATCATTTATTACTGAATATCCTGCTTTTGTTTCAAGTCACATGACAAAGGTCAAAGGTCATTTAGGGTCAATGAACTAAGACCATGTTGGGAGAATCAATATCAAAATCTTAACCTAAGGTTAAGTTTTTGAAATGTCATCATTACTTAGAATGTATGGACCTAGTTCATGAAACTTACACAAAAGGGTAATGAAGTATTACTGAACAACCTGCCTGAGTTTCAGCTCACATGACTAAAAGGTCGAAAGTTCATTTAGGGTCAATGAACTTTGGACATGTTGGGGATACTTGTTGAATTTCCATCCTAACTTTGAATGTTTATGGATCTAGTTCATAAAACTTGGACATAAGAGTAATCAAGTATCACATAACATCCTGTGCTAGTTTCAGGTCACATTACCAAGGTCAAAGGTCATTTAGGGTCAATGAACTTCGGTCATATTGGGGGTATTTGTTGAACTACCATCATCACTTTGAAAGTTTATGGATATAGTTAATGAAATGTGGACATAGGGGTAATCCAGTATCATTTCTCATCTTGCACAAGTCGTAGGTCACTTGATCAAGGTCAAATGTCATTTAGGGTCAATGAACGTAGTCACTGTGGTATATTATTGTATGAATGGTGTTTTTTGTGAATAATTATTTTATAGTCATTTTCAAAGTCGGCACTCCTGCTACATTGTATATTGAATCGCGTAATGCAGGCGAGACTGCCAGAGGTGCTCCACTTGTTATTATTATTAGGCTATCGATACCCATATCTAATATCTACTGTACCTGGTCTAATAACATTGAGTCTATATGGATCAGATTTTCATTTGACAAAGTGCAAAATAATTGGTAAATGAAGTGGGAATCACACCATCCGGGCATTAGACCAATAGGGTGTTACATTAGACCAAATGAGAATTAGACTAAATGGGTTACATATGAGACCAGTTATTGCTTGTAGACCAAGTTAATATGCATTGTAAACTGATAATCACTAAATAATATATTCATCATTGTTGATGATAACCATTTTAAATTAACTTTCAATATGCATCTAGGTGTTTTTTGTACTTGGAAAGTTTACAATTGCCCATCATTTAAACGTCACTATAGTATAAATTATTTATTCTGAAAAGATTCACATTTACAACTTAGAATGCCTGCTGGGGGGGTTCCTTCTTTTAAGTACTTATTTGTGATTGTTTTGATTTTTGTTTTTGTTTATACAGGCATTTGACCTTTGTTGCTCCCCCACATTCTAAACATATTATATATAATTTTTTTCTGTATTGCAGAGCTGCCAAATAGTACGATTTTTCCGTATTTAGTACGTTTTTGCAACCAAAATACGGCAGTACGTTTTTTCTTTAAAAAATATGTTTTTTGTATTAAAAAAAAAAAAAAAAAAAAAAAACGTACACAAATATGGTTATTAGATCAATGTAATTTCAGGTAACTTGTTTTTTTTTTCAATCATTTTGTAAAAACCAGGGTGAGATATACACAAGTTTCAATGTTTTTTTTTTCATCTGCAAGAGCAGTGCACATTTTAGCTTGCATGCAGCTTGAGCGCCGTGATGGGCGAGTGCGTCAAGCATTTTATTATGAAATACACTTTTTGGGGGGAAAATACAAAATATTTATCTCACACGGTAAAAATACTGATTTTTTGGTCAAAATACTGATTTTGGGGGATAAGAATACTGAAAATGCAAAATACAACTTGGCAGCTCTGGTATTGTATTGTATTTTTTTTTCATTATTCTGCTTTGTATTTTGATGTTATGTGATTTTACTCTGGTGTCTTTGACATCTTTTATGTACATGTACGAATGTGGAAATAAATTTTATGAATTTTATGAACTTTAATTACAATCAAATTATTTGTCACATTGCAGATCAAGAGCCATTCCGTGAAATAATCCCAATGTATTTTTTGTTACTTTAAAAAAAGATATGCAGTTACAAATGAAATAGAACATTCTTAAAAGCAAAAAATCAAACTGAGGTCTGTTTAGTGCTATCTGTACATGTATAAAGATGCTTTTATATTTCCGTGTCCTGAGCACTTTGAATTCAGAAGTGAAACTTCAAACCGGATGTCGTGAGAAGTTCAGCTGTTTCCTACTCATTTTATTGTCTCACCTGCATAGCAGAGTGAGACTATAGGCGCCGCTTTTCCGACGGCGACGGCGGCGGCGGCGTCAACACCAAATCTTAACCTGAGGTTAAGTTTTTGAAATGACAGCATAACTTAGAAAGTATATGGACCTAGTTCATGAAACTTGGCCATAAGGTTAATCAAGTATTACTGAACATCCTGCCTGAGTTTCATGTCACATGACCAAGGTCAAAGGTCATTTAGGGTCAATGAACTTAGACCATGTTGGGGGAATCAACATCAAAATCTTAACCTAAGGTTAAGTTTTTGAAATGTCATCATAACTTAGAAAATATATGGACCTAGTTCATGAAACTTATACATAAGATTAATCAAGTATCACTGAACATCCTGCATGAGTTTCACATCACATGACCAAGGTCAAAGGTCATTTAGGGTCAATGAACTTTGGCCGAATTGGGGGTATCTGTTGAATTACCATCATAACTTTGAAAGTTTATGGATCTGATTCATGAAACTTGGACATAATAGTAATCAAGTATTACTGAACATCCTGTGCAAGTTTCAGGTCACATGATCAAGGTCAAAGGTCATTTAGGGTCAATGAACTTTGGCCACGTTGGGGGTATTTGTTGAATTGCCATCATATCTCTATATTAAAGTGTATTGGTCTAGTTCATAAAACGTGGAAATAAGAGTAACCAAGTATCACTGAACATCTTGTGCGAGTTATAGTAGTTTTCAAAATCAGCACTGCTGCTATATTGAATCACGTGATGCAGGTGAGACGGCCAGAGGCATTCCACTTGTTAGAAAATCAATATTAGACTACTATAATATGTTAAGAGATGCTTGAGTACATTGAATTTATTTCAACTCAAACTCAAGATATTAAAGGAGACTGTGGCGGCGTGGCCCACTCAATGACTATGCTTCATTAAATTAATAATTCAATGATGCATTTATTCATATGGGGGGGGGTGTTTCACAAAGATTTTAGTGTGACTTAGAGTCGCACTTGCAATCGGTATATAACGCATATCCGCATTCGTCACATCATGCGCACCAGACGCGCACTAACGCATATCGCTCAATCAAATTACGTGTTAAGTAACGTGCCCAATGGCGTTTAAGCATGACTTTATTATTTAAAAGTCAGAATTATATCTTTGTGAAACCCCCCCCCCCCCCCCCCCCCGATCTCAAGACAAAACAGGAATACAGTTCCATACTGTACATGTATTGTAGTTATGGCAATTAATGCATTTCATCAACATATCATCTGATATATATAATTATATATGACAAGGTTCCCTTGATTTTGAGTTGCTGAAATGCTTTTTTACTATTTAAAGTCTGTGTTGGGATACCCTCTTAAAAAAAATGATGACACTCAAGGGCGTAGGCGGGGGGGGGGGGGGGATGCACCGGGTGCATGCGCACCCTCCCGCTGAGGCAGAGGAGTTCCGACACTGGCAGCAAAACAAAATGTGTACCCCTAATTCTGCTTTCAACAGCTGATTGTCCAAACTTTAGTTCCACCTCCCCAAGATGTGCACCCCCCCATACCACTTAAGTTCCACCTCCTCAGGATATGCACCTCCCAATGCTCAAACCAGCCTATGCCCTTGACGTTATGAGTAAGTTGGATACAAGAAACTCACACAAAGGAAAGAAATAAGTGTTCAATATTTTCTCAGAAATAATGAAACTGGTATATCACTTTTACAGTAGAAACATGGGTATGTGTGTTTATTATCAAATTAATAGGACAACAAACAGTTGTTACACCTTTGATCTGATAGCATTACGACTTTGCTATTCATGGCAGCTTCCATAGAAACAGAAAACGGCGGTTTGCACCTTTTATGTGCTGTGTGTTTTTGTAATCCTTCCTGAGAGTAAAGTAGTTTCCCTGTACATCATTTTGTCTGTGAAGAACCGAGGATTACCAATGAATTTTTTTTTATTCCTGTAAAAAAAAATGTGACTCTGACTTTTAGTCATGTGCTTTAGAGTTTGTTTCTAAACAGATTGATAATACTAACTGTTCGTTCATTTGGGCAAGTTCATTTACATGTAGGTTGAGAACAGGCTTCTTTCACTATGTCATGTACGTGTATATATCTAGAGCATGCAGTTATTCTTTGTAAAGTGAATTCTATTCTCTTGTAACGATAAGAAATTTATCTTGATTTACTAACAGATCTTACAAGGAAGCAAAAAGGATTCTCCTTCATATCATTGCTGGCGATGACGGACAGGAGGAAAATCTCAATCCTAAGTATCTCCTAGAAAAGGCCACAAGTTTAGATAAAGGAAGCCTTCATCTGTGGGTTTTATCGTCAGTCAATACCAACATTGCTACCATATATACATGCCTTGGTATGAGACTCTTCAGTTTCACATCCTGTTCATGAGCACTCATGTTCATTATTCACGTTACTTATTTATTCAAGTTTCATGAACGCTGCATTTCCATTTAATTTACAATAAAAACGTATAGATTGCTTATGAGGGAGGATGTGATAATTTCAATTATGATACAATTTGAAATGATATAATTTTACTTCAATTTACAAAAACAATAAATGTATAATATCAATTCCAATTGCAGAAATGGTTTATGGTACACCCTGTGTTAGTCTTAGAAAGGACTGAGAAAAGTGGATAGAGATAGAAAAGTAAAATGGAGATCTATGAGAAGGTTAGAAAGAAGAGTTACATGTACATGTATGTTTCAGAAATGAGTGTAGTCATTAAAAGGACTGGAAACCAGAAAGTATAGAAGTTTGAGTAGTAGGCAAGATCATCATCTTCACCACCACCATCATCATCATTACCACCATCACCAGAGCCACCACCACCAACATCATCACCGTCATCACCATTATCATCATCATCATCACAATAATCACCAGCACCAACACCTCCACCACCACCACCACCACCATCATCACCACCATTATCAACATCATCGTCATCATGATCACAATAATCACCACCACCACCACCACCATCATCGTCATCATCTTTATCGATTATCATCACCATCATTAACATAATCATCATGTTAAATCAAACCTCTCTTACTTGTTCTGACCTTGGTGTAGGCAATTTTGAGTCTTCTGCCAGCAGCTTCAAGCAAAACCTTCATCTCCAGAATACACTGTGGACCGAACGACATCCGCACTCAGCATTGACCCATCACAAGCTAGGTCTGATGTACCTACTCAGTAAGGACTTTGCCAATGCATACAAGTAAGCCTTTCATCTTTTTAAGATACGTAGGATAATAGGCAACTTTACGATCCAACAATGACTCTTTTTTTTTTTACAAATTGTATTTTGCAAAAGTTCAAAGTATTTTGCAGGATCTCTTTTGAAG
This sequence comes from Lytechinus pictus, assembly GCF_037042905.1. Classification (NCBI taxonomy): domain Eukaryota; kingdom Metazoa; phylum Echinodermata; class Echinoidea; order Temnopleuroida; family Toxopneustidae; genus Lytechinus; species Lytechinus pictus. The sequence continues at coordinate 16,924,282 of NC_087259.1, read as the reverse complement.
TTCAGAGTAATGCTAGGAAAACTATTGTGTTTTTTTCTCCAAGCCTTGCAGTCGGGGTAAATCAGCTTAAAACAGCTGTTGCCTGTTGATGATAAACATTATGATTAGGAGTTGAATTTGCCTTTATTCCTACAGGGAAGTTTGAGATGGACTCGGATCTTAATTTTATTATTCGTACCACTATCCAGAACTTTGATTGTTGAGCTGTAATTGGTTGGAAATATGTTTGTATCAAATTTGTTACAATTTCTTTTTATTATTTAAAAAAAATTGGATCATGAAACAATGGACTCCTAGGGGGTGAGGCAAGATGCATAAGAATCTGACATAAGCAAGGGAGCAAAGCGAACGAGCTTGTCATGGGGGCGCTTTTGCATTTTTTTAAAAGTGATGATAAACATCATTTTTTCCTCTTTTTTAATGATTTCTTTTGGATAGGTATGGTTCTAAGGGACTCAGCCTGAGGATGTTCTTGTCAAAAGGGGCCTCCCACACAACCATACAGTCTCTTAGCATGGTTGCTATGGCGATACTAGATCACAGCGGAGACTGGAAGTGTAGCCTGACATTGCTCCAAGAAGCCATAGAGATGAGAAAAGAGCTCGGACCAACCCACCCAGACATGGGCCTTCTCCATCACAGCGTAGGTAATGTCTATCGCTTCTGCAAGAATCCCAAGGATGCCCGAAGGCACTACCAGCAGGCTGCGGACATCCGCCAGGCATCATACGGCATCGGACCGAACTTCTGCACCATTGAATCGCTGGATGCCTTGGCTGATGTGTCCTTGGAGCTTGGTGAAGTGAACGAGGCACTGGAAGTGCACAAGAAGTGCTTGAGGATGTGTCAGCAGCATCTGCCGAAGGATACTGAAAGACACCTGGTCGAAGATGGCCGAGGAATCGATTTGGTGAGGACAACCTGTCGAAAGATCAGCCTCATCCATGAAGGAATGGATGAAACGGATCAAGCTAAAGTATGGAAGGATGCTTCTGAAGCTGAAGGAACTCTCTTCTTGATTCCTGAAGAGTATCTACCACCTTGAATATTAATGTATTTCAATTTCAATTTGGAGAGAAGTCAAGTTCAAATGCCCCCGTGTGCATGATATTTAATGCATAATCTCATTGATGAATTTGTGGGAGATTGTGTTCTGTGAGCACAATCTGACCAAAAATTCATAAATAAGCACTACACGAAACTCTTTGTGAAACCATGCCTAGTGTTTCAGTAAAAGAAGATTTGCCAGTCTTGCCCTTCTAAACAGCGCTATTGCTGTTTCACCGATATTTATTTGTCTACACATCCACTTGGCTTATACTATCATTGTGTCTACAGGGTTTAATCAACATTTTTTTGCCAGTCTGATATTAAACTCAGTTGATAGAGCAGAGACTTCACAATCTGGTTACCAGTCTCTACTGGGTGTGCGTTTGCCCTTTGGTAAGGCATTTATCCTCATTACCAGGTCCCTTGGACAGGACCTAAAGCATTAGATCTTCTGGTTGCTTGCTTACAGACATTAATGCTTTCTTATGCCTTGTTTGGCCTTTCATAACTGATCACAATATTTTTTTACCATTCAAAAATGTTCTATGATCAATACGACTGCCACGACCGATCTGATATGATATGATCTGATACAAGATCGTAGTTTTATATGTGGCTCAAATCGTGACAATGGGAACTAGTTTTTAGAAAAATATTTGGTTAAAAAATTCACCACCACCAGCACCAGCTGTCAGATATGAAATATTTCCTTGGTTTTGATTGGCAGAGAAGCATGTGTGCTTGGCTATTACTATTGTAACATCTGACAAGTTTTTTCATGAAACGCTCCCCTGGTAAGCCACTAATGTCCTTTTGCAAGACATGTATCTAGATATGAGTAACCCAACCCAGGATCTTTCTTCTTCTTCATCATCCTACACTGACTGCCTCCTTCAATCCTTGCAGTATTGTAGTACCGGGGGCCGGCAGGTGCAATACACCGGGTGAACACCCTACTCTTTGACGAATAGTGTATTGGTTTTAACGTGCATAGGTTGTGACTCTCCTATACACGGGACCAACATTTGCGTCCTTTCCGATGGACGGAGTGTTTTCCAACTGCATTCACACCTGCACTGAATACAGTGGTGAGGTAAAGAAGACAAATAAAAAAAAAAAATTAAGTTCCATACCCCATATACCTTTCATTCAACGTTCCAAATTATAGTTGTCAATTTCCTTAATCATTTCTTTCTAAAGGTGATGGAAAGGGACAAATAAATTAGCTTGACTTTCTTGTAAGACTTTTAAAACTTGATTATTTAGCTACTTGGATATGACGTTAGATATGCAATTATTCATTTTTTTTGTTTCAGTACACACACATATACATCACACACTTAAAGGGGAAGTTCACTCTGACAAAAATAGCAGAAAAAAAATTGGTGGAGGTTAGAAGAAAATCCATCGAAGAATGAAAATACGAGAATTTTAATTATTTGATTTGTGACATATGCGAGCAGCTTTCCTACATATCGTATCTTTAAAAAAAATCCTTGAAGTGTAATTTTCTAATCAAAGAAATGAATGGTAACTGAATATCATTATACTCATACAACCTCAGTTTAGACTGCAAGGACATATCTGAAAAGAAATGCAAATCAACTTATATATGGAAGTGTAGACTGAACAGAAATGCAAGACAGTTTGGGAAGAAAACAGTAAGTTTGAGGAAATGAACAATCAGGAAAATGACAAAATAACCATCCTACACTGGCATGAATTTGTTGAACATAAAAATCCATCAATTTCCACAAATATCCATGGTCATCCCAACAATATTTCAGTTTGTATATTTGTGGTGCGACATTCACGACTTTGTAGTCATGTCTGTTACTAAAGTTGTTACCTTGCAGGCACACACCATGTATTGCATGCTCATATACTTTACATGTACATGTATATCAATATTGCGCTTAGATTTGATCACCAGAGGAATATGGAAGTTATGGACTGATAATTTAGTACGGAGGTGTGATTAAAAAGGCTGAATTTGCTTAGGAGTGGTATATTATGAGGGGTATAATCTTATTGTGCTGACTCGTACAGCTGAACCATGGCTGGCCCATTGTGATGTATTTTGTGTTGAGTCTATCAATTAGACAGACAAAATACACATATCCTGTATCTTGTGCCTCATTTAGGTAATAGATATATATATACTTGAACGCCGGTGCCTTAACCACTAGACCACAGAGACGGGTTAGTGGCTAGGGCGACCCCGATCTGATTAATCGTCAGACAGACAGATTTTCGACACTATACCAATTATAGGGGCCCTGGTTCAATTCCCGGCAGAGACATTTTTTCGGCATTACCAATTTTTCCAAAAGGGCAGATAGCTCTGGGGAACCTTGATTTAAGCTACACCTACCATTGTTCTCATCTATCTATATTATGTAGCCTTTTGTCTATTACAATTTTATAATGCATTTCTTTGCACTAGAGGTGTAATGACTTTATAGTGGTGTAACAGAGTTTTGTACAGACAAGTTCTAGGTTCATAACTTAATGGGACAATCCTATTAAATAGCTCAAAACCAAAATAGTGTGTTCATGCTCTTTGTTAACAAAGAAATTTTGAAGATCTTATATATTAAAAATTAATTAATAAACTGATGTTGATATTCAATATAAGTGAAAGTTCATGATGAATAAAGGGTCTTAAGTTGCTTAAAATGATGAAAAGTAGCAATCTTATGTCCAATTTTGATATTCTATGTTATGTAATACACATCTATAGACTGATGACTGAATGCTGAAATGAAATGATAGTCCTCTTCTTTGTATTTTCTTGTAACCTTTAATTTCTTTTATTATTTATCCTTGCACTGATTGTATACTCAAAACTTCACTCAAATTTGTATTCAATTTCGTATATTGGTGTGTGTGTGTGTTTTATGGGATGACAAACGTATTTATAATTACTGGTAATGAAGGTTGTTAATATTTTGTATATATTTGTGAAAAATTTGTTGTGGTGGGCATGTAGATACGGGCTTTGGGGGCACTATACCCCAAAACTTCCATAACCAGAAAAAATGTAAAAGCAAAGGGAAAAGGTGGGAAATATGACATTATTTCTTCAAATTGTGTGAAAATCATTTACAAATGTAGATTTCTATTTAAAAAAAAAGGTTACTAATTTTAAGAATGTTTCCTCATATGTCATGATGTAACCCTCAATGTTTTTGCACATCATATCACTGGTGATGGAATGTCATCTTATAATATTCATGGAGAGGATTTTTGTTTAAGTGTGTGGTGCTTTCAGGGTATGTTTATTTATTTTCAAATGTGTGCTTTGAACAATTGTCTTTTTTTCCCTTCTTCCAAAATCCCACTTTCCTTGCATAGTAAAAGATGCATTTGAGCTGCTGTATGGCGACAGATTAAAGGGCAAGTTCACTTTTTATTTCTGATATTCCTTATCGCTACTATATTTTCCTATTGAAAGCACTTAGAGACATGTTTTGCGATAAGCGCTGTATAAATGATGTTGATAATAATAGTAATTATTATAATTATTATTATAATGATGATTATTATAAGTTGGTTTTAATAAAAGCAGAAAAAATATAGAGAAATATTGGGTTATGGATGAAGGTTGGATGAAAATCTGTCCAAGAATAATGGAGTTCTGCATTTTTGAAATTTTGACTTTGAAATGGAGCTATTAATTTTTGGAATTTTTACTTTGTGACATGACACAAATGGACAGATTTTCCATATTGTGCTATTTTCTAAAAAGAATTAAGTGATTTTATTTCTTTTATTTAACACTGGTCAGACACATTATTTCACACCCCCTTCAATAGAAAAACATTTTTTTATTAAATCATGTTTCATTAATTTAAAAATTAAATCTACCAACCTTATCCTACAAGAGGAATAGAGCTGATATGATCCAAACATTTAAGATTATTCACGGCACAGATGATTTGGACTGTACAAACTCCTTCAAACTTGACACTCAACCTCGGACAAGAGGTCCTTCACGAAAACTAATCAAGTTAAGAGCACACTCAACACTCGGGCAACGGGACTTCTCGCAACGAGTAATCAACCTATGGAATGATTTACCTACTGAAGTTGTAAATAGTAACAGTATAAATGCATTCAAATGAAATAGAGAGAAGGCCTGGAAAACCAAGTTTAATTGTTTTGACCCTAACACGGAATTCCCATAACTCGTCCAAACCCACACATACATTGTAAAATTGTTGCGTTCAACTGAGGACAAGTTCTAAGAAGATGCAGAGGGGCAAATAAGTCTTCTATACTTTATGCCCAACATCAAGGTAAATCAAGGTAAAAGAATGGAATTACTGGAGGAGCTACTCATATATGATGTCACAAATTTAAGCTTTTCATCAAACCTTCACAGATATTTTTTCTTTAGTTTTCCTTTTATAAAAAAAAACTTTTTGCCAGGGTGAACTTCCCTTTTAAAAGACAAGTCCACCCCAACAAAAAGTTGATTCGAATAAAAAGAGAAAAATCCAACAAGCAAAAACAAGGAAAGTTTCATCAAAAAAAGTTATGACATTTATAAGTTTCACTGCATTTCACACGACAGTCATATGCACATCCTGGAGGGTATGCAGATGAGGGGACTGATGACGTCACTATTTTGTATTTTATCACATGAAATTTCTAGTTCTCTCATTGTCCTGTATTAAGGTTTTATTCCTCACTGAACATGTGTAATTACTATCATACTAATAATTTATCGTTCAGTCAAGTTGGTCATTATTATTTTATCTGTAAAAATTGAAATATTGTATGATTCAAACAATTAAAAACAAAAAAAATAGTGAGTGAGGGACATCATCGACTTTCTCACTTGCATGTCGCTGAATTGCGGATAGAACTGTTTTATGAAAAATAAGCGAAAGTTCAAAATGTCATATTTCACATCTGAATTTGATGAAATTTTCTTAAGCATTATGCTTGTTTGATTTTTCTCTATGGATTCCAGTCAACATTCTTCTGGGGTGGACTTGACCTCCAAGAAGATTTATATGATCAGTTTTAAAAAAATATACGTTGAGTTTTCTTGCAAAGTTGTCTTCCTTGCATAAAGAAGATGCATGTAATCTAAACTACTTTATAGCAGCAGATTAGAATAACTTTATGGTCCAGTTGTTAAAAGAAAAAAATGTCTGGTGATATCAGGGTATCATATGGTCTTACAAAATTGATATGCATGTTTCGCAAAATTTTTCTCTTATTTTTTTCCCTAGAAATCCCACTATCCTTATAAGGTGAAAGATACATACATACATAACAGGTACTTATATAGCGCTTTACCAAAAATATGATCAAAGTGCTTTACAATGAATAACTAACTAAAGATGCATTTATGTGGGCATATTAGGAAGAAGAATTGTATGTATGATCATTTATTTTATTGTCTGTAAGGCTCTTAGGCTTAGTCATTTAAATCATTTCAAATGTGTGCTTTTGTAAATTTTTCTACAAAATGAAAAAACCTGACAATCTTTGCATATTAAATGATGTGTAAACTTCTCTATGGCTGCAGATTAAGAAGAAACTTGTCTTAATCTATTTATAAGCTTGTTAATTTACATATTTATTATGCAAATAATTATCTATATAAGCATATGGATTAAGATAGAACAGGTTGTAAATCGGTTTCTATTTTTCAAACCTGATATATTTATTTCTTATACAGGTTGACTGTAGTGATTGTATTATGATAAAGTGTTATTAATTTGGTTTTGATTGGGAGATTCATTAGCTAATAAAGAGTCTGCACAATATCAATACAATTGATATTCGCCACGTCTCATGCTTGCTATACAGTGTGTCCCAGAAAAAAAGAAGAAGCCTGTTTTCAGAGTGAGATAGCCCAGCCATCAAATACGTTTTGATAACCAATTTGACTCTGATGCTAGAGTAGAATCTCTTCTTTGATTTGAGACCCCATTCTGTGTTAATTATTCATGCAAACCAAATCCAATATAGTTTTAAAAAATGAGGCCTGTCAGGAGTGACTTGTGCAGAAACTCTCAAGTGTATTTAGATGCACTTTTATGTACAGAATGCAGATTTTAGTGAAGGGAACATAAAAAAACACCCAAGAGAAATGCTATTTATTGTATTCGCAAGGTCACCATTTTCCAAACAAATCTTGAAATAACTTTTCTGCACAATCTGATTTTGAAGCTTTGATATCAAACTCGTCTTGCTCATCTATGCACAAATTTTAGTGTAATGTTAGTTATCAAAATGAAGAAAAATTCATGAAGATAGTGGTGGCATTGGTGAAATATCATTTCTCTGTGCTGGTGAAAATAACTGAGAATTCCAGTTTCCTTTTTTATAGGACACTTGGTGTAACACCTTGTTAAGCATTTTCAGTTTTCCAATGCGATTTATATATATTTATATATATATATTGATGTATATTGACGTATATATATATATATATATATATATATATATATACGTCTCATTGCTTATTCTCACTGTATTTATAGCATCCTCTCAAATATATACTAGAAAGCACCCTCGCAATGTATAAGTCCCTGCTCCTCACAATTATATATATGTATATATTTATATAAAAATGAAGGTCCTGCGTCGGTTGTGGTAGTTTAAAACAAAATGCAAGCTGAATAAATATATATATATGTATGTGGATTGTTTCACTCTTGGATCTTGGCAATTTCTTATATTTTTATGTCTATAGTCAAAGAGTATTTTAACATTGATTTAAGGGATTTTAAAAATCTTAGATCATATTTCTACGGTGGCTGATTTCCGCCACTTTTTAATTCTTTTCTAAGTTACGGCGTTATAACGCCCTAATTTGTGGGGTTATATCGCCATATTATAGCGTGCTAAATAAATTCCGACATTATAAGGTCCTATAACTTCCATATGACGCTCTAAATTACGGTGTTTTGGTATGAGGGCAGCGCCCGCTTGACCTACCCCTCCCATTTATCGTGTGGCAAACGTGACGTGAAAAAAAAAATGATTTACAGTTTTGCTCGTCTGGCCTGACATATATACATATACATATAGGCGGATCCAGGGGGCTGAAGTGGCTGCAGTGTCTTTTACAATGTCGTCCAAGTTTTCTGCTGTTACTTTTCGCCACACATGATATGATTTCAGAATATTTATTAGGTCATCACTTTCTACACCGTCAAAGTGTTTGAGTGCAGTTGTGATATTTTTTCACTTTCTTTCTGCCAAATAGAATAGGAAGAAGTGATTCGTGCTCTTTACCCATAGTAGTGTCGTCAACCTTCTATCGTGTACTTGAGGAATGCTTATGCTAGCCTTTAAGGGAGGAATCCTTGTTGGTATACAGGATTGCATGATTCCTTTGTCATCGTATCTCTGATGCAGGATACCTTGACATTATCTCCAATGGTATTCACGAGATAAAAACTTTCCCATTACTCGGATAAAGTTTCTTGCAAGGCTCCAATGGTATCCACTCCTGCCTCCTCCTCTCCATCTGTATCTCAATGGGATCAAGAAATACATTGTTCTGTAATATGGCGATAAAACGCTGTGATTTAGGGAACGCCGTAATTTTGGGCGTTACGCCGCCGTAACCGGGCGTTATAACGCCATAATATAGGGTGTCACAACACCATAATATGGCGAGATAACACTATAGTTGAAGGCGTTTTAAGCTTTAATTTAAGGTGTTATATTGTTATAGGGCATTATAACATGGTAATTTATTTAGAGCTTTACAATGCCGTAATACAATGATATAATGCCATAATTTAGGATGTTATAAAGCCGTCATTTAAAAAAGAAATAGAGTGGCGGAAATCAGCCACTGTATATTTTCTGTAATATTGATTAAGAATAATTATTGAAAGGTTACATGATGTTGTAATATATATTTTTTTATGTATCATAACTTGCCATTTTTTCTTTTAAAATGATGATCTCCATGCAATTTATATTCAATACAGACTATTATAATAATAATAATAAAATTGTCATGTGCTTTATTTCACTGTTCTCTTTCTATTTTGCTTTGACCAAACTAATACCGAAACACTGACATGAAATGTAATTTTCATTCCAAAAATATGCATAATTCAATGGATATTTCATTGACATATTGTTCGAAACATTAAGGTTTAATTAGTACTATTTTATGACAATATGAATAGTTTCATGATCAACACTATTCAAATACATTCTTACTACTATAATGTGGATAACAAGTAGCAAAACAAGTATTTTTCTTTCAACAATCTGTTTGTTTCACTAAACAAATGAAATTAAAGTTTAATATCTGTATTGTCTCAAAAGGTAGATTTCAAGACTGGCTATTTCTAACATACAGTCAATGAGGGCTTGTGCCATCACATTGGGACGGGGTATTGGTCAGTTTGGGCAATCATGTAACTGACCATTCGCGAAAAGGACCCCCTATATTTCCGAAACATCGGGTCCAGTTTGCTGCCAAAACTTTTGTATAAATTTTGGCTATAATTTTCACAAAACATTGGGTAAGTTGCACCCGACCATTTGGCATTTTAAGGGGCCCTTCTCTCAAATGGTTCGGTTACACGATAACCCGATTAATGAAAGACCTCACAATATGTATAGTCAGTTCCCCATTCATAACGATACACACGCATATTAAGTTCCCCTAATAATGCAAGCTATTAATTCATTAGCCTGAATGATGATGAATTGGTCTCTCTCCTGTCTACTTAACTGCTCATGGTTCAAGTAGTACTTCAAGTGGTTCTCAAGACAGAAGTCGAGTACTGTTTCATAAAGACTTGTCATAACAATAAATGAACAGTTTTTATAACAAATTTACTATCAGCCAATTAGATTGAAGGAATTCAGTAGCTTTTAACTGTGACTGTAAATTTGCTACTATAACAAGGTTTATGAAACAGGCCCAAGGTCTTTCCAGATATGACAGGAGAGAAGAACCCCTATAATGTTTCAAGTAATTTAAGCAAAGAAAAATAAGGAAGAAAGGAAAATAGAAAAAAAATCCTATTTGTCATGTGATTCTATATTACCCATGTTTATTCAATTGAAATGAAATGATGTCCCCTTATTAACTCTGCTATTCAATTGCAAAATGATGGCACCTTTCTAGGTCAATTGTCTTGCCAACAACCCCCCCCCCCCCTCTGGCAGGCGCGTAGCCAGGGGGGGCGGTGGGGGCGGTCGCCCCCCCAAAAAACGTCCCCAAAAAGAAAAAAAGAAGGGAAAAAAGAGAGGAGAAAAAGGAAAAGGAAAGGGAAGAAAGGTAGCTTTTTTTTTTTTTTTTTTTTTTATTCTTTATTTTTTTTTTCTCAAAAGAGAAACTCCTTCACTCTTGCGCGGTTAAATGACGATATTGAAGTTCTCCATTGTTTCCCCCACCCTTTCTCTAACCTTGTTTTTCCACCTCAGCTATATGTGTTTCTTGCCAGTTAAAGTTCAAATGTACACATTAGGGCATGGAATTTGAGTAAAATTAGGCCGAACTATATGAAGTTATCTTTTTTTTTTAATTGATCGCGCAACTTCTGGTCGGGTCGGGTCGGCTCCGGGCGGGTAAAATCTTTAGATCGATTTCTGCCGTCACCTCCATAAAGTCAACTTTTCCCGATTTTCAGCTCATTACTAAACAACCATAATTTTGGGGCAAACAGATTCCTAATTTAAAAAGAGGAAGGTATAAAATTTGTGTAGTATTAAATAAAAAGTACAATATTTTTATTGAATTCTATTAAACTTCATGTCATTTCCCTGCACATTCATCTCCTGTCCTGTTTTGCGCCCTCAGTTTGAAATTTTGAATGACACTTGAGTTTCTTTATAGTTCAAAATGAAGCGCTTCAGGATAAGTCAAAGAAATTAGGCATCCTTTTTTATATAATTTCAATAAATCACAGAAGTTTCAACTTTTTGCGCACTATTTTCCTTGTAATGAAGTTCAATAATCTTATCAAATCAATTGAATTAGAGCCGATGGGGTATTAGAGATATCTGCATTTGATGAAACGTCCGCCCTTTGAAATTTCAGAGTTTCATTGCTCTGCGCGGGGAGGAATATCTTCCTCCCGGCATATACACTTCTCCTCTGTTTTGCGAGTTAAAGATATGCACTGTCGCTAGATTGTTTGTAATCAAATCTGATCTTTCCAAGGGAAGTATTCAATGTATCTTTGAGAATACCCTTTTCTCGGGACCCTTTTCATGGCAAAAAAAAATTGATAACACGCTTTAGCTTCCGCGCTTCGCGTGGGTTTATTATTATTCTTATTTCCTTTTTTGCATGTTTTGTGCGTTCATAATCACTTTTGAAAAAAAGGTTCATGAAAACAAGGTTCAAAATCACAATATAGTCAACTGAATTGGAGCTGATATAGGTACTAGAGACAAGAGAGACGGCTCCTTTTCATTTTAATTTATGAAACACCAAATGCTTCGCGCGGGAGGGGGTAACTCCCCCTCCCTGCACCCACCCCCTAGGGAGCGCGCTTCGCGCGCTCTGTAAGTGTTGGCACGCTTCGCGTGCATTTACCGCCCCCTCCAAAATGAAATCCTGGCTACGCGGTTGCCCTCTGGTGCATCCCCTTTGCACAGGCACATTGGCTGGAGACCTTTTTAGTCACAAGGTCCCCCCTCCCCCAAAGGATATGGCTATAAAGTTAGAAAAAATTGTTGCATAATTACATCAACAACATGAATGCCCAGTTTTTGTCTCGCCTGCATAGCAGAGCGAGACTATAGGCGCCGCTTTTCCGACGGCGGCGTCGTCACCATTGAAATCTTAACCAAGGTTAAGTTTTTGAAATGTCATCAGAACTTAGAAAGTATATGGGCCTAGTTCATGAAACTTGGACATAAGTTTAATAAATTATTACTGAACATCCTGCTTGAGTTTCAGGTCACATGACCAAGGTCAAAGGTCATTTAGGGTCAACGAACTTTGACCATGTTGGGGGAATCAATATTGAAATCTTAACCAAGGTTAAGTTTTTGAAATGTTGTCATAACTTGGAAAGTATATAAACCTAGTTCATGAAACTTAGACATAAGGGTAATAGTGTATCACTGAACATCTTGCCCTAGTTTCAGGTCACATGACTAAGGTCAAAGGTCACTTAGGGTCAACAAAGTTTGACCATTTGGGGCGTATTTGTAGAATTGTTATCATAACTTTGAAAATTTATAGATCTAGTTCATGAAACTTAGACATGAGATAAACTAAGTATCCCTCAACATCCTGTGCAAGTTTCAGGTCACATGATCAAGACGAAGGTCATATAGGGTCAACGAACTTTGATATTGTTGGGGGTATTTGTGGAATTGTCATAACTTTAAAAGTCTATGGATCTAGTTCATGGAAACTTGGGACATAAGAGTAACCATGTATCCCAGAATATCCTGTGCGCCTTTCAGGTCACACGGCCGTGTTGGGGGTATTTGTTGAATTGGCATCATAACTCAGAAAGTTTATGGATCTACACATGTAGTTCATGAAACATAGACAAGGATAATCAAGTATGTTTTGCACATGTCTTGGGTCACATGATCATGGTCAAGGTCATGTTGGGTCAATGGACTAATTATCATATGAGAGTTTTCTTTTGTGAATAATTATTCTATAGCTGTTTTCAAAGTTAGCACTGTTGCTATATTGAATCGCGTAATGCAGGCGAGACTGCCAGAGGTAATCATAATTATATGTTTCAAAGGTGACGTCACTTCATGGGACTCGTGCCTATAGACGTGATAGAGAGATGGAAATGTTTTAACCGGTGATTGATGAACAGGCATTGTACTACAAGCATCGGTGGATTAAAGCAAAGAAAATTGAGAAAAACAATTTGTCCAGAGTTACGCAGACAAAATCATGCATCGACTAATGATGTCATAATGAACTCATTATGATGTCATGTGATGTCATGAGAAACTGCACCATAATGATTGAGTCAAACATGGTACACCACAATGAAATCAATATGATTTCATTATTACATCATACTGAAATCACTATCATTGCATTATGACATCATAATGAAATCATAGCGGTGTCATGATTAATTTTATGACGTTGTTCATGCGACTTTGTACATTTTCAGATTTGAAGTATGAAAGGAGCAATTTAACGCAGCAAGTATGAAAACAAGGTTAATCTTTGTTGCAGCATTTCTGAAAAATGTGAACAGTTAATTGGGGGTACAAAATCATACAACATACAGTTACAGGTGGTTGAATGAACATTGGTTGTTCCGTTGCAAATCTTGCGGATTGAACTTCTTCCCTTTTTCTGTAAAAAGGAAAGTTAAGTCATTATTGTGATGTACTTGTTTAGTTTCAAAACAAAGGTGGATGAATCATTCTGGATATGGGGCATTGTTTTGTTGTTTCCATCTCTTCACTTCCATGCATGCTGGGGGGCCAGTACTTCCATTGACGAGTGGATACTATGCGCGACCATGGGGTCTCAAAAAGCACACTAAACACGTATTTTCCATTTTCTGAAAATGCACCCCTTAACAAGTATTGGCATGTGGAACCCTACCCTTAACAAATATTGGAAACAAAACGATACTATTGGCAAGTTCCATGAATTGACCCCCTAAACAAGTACAGCGATATTTTTATTGTTATGTCACAGTCGTCGGGTTTACCTTCACCTACATCATTGGGTTTAGTACAGCCCCACCTCTCACATCTCGCGCAAATCGTACTCTAAACACGTAGTGTTGACTCTTGGGGCAAAAGTACATCCTTTATAAAACATTTTAGTCTTAATTTTTTACACCCTCGCAAATTTGACCCTAAACACGTAGCTTTCATAGCAAAAATAGATACCCTTTTTTCATTATTTTAGTGTTTTGACACCCTTATCACGTTACGTACGTACGTAACGTGCCCTATCCACTCATCAAACTAAGTGCCCCTCCCCCCCCCCGGACGACAGTACCAGGTAGTGCTAACCTCCCCCCCTCAGGAAAAATGATTTTATTCTATATTGTTTTGACAGAACATTTCATAGAACTCGATAATATGTTTTTAATTAAATTAAGTGCTTATTGATTTACAGATTTAATTATGAAGACTAAACTTGTTTCGTCTCAGTCATTGAGGATGTGTTGTGTTTGATATACATATACCATAGAGCTATTAGCTCCATGCATATACTGTTCTTTGAAGTATTTACATTTGGAGTCAAGTATTGCTATATGGTCAGAAGATCTCTCTCTTTATCTTTATTGCACCATTTACTAATATTGACAGTGAGTCAAGAGAAATAGAGTCCTTTCAGACAATATTTTTTTGTTCTCCTGAAACAAAAATAAATTTCTAACTTCCGGAATAAATTATCTTTTAAAGCTGGTTGAAAGTTAATTAGTGAAGACACACACAATTAGCAATTAAAATGGTGATCAATCTTGCGAATAATGAAAACGAAAAGACAGGCTGTGTTAGTGTATTATTCTTTTCAGTAAATGCTCTCTTGTTGCAATGGACATCTGGGGCCCGTAACACAAAGCTTACCAATGATCGTAAAACATTTTTTAATGGCTAGTTGCATTGACTACAATGTACAATCAATCGTGAAAATCAAGCATACGATTAATCGCTAACCTTTGTGTTACAGGACCCATAACTCTCTATGAAGTTGGGTTGGAAAATATAAAAATTAAAAGAAAATGCAGACTCTTTTTTTTTTTGGGGGGGGGGGGGTTGGGGTGTTTGTGTACCACTAAAAGACAAAGAGACTTCATACAGCCTTTTCTTTTAATGGCAATATCATCCCCTTTTTTTCTAAAGGGGATGTTTACACCGATGATTATTTGGTTTTAATGAAAAAATAAAACAATTGAGAAAATATTGCTGGATTTTCAAATTTTTTTGGTTTTTCATTTTGTGACATCACAAACGAGCAGCTTCTACATTTTTTCCACATGACATTAATTTTACAAAAGACATTTTCTAAAAAATGTTAAAAGTGACTTTATTTGCATGGTGCAAAAATATATCAGGAAACCCAATATTCCATACCCTTTCTATGAAAAAATATGTTCATTCCTTATTTTCCATCAAAAATTTGAATTGATGGAGATATAGTGCATTATATATCAAAGAGCTGCTTGCATATAAGTCATAAATAAAGAACCTTTAACAAAATCATAACTATCCTATTTTTTGATAGATTTTCATCAAACCTTTACCAATATTTTCCTCCTTCCTGCTTTATTAAAACAAAACTATTATCAGGGTGAACTTCCCCTTTAATTGTAATGATTATACATACATTGCTCTGGGGGTCAGAAATTTATCCAAATGACCAGAGAATAACCAATTAATAATAAATGAGGAAGATGCTGGAGAAATATTATGCTGTCTCAAAGTGTTTATATTAAGTTTTGCTAAATCTATGCATTAAATTGTTTGTTTTCCAAGTTTGAATTCATTTACAGATGAAATTAAAGAATACATCTACAAAGATTGCTATTGTTTTACTTTAAGAAATACTTTATCTTTTTTTAGAAAACTTGTTTTCAATCAGTTTGGGTTGGTCATTTCTGGATACCTTTGTATCTGAACTTTCTAATTTACAATAACTAAATTTATGATGTATTCACAGGGCATTTTCTAAAGAATGGATTAATTTTGCTGAAAGAAAAAAAATATTATGAAATAATATGAAATATATGTCATTTTTTTCTCATAATGTATGAAGTTGGAAATCACTAGTATTCAATTTAGGCGTGGTATGAGTAGAGTGTGTGCTAGTCCCTATGGTGTGCCCATAGTGCCTGGAAACTAATAATAGCAAACGGCGACAAATGTACGTCATGGGGATTCCCCTCCTTACAGGATGGGGATTCCCCGGTATTAACAGCCTTTTTGTAGGCTGATACATATAGAGATATTCATTATAATTGTATTTGTATATGGTGAAATCAACATGTTTTGCTATATTTCAGTCCAAAAATATCATGATTTTAAAATCAAGATATATTTTTGTATTTACAATGTCTCGTATCTTTTATTTTGATGATATTCATAACTTGAATAAGTACCCGACATATCACAAACTGCCTTGACTTGAGACCAGTAACACGTCATCAGATCAGGGGGACAAGTAATTTGGGGGGGTCGATAAATATAACGCAACGTATACAGTACATACAGGCAAGCGCACCTCGCTCAGGTACAACGCGACTCCGACGATCAATACTTACAGGTACTACTAAACGGCTACTAAACTCCATTTTGTCTCATCAACGGACACAAATTCAGATCTGTGTGTATTCTAATCCAAGAGTGATTAACACAACTTCATTATTTTTGTGTAGGGGAAAGGGAGAAAGGAAAAGGAGCTCAGCTCATCATCGACATCGGGCAATAAATACATTTTGATTTGTCTTGAGACTTGACCGAAAAAAGGCGCATGCCCAAACTGCTTCAGCCAAAGCCAAAGGCAAAGCCAATGCAGTGGCAATGCCCAGCAAGCAGCATAGGTCTACGGTCATGACGCGACGGTAAGACTTTATTCTAACACTATAACCATGAAGCTAATAGCTTCATGCTATAACAGTCATTCAAGGCC
This sequence comes from Lytechinus pictus, assembly GCF_037042905.1. Classification (NCBI taxonomy): domain Eukaryota; kingdom Metazoa; phylum Echinodermata; class Echinoidea; order Temnopleuroida; family Toxopneustidae; genus Lytechinus; species Lytechinus pictus. The sequence continues at coordinate 16,907,640 of NC_087259.1, read as the reverse complement.
AGGGACAGGGGGCAGTGCATTCCGGGAGTGCATTATTGCAGCTGATCATGAATGCATGTAAACTGAAACTCTGATGTTGAGCCTTGAGGGCTATATAATAATGCCATATTAAGTTATAGTAAAATAGGATAGATATATATTTTTATTTTAATATTGGCTATAGTTATTAATAACCTCGTTCCTGGATGAGTGGCCTCTACCGTAATGTCCAGGAACAAGGTTTTATATATAGTGCAGTGCATTGTAAATAAGTTTGTTGACTGGAATAAAAGTCAAAACACTTGAACTCTTCGACTGAATAGCTAGCTACGTCTAGACAGCTGGCAGCCGTCTGTTTCGAGGAGTTTTTTAACATGTTAATTTTTTTAATTTCTCCTCGTACACAGACGGCTCGCTATCGTGCAGCCACCATTAGGGGGGTAACAAAGCAAAATCCCCCCGACGGGGCTCATCGATTTATGTCTTTATTTCATAAAAATATATCAAAAGAACTGTATAAAAGTAAAGATTATTATTCCGTTTTGGCCTGAAATGCACCAAAACGGGGAAAAATAAACTTAAATGGGGAAAAACAGTGACTTACTTCAGCTGTCGCGCAACTTCACTTCCCTGTTTTATCCGAACTTAATATATTTGGCCATTGAGTCCCCTGTACAGATCAAGCTAGAACTTTGGTCTCTGTATTTGGTGAGTGGAGCCAACGGAGTTCAGCGGAACAACCAACATAATAGAGACAGAAGCTTTTGGTCTAGCTACGTCGGGAGGGAGAATTAGTCACCCAACAATTGTTAAAGGAGAATGAAACCCTTGAAACCAGCTGAATCCATATCAAAGAGAAAAATCAAAGAAACATAAAGTTTGAGGAAGATTGAATGAATAATAAGAAAGTTATGAGCATTTGAATGTCGAGATCACTAATGCCATGTAGATCCTCCAATTGGCAATGCGACCAAGATCTGTGATGTCACACATGTACAACTCCCTCATTACTTTAGTACTTATTTCACTTATATTCTGACTTTTATAGAGTCTATCACAGGATGAGGTGTTCTCTTTATGAGAGGACAAGTACAGAGGTTTCACAACATTATATCATTGATGAATTGTTTGTCATATGTTTAGAATGAGCAAAAAGAGATGTTTTGGGGTATATTTTCAGTGTCCAAAAGTAGAGAGTTGTTCATCTGTGATGTCATAGATCTTGGTCGCATTGCCAATGGGAGGATCTCCATAGCATTAGTAATCTCGACATTAATTTCAAATGCTCATAACTCTTCCATTGCTAGGCCTATTTTACTCAAACTTTTGTTGATCTTATTCTTTGATTTTTCTGCTTTCACAAAAGCTAACTCGCTCCAAGAGTTTCATTCTCCTTTAATGTTGTTCGCCAGTCCATTCATGAATGAATTTTATTTTTAAATTCATGAATGAATTTTATTTCACTTTTCAGTGAGAGAAATAAAATTCATGAATGAATTTACTACTGGCTATTAAACAACATTAACAATTGTTAGGAGACTGTAATTTCGACCTACATGTGCACTATATTATTAGTATTGAGAAATTCTATTAGGAGGTTGTTGCAATGCATCACTCTTGAGGTTTGTAGGATATTATGATGTCTCGTTCCAATTGTGTTGCATTTCATTCTAAAAATAGTGAATTTCACAGAAAACATAATTTTTCATGCCCCCAAAAATAAAATCACAGAAAAATACATTGAAAATCAAAGCCAATTCTTACAAACTTAACTGCATAAATGAAAAAATCTGCCCATTAAAAATGTTTGCGCCTGTTGGTTAAAATTGTGTTCGCCAAGCTTTATCTGCATGGAAATTTTCTTATAGATCTTTAATGTTTTGCTTTTCTGATGATTTGTACGTGTACATGTAGGCCTACCGTACATGTATATGGAATTTGATACACTGAATAACATAGATAAAATGAAATTTTGGTCTTTACATGTAGCTTACAATATACATGTAGGGCATGGGGCATGTATTTTCACTGTTGGTTTTTATTATGCATTCCAGGGTCCATGGGAGACCAGTTTATTGCTGAGTGGGCTACCTTTGTTTCTTATTTTCAGGTTTTTTTTGTTTGTTGCATTTATCATGATTGTTCTTCTTCTTCTTCCAGTCTGGTACAGTCCACCACTGGCGTATAATTGTACCTTAATTATTGTATTTAATATCGTACCTTGTCCTTGTTACATGTGCATCATGCAGTCATGCTACTTTGGGTGAAAGCACTTCTACTTCTCATAGTCTAATATACCACAGTGGCTAAAACCGATTTGGTCTACTGTCAACTTGGTCTAAAATGCAGTTATGACAGATCTATCTGAACTACACTATGTCCATTACATTTTAGTTTCATTCTCATAATAGTCCAATGCCCAGATGGTCTAATTAATGTCCATTTTGCATATATCAAATTAAAATTTTGTCTGAATCATATAGACCAAGAGAACATTAGACTAACTAGAAATTGGACAAATCGGTAAATAAATGGGGGGGGGGGGGAGAACAGTTTTTAAAATGTTGACCAAATTCTACAAAGTGTTGTAGTACAGAAAGCTCTTGTCCTATCAACCCACTTAAAGGGATGGTTTGGGCTGAAAGTATTTATAGCTTAATAAATAGAGTAGAATTCACTGAGCAAAATGCTGAAAATTTCATCAAAATCGGATGACAAAGTTATTGAAGTTTAAATTTTTGCAATATTTTGTGAAAACAGTCGTCATGAATATTCATTAGGTGGGCTGATGATGTCACATCCCCACTTGTTCTTGTATTTTATCATATGAAATTAGGTTTATTCAAAATTTTTCCTCCAAGAACTAGAAAAATTGGATTGACAACTGATTTAGTGCATTAGATATTTATTGCTGAACTTATTTCACTATAAGGGAGACATATTATTCACACAAGTATGAAATAATGAAAAACTATGATTTTAATTATGTAATAACATAAGAAAACGGAAAGTGGGGATGTGACATCATCAGCCCACCTAATGAATATTCATGACGACAGTTTTCACAAAATATTGCTAAACTTTAAACTTCAATAACTTTATTATTTGTTATCCGATTTTGATGAAATTTTCGGCATTTTGCTCAGTGAATTCTACTCTATGTATTAAATTATAAATATTTTCAGCCCGGACCAACCCTTTAAAGCTACATGTAAACACCAAAGCAACATGTACATGTATATGAAGCTTTTACACTTTTATGATATCGCGATGTAGGGGTGGTAGCTCTAGCAGGGGGGGGGGTTCAGGAGGAGGAGGTATAGGAAAACAAACTAATTCAAAGTCAGTTTAATCAACTGGTTATTTCTCTCCAGCAGTTTTTTTTTTGTTTAACTAGAAATGTACTAAGAATAAGTTTTATGAACTTCTTAATTGGCACTTATCCATCCAATTTAAACACATTTTTGTGCAAAAGGATTATTTTATGCAGTTAAAATTTGATATTTACTGCCAAAGTTTGGGAAACTTTTTTTTTGTATTTTATTTATGTTTTATTGGGTCAACAAAGACCAAGTATTAACAAAAATAAAAAATCAAACATAATTAAAACTTGACCACCAATTACTTTACTTTACAAAAAACTAGTTTGCTTTTTAAAAAATTAGAACTACACACTGTATGTAAAAGCGTGTCAGTGCTACACCATTGTGAAAAAAATATTATTTTTGTCCATCAATGTAACCCAAATTACACCACATTACAACATATGACCACAGAAACTTACATGTAAAGTCCTGTAATCTAGCTAACAGATGGTGACATGATATTTGCTCCTGCAAAATTTGCTCTGGTCTTAACCCAGAAGGCATCGGATTAGAGTTAGGATTGTAATAGTTTTTGTTTCCGAATAATGTGAAGATAATGATTGGGATTTATTTAGTTTTGGAGGATATATTTTATGTTTGGCTTTTATAATGTGCTGATTTTCCATTGGAGCAATTGTTGCTGATGCAAATGTCCCGGAACCACACTTGTTTGGCCACAAAACCACATTGTGGGTTTGAGATTCATTCACAGTCATTTTTACAGACTTCCTGTACAGATGAGCCCCTTTAAAGTAGCTTGAAATGTTTTTTTATCGAAATTGGCAATGTGCCAAGCGAGCATTGGGAATTTTGTATCCATGACCAGGAGAACTAGCTATGAGGTACATGTAGTTGCCTTTGTCTGGAGTACAAGTTTATTATGTGTCTACTATTTAAATACGCTGTAGGTTTCAGCACACTGGAAGAAACAGCAGAGCTAAAAATGGCTGGAAGATCAGGCTGAGTTCTTATTATCAGTAGGGATGCATACGCATTGTTGTCAACAGGGCAGTGACATCATCAGCTACGCATACATGTTGACACATACCTCCATGCATGCATGACCCCACTTAAGGCTTGCATTTTCTGGCAGAACTGCAGAGAAGTACCAGTACACGTTTGAATTCTTTTGGAAGCATTTCTATCTTTACCATGGATTGATCATTCTGACTGATTATGATGTCATTTTCCAAATAAAATTCTGTGAATCATCATTGTAATTGAATGGTAAGCTCAAGGGTCAGATAACACACAGTTTGCTTTTATGCAGTAGGATGGGGAGTTGGGTGTCCGGACAGTTTATATTATTGAGGCCTTCTTTTTTGTCTTTGGATTGCACTAAAAATATGAATTCGATAGTTGTAATCATCTTATATTTTGTTCTCTATAATATTTCCTAACATTTTGTAATAAAAATTGATGAAACTTCACTTGTAAATTTTTCCAAATGACGTTCAAAATTGATCGTCCGGACACACAACCTGTCCGGACACACAACAACTGGGTATACATTTATGAAGCTTTTCTGAATGTTTTTTTTCCGTGGTAAACTTGTGTTATTGTTGTATGACAGAGTCACAGACATTATAAAGGCAAAAAACAAATAGCTTTGTTTGCCTTTTTTAATAACCGGCCTGATCTTGGCCTCGTAAAGCATTCTGACTGCTTTTCTACAGTGCAGTTTTGAGCAAAAAAAATCCCCCAAATCTGCTAACTGGCCCTAGTTTTTTTCTGAAAATTATTTTCATTTTTTTAATTACAAATGTATGCAAAGTAAAATCATATATTAGGAACTTATACATGACATGCATGTGTGGGAGCTTTCATATCATACCCTAATATTTAATTTTATTCCTAATTTTATATTGGAGCCTAGGTACTGCAATTAATAATTTTTGCCATATTTGGAATCCCATTGCAGATTTTTGTGTGTACTAAAACCCAAGTCATTTCCAGGACCATATTCTGACATGTTAAAATTGTGTTTATGTATTACAGTACGGGTATATGTATTACAATATTGGTGTTGAAATAAAATCTTTATGCCTGATATTTTCTCCATTTTTTTTTTCCTGTTCGGTGAATAGGGGTTACACAGATATTTTTTCAGGCAGGGAGGGAGGGTAATTTCCAAACCTAAATAAAGCACACGATAACTGGGGGCCATTAATGCCTGAAATCATATTTACAGATCTATTATAGTTCCGGGGGGGGGGGGCACTTTAATTAAAACATGATGTCCCACATCAGGGTAAAAAATAGGGGGCTCTGGAATTAAAACTTGCTCTTAAAATGGGGGTCTCCAGAACTATTCAAGGATTAGCGATTGCTAAAAAAATGCAATGCTCTAGAACTGACCTTATCAGAAAATGGGGGTCTGCAGGACTTATAGAATCGTAGAGGCCCATACTATGTCAATGTTACCGCTTTATAACGTGCGCACGTGTCATGCCAATATCTTTTGACATGTTCGCTTGGGCTAGAGCTAGCTAGCTGCGAGCTAAGTGCTAGGATCAGAGTGCTGCGCGGGGAGCTTCGGCGGCCCGCGTGCCCAGGCTGGCACTGATCGAGCTCGCCATGCCGACTGCGACTGGCTATAGTCCATGATTGGCACACACTGGAACGAGGAACCACAAATTTGCTTTCTAAATTGGTGATGCTCTGGAACGGAAATTTAGGTTGAAAATTAAGGTCTCGACACAATAGACACATGTATGTAAACTTGGCAGAGTAATCCACGTTCAATTGGCTAGCTTTGAGAACAGCCTTTTAAAAAAATTCTTAAACCAAGATGAAACATGCTCATGTTTCATTTGAAATGAAAAACCTTCGAAAAAATCATTGAAAATTAGAAGCTTTAAGTACAACGTAAACCATGATTTTATGATTTTTTTTTGTCTTGTGATAAGTAGGACCTTGCAGCTCAGATTTTTAAAAGTCAAATCAATGTAAGGCTATCCCTAATATACAGTTCAGGCAAAAAGTTTACGTACACCCATGGAATTCAGTAAAATTTATTCGCTTGCCAAAAATCTTAAAATTTACTATATCTTGAAAATATAAATACTACCATGACGAGTTTGGTATCAAATGAAATCGAGCATATTCGGCTCTTTTACATAATTGGGATGCCGTTGGGATTTAAGTATATCTCATGTGGAATTTTCTTCGAAGATAAAAAAGTAGTATTCGTGCCAAATGTATTCTATTATTATATTTTGAAATATCATTTCATAAAAATATATAAATGTCAAATCTATGATTTATATTACATTTTCTATCATGATATGTCACTACTGAACAAAAAAGTGTAATCTGAAATGTTTGTGGTGAGAAGAAACTAGCACAAATATGAAACGTTTTTGTCAAGTTTTGTTTTTGATTTGTCTAAAATATAAAGATTTTTGGGGGAAAAATGACACCTAAATATTTTTTAGCTCATGAATACAAGGCAATGTGATGAAGGGGCATGACATTCTCATTTGTTTGATATCAAATCCATCATTTTATGAGATACTGTAAATTTTATTATGTTTGACAAGTGTCAACTTTTCTTTGAATTTCCTGGGTGTATGTAAACTTCTGGCCTCAACTGTAAATGTACATTAGAAAGTAGATCATGATGCAAGAACTTAAATTTTTTATTTTGTGAATGAAAATGATGTACTGCACTACATACTCTGTACATGTAGTTTTGTACAGGTAGTACATTGTAATATATAATTTCACCATATGAAAGATGTTGCAATATGATTTGGAATTCCTGTCAATTCTAAATCTAGTCATCACTTCCTGTTGATGTTTGACTTCGGCCTTTGATATTCAACTGTGTGTGTGTTGCAATCTTACAGTGAAAATTAAGGAATACCGATATTCAACTTCTTTCAATTCCATACATTGTAACTGCAGGTGTCCATATATTTTGATGTATGCTCTGTGGTAGTCTGCAGGCACAGACTCTTATTGAAACTTTGATAACAAGTGGGTCTTCACACAAAGACTAGAACATACATGTATGTAACTTGCTTGCTGTTTCAATTCAGCGAGAGGGCCTTTTTATAGTTGACATGCAAGGCTTTCTAAGCTGCACATTCAGACCCCTTATTAACTTGAGTGAAGGGTTTGCACAGCAGATTAATTTTGTGGTGTGTTTTGGCTGGGAATGTTTGTCTTCTGTTGTGTGGTTTGGGTAGCCGAAAGAAAATGAATTTATATTGACCCATGAATATGATTACTTTATTGCAATGAATGAAAGTAATGAGAAAGTTCAATGTACTCTTGGCATATCTGGATATCAGTACTTTGCATGTACATGTATGTTAGTAAAATATAAACATGGGGAGTTTTATGTATAAATTTATTAACAAGAAAAAGTTCATGAAATGCAGACATAAAGTCAACATTTCTGCTGAGTCATTTAATGAAACTACATGTACATATATATGAAAAGCTGATTGTTATCATAGTAGGGTCAAAGTACATGTCTGTGCAAATTGTTTTAACAATAGCTTAAATTCAGGATTTTGTTATTGTTCAGGGTTTTTTATTAAAGGACAAGTCCACCCTTACCAAAAGTGATTTAAATAAAAAGAGAAAAATCCAACAAGCATAACACTGAAAATTTCATCAAAATCAGATGTAAAATAAGAAAGTGATGACATGTTAAATTTTCGCTTAATTTCACAAAGCAGTTATATGCACATCCTGGTTGGTATGCAAATGAGGAGACTGATGATGTCATCCACTCACTATTTCTTTTGTATTTTATTATATGAAATATTCTTATTTTCTCCTCATTGTCAAGTGAAACAATTATTAATTCCTCCCTGAACATCTGGAATTAGCATTGTTTAAATACTATATGGTTCAGTCAAGTTGGACCTTATTGTTAAATCTGTAAAAAATGAAATATTGTATAATTCAAACAATAAAAAAACAAAAGAAATAGTGAGTGAGGAACATCATCGACCGTCCCATTTGCATGTCACTGAGTTGTCCATATCACTGTTTTGTGAAAAATAAGCGAAACCTTGAAATGTAATAACTTTCTTACTTTACATCTGATTTTGAAGAAATTTTCAGTGCTATGCTTCTTTGACTTTTCTCTATCAATTCAAATCAACATTTTTCTGGGGTGGATTTGACCTTTGAAGAGGCTCATAGAAGCATGTGTGAGAAGAACCAATAAATAGCATGGAGTTATCATAGTAGTCCAAGGTACATGTACATGTAGCTAATATTTCAGGCTCAAGAGCAAAAAGAGGGGATTTGGTAAAACCTGTTTATCTAATTTCATTTTTTTTTTAAATATTAATAACCAATAGATGTTATACTTTTTATTGTTTTTATTTTTTACCATGCAAATGAATATTCGTATTCATTTTTTGACAAAAAATAGCTTCAGAACAATATTTTTCTACTCCGACCTAACCTATCATCCCGGGGGGGGGGGGGGGGGGGGTTCTGTGCAAACCCTTTTAAAATTTATTTTTGATTTCCATCAGTTTCATTTCAGTCCGGTATTATTCAATTATGATATTTTTGCAAATTCTGCATAGTCCATGGGTCTGTATCACTGTACAATCAAGGAGATATCACCACTTGATACCAGCTTTGTGAAACAATACTCAAGTACGATGATTTTACTTCTTTAAATAAGCTCTCGTATTTGATGTACATGTACAAACATGTCTTGGGCTGTAGGATGTAACTTCCATATGCCATGAATGGGTAGGAAATATGTACCCCATAAAGAGTATTCAATTTGATTTTCCTTCACCTAGTTTATGTAAATGGTTTTCTATGACTCAATACTACATGTAATTCTGTTTTATATATTTTTTGTGTATTTCACAGAGAGCCAAGTTAGGTAGCATCCTGTTCCTCTTCTTCCGATGATCAAAGCCAATTGTGAAAGTTTATCCATTCTAAACGAGAAAGTCGACCACAGTGGTTTTACCAAATACCAATTAAAGGTAAGTTTGGAAACGTTTGTATTTTTTGTCTCACCCACTGGAAGTGATCGAAGGCTAGATTTAGGGATCCAATTATGGCATCCGTCCATCGCAAATGTTATACTGTATGATGCGTGACCTGGTACCAATGTCAAACAAACTTGAATAGTAGATGCAGTCGGGGGGGGGGGGGGGGTACCATTATGTTGCAGCGCATACATTCGTAATTCCGAAGCTTCGTTATTCTGAAGGTTCAGATATTCCGAAGGTTCGTTATTGGGAAGGTTCGTTAGTCCGAAAACGAAGTGAGGTTCGTAATTCCGAAGTTTCGTTAATCCGAAAACGAAATGAGGTACGAAATTCTGAAGGTTCGTTAGTCCGAAAACGAAATGATTAACGAACCTTATTTTGTTTTCGGATTAAAGAACCTTCGGAACAACGAACTTTATTTCGTTTTCGGATTATCGAACCTTCGGAATAACGCCACAAATGTTTGTATTAACGAACCCTTTTACGTTTTCGGATTAACGAACATCGAGGTATAGGCAATTTACGTGTTTCGGAATTACGAACCTTCGGAATAAAGAACCTTCGGAATTACGAAGTGTAACCATGTTGCAGTGCCTTGGAGGTCACATGGTGAGGTCAAAGGTTATTTGAGCTCGTATTGTTATATAGTACCTGCAGGACTTAGTTTACCCAATTTTAAAAGACTCTATGCACTAATAGGGGACCGTTGTATTAATGTATATTGGCATTGGGACTCTATTATAACAACCTTGCAACCGTTGCAGGAATAATGGCAGTATGGGTATATGCGGCCCTCTAAGTCTCATTTTCACGCCTTGCCAGCAGTTCCAAAGCATATAGTTTTCCCCTTTTTCAATAACCAACCAATTCTCCCTCATTTCAGGCATTACTTTTCATATACCCCCATTTTGTGTTTAAGGTCAAGTCCACCCCAGAAAACAGTTGATTTAAATAAATAGAGAAAAAGAAATCAAACATGAATAATGGGAAAACTTCATCAAAATCGGATGTAAAATAAGAAAATTATGACATAGTAAAGTTTCGCTTATTTTTCACAAAACAGTTCTATGCTCAACTCAGTGATATGCAAATGAGAGAGTCGATGATGTCACTCACTCACTACTTCTTTTGTTTTTTATTGTTTGAATTATACAATATTTCAATTTTTACGAATACATGTATGGCAATTAGGACCTCCTTGCCTGAACCACAAAATGTTAAAATGATGGAATTCCACGTGTTCAGGGAGGAATGAAACTTCGTATCACATGACAATGACGAGAAAATCAAAATATTTCAATAAAATACGAAAGAAATAGTGAGTGGGTGATGTCATCTGTCCCCTCATTTGCATACCAAACAGGATGTGCATATAACTGTTTTGAGAAATCAAACGAAACTTTAAAATATCATAACTTTCTTATTTTACATCCGAATTGGATGAAATTTTCAGTGTTATGCTTGTTTGAATTTTCTCTTTCTATTCAAATCAGCTTTTTGTTGGTATAGACTTGTCCTTTAAATTCCAGTTCCCAAGTGCCCTCATTTGCACCTGGCCATCTAGTTCTGAACACCCCTCATTTCATCGCAAATTCAGTTCTTAAAGGCCACTGCACACCTTTCGACCCGACTGGTCTGCTACTGGCTTGCGACTGAGTGAGGGGAGATGAATCGCAACGTAGTCATAAGCCTCGACACCGCACACCTTGCAATCCGACCAGGATCCGACTACCATGCTGTCTGCGACTCGCGCATGCGCTTTTTGCATTTTGCCATAGCAACTGAGAAAGTGCGCTTACTACTGCGTATGCGCGTTGTTTATCATATACACGCCGTGCAACTCTGCTGTCTGATTGGCTTGATGTTGGAGTGAGCCTGCGATCCAGTTGTAAGGATTCAACATGTGAAATCCTTACGATTTTCCTTGCGACTTGTCTCTGACCGGTCTGCGACTCTCAAGCTGACAAGAGCTGTGACGTCACAACTCCCCTCACTCAGTCGCAAGCCAGTCGCAGACCAGTCGGGTCGTAAGGTGTGCGGTGGCCTTAAGGGGTACGGTTTCGGATTTTGGGGCGGGACATCCCTTCCCAATTCCAAGTCAAACAAATTTCATTGGTGATGTCGCTGGTCCCAAAAGATCCAGGATCTGATCAAGGGAACAGTAATCTGCATAATTTGTGTTTTAGCATTATTTGGTTAAACTCAGCTTACAACAACTTTTGACTTTATTTTTCATAATGATGAATTTTAAGGCTTTGTTTATATGCAGTGAGGAGGATTAGCTACAGTGTATTTAATTTTTATTTTTTCATTTAAAATTGCTCATATTTTTTTTTTTTCAAAGATAACTTTCCTTAATGTCGTGACACTAGCCAGATAAATCTATTCCATGATTTAATTTCCCACAGTGTTGATTTTTAATCTTTAAATTTAAATGAACTGTGGAAACTTTTGACAGTTGACAGATCTGAGCCTGAATTCTGTTTTTACTCCGAAGAACATTAAGGTAGAAAGAATTGGCAAGTCAATTTGATACAGGAAATTTCTCTTCCTGTTTGGATATGGATAAAGGAACCTTTAAAATTTGTCAATGATAACCATAGCAATATTGTTTGCTCTCTATTTGGAAAGTCTGGGGTCCGGGTCTAAAGTTCCCACAGGATCTCCTCAATCTTGAAAAACTCTAGTGTGAATGCATGATTCCGATTTCCATGAAAAAAGGTAAAAATTTGGCATCCAGCCTGACATATCTAGCATCAATGAAAAATAATGGATGGCGAGAGATTCCTATTACTTGCTTGAGTCAATTTCTCAGGCCACCCAGTGCATGCATATATTCTCTATCTTTCTCCCCTGCTGTAACACAGAAGTACATCAGGCTGGATACCTTTTTTTTTTGTGCATTATAAGGGGGTGTTTTCGAGATAAAGAAACAAGATGAGAGCAAACCTTCATCTTAAATAAAAACTGATTGTTCGATCCGGATTCCCCCAGCTTCAAGTCCTTACTCAGACTCAAGATCTTGAGCTTTGATTAGTTAATGTCTTGTTTGAATCTGATTGAGACCTGACTGACTTTGCATCATGAAAGATCATGTAGGGTGACTCCTAGATGATTTTCAGGTAAAATCTCACTTTTGAATCGTCATTGGCAAGAGTCTTGGATGAACAGAGGTGACTCCCAGTATAAAGAAGTTATGGTAGTCTGTTTACCAGAACATTAAAATTATCTGAAGATGTAGACTCTCTTTTAATAACCTCTACATTTTATTGTGTATTTTTTCTTTCTGCAGGTATTGACAAGTGAGACTTGGGGCTATGACCTAATCCTTGAGCTCCATCTGGTAGGTGTTAAATTAGAAACCACAGTCATCATTGAGTAGATAGCGCAACCATGGTACCTCAGGACGACCGGAGGGAAGCAAGGCCCGTGAATCATCTACATGATCACATCCATCCAAAGGATGAGGCCTTCCAGTATCGAGGTACACAGCCCATGAAAATGGTCAAGCAGTTTGTCAAGGAGAACCATCCCGCGATCGTAATCTTGCAGGGTTTCCTTTTGTTGGGTAAAACTAGAACAAGCAAGGAGTTTGCCCGTCTGCTGGCGAAGCGATTGCGAGAATCAACGGATTGCGCCAAGGAAGTTTACACTTTCCTGTTTGATCTAAAAAATGTTGAATCAGCAGAGAAACTGCCAAGTTATATCTACAATGATTTATGCAAAGCTGAAATAAAAGGCTTTGAGTGTAATGTCGTAGATAATATTGATCAACTCAGTGATGCCTTTAAAAAGGCAAATGATTGGAACAAGGTATTTGTACTTGTACTTGACAATATTGATAGAGTTCATGACAGGGAACGGCCGAAGATGCTTGAGTTTATCCAGGATTTTGCAGCTATCACCAGAAATGTGCATCTTGTCCTTACCAGTGTTACTGATGTGAATCTAGTGAGAGATCCCAATATGTTCATGAAGTATCATTTGAAGCCATTGGAGCCAGATTGTGCCAAAGAATTGCTGCGGGAGACAGCGGGTAATCCAGAAGGCTTTGATAGGCATGCAGGTGATATCGTCTGTCTGGTGGGTGGGTCGCCGTTAGCTCTAATGATCGCAGGGAACGAGATGAACAAAAAGTCCACCCAACTGCCATACACTCCCGAGGACTTTGTTGAAGTCATGAAAGACTCGTCATCGTTAGCCCTTCACCTTGAGAATTCCCCTTCAGATGATCAACTAGTAAAGAGAATAACCGATATTGTCAAGGACAATTTCAGTGAGTTGGAGAAGTTAGTAATGGCAATGGACAACCCACAAGTATTTACTCCAGAGGACTTGAAAGATGCCATGGCTGCTGCATGTGGAACTCAAAAGCATGCATGGGAGATCAAAAGGATTGTTCTGTTTGTCCTACGAAAATCTATGTATGGATTTAATGATGATAATGGTAGTGCTGAATCTACACCTCTAGTGATTGAAATATTGAAGGAAACATTCTGCCAGATGACCTCAAAGGATGGTTTCCTTAAGGCTTTCAACAGGAATCTGGTGAACACTATAGATGACACAAGCCACTTGATGAGGTTGGTAGCAAAAGGGCTTCGCCAGGCTGAAATCTGCCTTCTTAGAAATCATGTGCATCAAGAGGTGCAGAATCTGCGGAGCATCGTCATTTCAAAAGCCTGTGAATTGCTTCTAACAATTGGAGTAGATGATAAGACCCTGAATGACTTTCGCTCAAAGAGTCTACACATTAAAAAAGAGTGGGAAGAGTTGGAGGCCAAACCAGACAGAATACATGTACAAGTGGGTATTCAAGAGAGTTGCCCTAATCCTGAAGGAAAGTCTGTTGAAAAAGAATTAGAGGCCTGTATCTCTCCAACATTTCCACCAAACATATTGGCCAATGTGAAAGAAAGCCTGGCCGTCGGTTCTTCAACATCTTCAGTGCAAGCAGCAAATGTTGAAAGTTCTGACGAAACCAAACGGGTTGACGAACCATATCAACAGAAGGAAAGTGGAGACAAAGAACAAAATGCGAGTGGAAAGACCCTAATAGCTGGAATAACCAGGGTAGTTAGTGAAACAACTGTCAAGGGGCAAGCTTCAGATAGTCTTCTCTCATCATGCAGTGTCAAGACCACAGTTACAAAAGAAGTTAATTCTAAAACTGCCCATGTGAATCAAGATAAATGTGTGACTGCTGTATCCTTTTCTCAAGCAAGCACCCTTTCAGATGCATTTGGTCACTTTTCCATTAGACAACTTAGTGAACCAGGTTCCCTTCATTCCACAGATTGCAGGGAACCATCTCAGGAGAGCCTGCCGTTGCATGGTACCTACTCCGCCTTGCCCACACGTCAGGACAACCATGTCCTCACAAGTTCTCCAGACGTTGAAAGTAGAAAACAGGGTGATCAACAAGATATTGATACAGGATGTAATGGGTTGTCCAGGAAAGAAGCGACAGAATCAGAATTTGAGGATTGGGAGCATGGAGATGGTGAAGAGGTAGGTGAGTCAAAGGAAGAAACAAATGCCAATGGCGAACCTTCTTTTAAGGTTCCTCAGCCTGACAGAAAGGAGCATCTTGCTGGCAGTGAAATGAATGGTGAAGATAACAAGCCTCTGCATCTGCACGACATTCAGACAGCTGTTGTCACATCTAATCCCAGGATCTCCAATGCCACTACCACTGGAAGACAAAGTGATATTCTGCAGCAGTCTCGTCCACAAGATAGAAGGAGACATGAAACCAGGGGACCGGGTATCCTAGGGCTGCCTCCTGCAGCTGCATCCTTTGACTCCCGTAGACATCCACCTGTTCCTGGATATCTATCCCATAATCTAGCATTGCACCAAAATCCCTCCTCTCCACGTATGGATATAAGATATCCAGTAGACTGTAGATTCATGCCTGCCAGCCAACCGATACAGGAACAGAACTATATGGCACCGGGTCTTCTTCAGCCATCAAATGTCCAAGCGTTCAATAACACACCTTACAGTGGAAGTTCAGGTCACTACAATCACTTTGGTAGAGAGTATAACGAGCGTGATTTCGATCAAGGTCCCGGTTCTCTTCAGCAATCACAGGTCCAAGGTGATAGGCTCCCTAACACAAATTACAGTGGAGGTTCCGGCCAGTACAATCATTTCGGAAGGGAGTACAATCAGTATAATATTGTAGAGTCCCACAACCCAAGCAGTATCCCTGTGCAGAAATTGACAAAGACATTTGATGAATTATCTCTAGAGCGTGAGCCACCTCCTTCAAGTGGTATGTCATATTCACCTTCAGACTTTCAGCAGCAACAATCCAAGTGTGTCTACCCTCCTCAGATGAGTGCGCATCCTTATCATAGCCTTGTATCCACTCCTTCTCCATGCTTCCAACCTCGGGGACCCCCCTCTCATAATGTCCAAAGTCCCCCTCACACCTTGAGAATGTATGGGGATTACCAACCCGGCAGTGTCAGGAATAGCCACCACCAAGTACAAGGGCCACCTCATGATATTGATCCTTCATCTCAGAACTCAAGATTGCGATCCCGGGGTCCATCAAGTAGGTT
This sequence comes from Lytechinus pictus, assembly GCF_037042905.1. Lineage (NCBI taxonomy): Eukaryota > Metazoa > Echinodermata > Echinoidea > Temnopleuroida > Toxopneustidae > Lytechinus > Lytechinus pictus. The sequence continues at coordinate 16,891,740 of NC_087259.1, read as the reverse complement.
CCAACAGTCGTATGGTCCCCCGTCCCAAAACCATGTCGGTACCCCACCTCCCCAATCCCAGGTCCAGTCACCCAGTTACAGATATCAACAATCTCAAGGACCACCCTTCCAGAGCTTCCAGAGCATGGGAATGCCCCCTTCTCCATGCTTCCAACCCCGGGGAACCCCCTCAAGTAATATCCAAAGTCCCCCTCACACCTTGAGAATGTATGGGGATGACCAACCTGGCGGTGCCAGTAATGGCCCACCAAGTCGACCTTATCAAGGAGATCATGTCCACCGACAACACGGTCAGTATCAACCTCAATCTAGGTATGATCAAAGAAATGGTCGGTACTAAAACCAGTCAAATGTCATGATTTCACTTGGTTGATAACTGTCATGTAACAGGGTCCCTTTTCCTTTATAATGTCCAGTCACACATATTTACAAGCAATAATTCCATGCAAGATTTGTACCAGTAGGCTATTTCATAATTTTTTTCGTGCGACATGTTTTGAAGATTGTCTTTTGAGTTGCCAAAATGATTTTTTTTTTATATAACACTCATTTCACGTGGGATTTTGTTTCATGTAGAGTTTTTTCAGAGAAAAAGGTAGAAGGTTACTGCATAAATGTACACTGTTCTATATTTTGAGGCAATACAAACACAAATGGCCAATGAATATATATTAGCAATTCATAATAAGTTTAATGATTAAAGATTGACCAGCATTTCATGGGGATTTTCTCATACATGAAGATTCTTTTTGAAAGTTTGTTATGTTCTCAAATTATCATGGCTTCACCAGTCCATGAAATCAAGTAGCAATGGACAAAACGTAAGTCAGATGATAAAAAATATAATTTTATGGAATTAAACAGGCATTTCATGAAAGAATATCATGACATAAAGAAAATGATATAAATTTGATAATTTCACAATCCAAGTATTTTTACTGAAATAAATTGTTCCCAATACATGTAATTTGCTTCAGATTTTTGTTTTTTTTTCTGAAAAGGGGACACAAGGTCGTTTCAAAGGTATGTAAATGGTGGGAGATAACCACACACAGAGCCATTAATAGAGAGGGTTCGGCCAACCAGGTTTCAATGGGTAACCAACATGGCGCAATATCATTTTAATTGGGCTTGCCTAACAAAGCATTATGCGCCATGTTGGTATTCATTGAAACCGAGTTGGCTGAAAACTCAGTCTATTAATGGCTCTGACCACACATATCTCCTCAAAGTAACGACTTGGGGCAATATGGGTCTACTAAGTGAAGGATATGTGTATTATCTCCCCAAAACTAATACCATTATTACATATTATTACCTGCAGCTACAGGATATATATATATATATATATATATATATATATATATATATATATATATATTGTGTGAAAGAAATAGATGAAGAAAACAATGGTAGGCGTAGCTTAAATCAAGGTTCCCCAGAGCTTGTCATTGTTCAAAACCCATCTTCACCCGACAAAGGAAATTATAATTGGTATAGTGTCGAAAATCTGTCTATCTGACGGTCAATCGGATCGGGGTCGCCCTAGCCACTAACCCGTCTCTGTGGTCTAGTGGTTAAGGCACCGGCGTTCAAAGCTGGGGGCCCGGGTTCGATTCCCGGCAGAGACATTTTTTCGGCATCACCAATTTTTCCAAAGGGCAGATAGCTCTGGGGAACCTTGATTTAAGCTACGCCTACCATTGTTCTCTTCATCCATTTCTTTCACACAATATTTAAATAAAAGAGTTGCCAAAGCTGTTGTACATGTATAACTTCACACACATATATATATATATATATATATATACTGTCGCTGCAGGTAATAATATAATATATATATATCATTCAAACTATAATAGCAATTTGTATATATCTCTTTGCATGTCAGTACTGATTATAGGTTGCTTATGAACATGATGAAGTTTCCTAGCTTAGTAATTTTGATGTGTATTGTTTCTGTGTAGGCACACAAAATGCATGCCGTGCATATACACTTTATTAAACGTGTACACAATCTTGTGCTTGGGTTTATCAGCAGGGGAGTATGGATATTATGGACTGATCATTAAAGGACATGTCCACCCCCAAAAAATTGTTGATTTGAATTAAAAGAGAAAAATCCAACAAGCATAGTGCTGAAAATTTCATCAAAATCGGATGTAAAATAAAAAAGTTATGACATTTTAAAATGTTATGAAACGTTTATATTCACATCCTGGTTGGTATGCAATTGAGGAGACTGATGACATCATCCACTCACTATTTCTTTTGTAGTTTATTATATGAAATATGACATATTCTAATTTTCTCATTGTCAAGTGAAATAACGATCAAATCCTCCCTGAACATGTAGAATTAGCATTGTTTAGTACTATAAGGTTCAGTCAAGTTGGTCTTTATTGTAAAATCTGTAAAAAAAAAATGAAACATTGTATAGTTCAAACAATAAAAAACAAATGGTGAATGAAGGACATCATCAACTGTCTCATTTGCATGTCACTGAATTGTGCATATCACTGTTGTATGGAAATCCATCCATACCATAATTTTTCTACAAGAAATTTGTACAATATCCTTAGTTTAAGATAAGAGAATTACACCGAATCTTCAAGAGAAGATAAATGTATGAAAAATATTAAAAAGCGGAAATTTAAAATGTGATAATTTTCTTATTTTACATCTAATTTTGGTGAAATTTTCACCGTTGCTAGTTTGATTTTTCTCTATTTTTATTCAAATCAATATTTTTCTGGGGTGGACATGTCCTTTTGGTTCATAGGAGGAATAGGAAAATTACAAATGAATTGGAGAAGCACTCAAAGCTTTCAGTACCGCAGAACATAACACTAGCCACTATCAAAATAAACACAATTTTGCAAGTGAGCAATACCCGGCAGTTATCCGGTTTTCAAAATGTTTCTGTAATGAATAATTCTGTAATTTGATATGAAATATTTTTGTAATGAGTGCAAATAAGTGCATTCAACAAGTTACTCAAATATGTAGCCATTTCCCCTTTAATACAAAAAAGCTTATTCATTCATGTCTTTCCCCAGGGAAATGGAAAACAAAACATGTATATGTAGGTTGTATTCCTGATGGCATCTGAAAAACTGGGATAGGATATCCCAAATAATAGGACTTCAAAATGCTGAATCATCCTCTTTTTTGCAAAGGTGAATTGAACAATATGAAATTTGATATTGCAATCCAAGTTATTTGTGCAAAACCAGCATTGAAACTTGCTCAGTTAATCAATTCAATATTCCTTACAAAAGTAAATCCATATTCATCCCCACCTCTTTGTGTGTGATTATGATAAAACTTGTGTATTTTGAAGAACCTACCCATAGTGCATTGCAAATAATTGCATCATCACTGTAATGTTTATTGTTGTTTGTCAATGTAGTGACATGAATTTGGAATCCATTGGTCATTTTTAGTTGTAGATTACTTTATATTTCTGTAATTTTTATTATGACTTCATTTACATGTACACGTATGTTGCTACCTCTGATTTGAAAATGTATATGTAGGTAGTTTAATTTTTTGTCCATTCATACCGTAGTTATTTATCATGCATGCAATCTTGTTATTAGGTGTTTTATATATCATTGTTATTTATGCACATTGTTATTACCATATTAAATTAATGTCTGTACAACACTAGTGTATTGGGATGGTGGAGGGGGCAAGTTTTGACATTGCTATGCAGTATATGCTAGACTCCATATGTGTACATGATATATACAGTATATCTTAGAGAAAAGGAAAATCAATTATGATATTTCATTTACAATTGAGCATTAAAATTGAGCATTTTTCAGTATTTTGATACTTAACATGAGATAAATACTTCACGCAAAGAGCAAAACAAGTTATCTGTCAGAATCGAGTTGTGCCGAAAATTGGACAGTATTGGTTTCACGATGCGACGACCGTGCTTATTCAACCATTGGCTCATTACCAGTCATTAGCATTTATTTGGATTCTTTGTTAAGTCTCTGCCTCTTATCTCTACAAGGAGAGTGGATTCAGATTCATGCTCTAGTTTTTGCGCAAATTGTTTCTGATATGCCTCAATATTTATTGTTTGTTGTCTGCCATGCGTGAACAATTTGCTAAGCTATTGGTCTCAAATTAAAGAAGAGAGTCCTCTCTCATCTTGTGCAAAATTTATAGTATAAATGAATTTATATATATGCCTACATCCTACGAAAGGGGGAAGTCTATGAATGGGTTTATTCCATCATAATACACATATAGACGTAAAGACGAAGGTAGAGGGCGTTAAGGCGCATTACGAACATTGAAAGAAGACAAAAAATTTGCCTTAACTGCAGATGTAGAAAGATATATATATACTTTATTGGCTATAGAAATGTAATTATTATTATCATAAACCAAATGAACCAATTGTAATTATATATATGTATATCTCTTGGGACTACCGAAGATGTAAATATAACACATGTTTTGCGTAATCTGGTCTGAAGTAATGCTTTCAATTAGTTAATGGCTCTGTTATACATCTTTCCATGCATGCCTTGCAGTTGCAGCCGGGCATTCACACGCAACTCACCGGCAAACAAGTTTTGAGCATGTTCATAGCTTCTCTGCGTGCAAATCAAACTTGCATGCGCTCCTTTGGGCAAATGCAAGTAAGATACTGTCAATGTGTGCAACCTGCGAGCGACAAAAATAATCGAAAAAAAATCACCTGCTAGTCACACGCAAGGCATGCACGGAACGATGTGAGAGGCCCGGATGGTTGACTTATGCTTGGACATTTGCTCATCATTAATTTGGAAATCGATTTGGAAACTCTACTCCAATGTACCGGAAGTAGATCTTTGTTAATTTGGTGGCATAACCTTGATTTTAAAGACTTACTCATTAAATAATTGTTTGCTGCTTTATTTTACCTTTAATTGTTTCATAGACCTTTGATCATTTTTATGGTATGGAAGACTATGAGTGTCATACTCCTAAAATATCCAGACAGCTTTTATTACTCTCAATGATCTATTGAGGCACTCTGAGCCAACTTGCCCTCTTGTAATGGGGCAAGTAAAAATCATGAAAGCCTAAGTGAACTTAAAATCATGTAATACAGTGTATCTTTTAGTGATAGTGGTTTTGTTAATATCAGTGTTGTAAAATTCCACCAAAATGGTTATTAATTTTCAAGTAAGAGATTTTTTCAATTAATTAGGACATATTTTTGACAAGAAATTTTGAAAGAAAATTGGTTAAAATGCTTAAATGTATAACATCTACAAATTAGATGCTATACACATTTAAAGAAAAAAAACCCAGAGAACTGATGTAAAACATCTCAATCAAACTACATGTGTATTTATTTTGGTTGAGAACTTGACAATTTTTTTTGTGGTATCAATAATTATGAAGTGCCTGATTGTGAATACATGTCTATGGCAAAGAAAATGTCTAGGAGGCTGGCAAAGAGGGTGCTTTGAATTGTGATGCTGATATCTTATATTATGTACAGTATATAAACCAAATTGTATAGTGCATACAGTGTTTTGAGTGTCCTTTGTTTACCAATGAGTCAATGTTTATTTGATGATTAGTCCCCCAAGTATATTCATTCCTGATGACCCCCACCCCTCCCATGGACGCCCCTTTCCCTCGAGTGCAATTCCCCCTGCCCCCTAGTCTGCTGGCACAGACCCTGATTGAAACTTTGATCAACAAGTGTGTCTCCACGCATAGACAAGCATAAACAAAAGTTGCGGTTTGAGGGCCTCCAGTACACAAGGCATGAGTAGGCTGCACATTCAGACCCTTGACTCGAGTGAAGGGTGTGCACAGCAGACTGCCTGCTGCCCCCCCTCCCTCTTGTATTTCTGCAAGTCTCTCAGAATACAGTCGGTTTCTCCAGAGAACAGACAATACCTTATCCTAGATGACGATATTAAGTCCCTGGGAAAGATATCTTCAAGGCCCCGTCTTACAAAGAGTTATGATTGATCCAATCAATCACGACTATGGAAATCCATCCACACCACAATTTTTCTAAAAGAAATTTGTACAATATCCTTAGTTTAAAATAAGAGAATTACACCGAATCTTCAAGAGAACGATAAATGTATGAATATACATCATATCTAGAAAATATTTTGAACAAACTTGCATTTTAGATATTGACGTTACTGGCTGTCCATAGTTGCGGTTGATCGAATCACTCGCAAGTCTCTGTAAGACGGGGGCCCTGAACTTTTTATTGTGTTTATTTTAGTGCAGTATCTCTTTATGCATCCTGTAGTTTACGTATCAATATTGAGGACTTTCAGTTTACATCAGGGGCCACGGAACCATACGGTATACAAAAAAATCTGGTTGTGAGATTTTGTGTGGTCAGGCCCACCCCCCGAATTGAGGTTCAGCCCCCTCCCTCACTTTTCGTCCTGCAGCCCTACCTGTACATTAAATGGTAGACTGTTTCCAATGGAAAGATGCTGAATATTATAATTGATTTTTTCATAAAATTGTGATGAGCTGAATGAAATAAACCTGGATTACAAAGATATTTCTATTTCCAATCAAGAAAAAAAAATTGTGGTGTTAGAAAAAAAAGCTATTAATTATTTTCACATTCTGAGACACAACTATTGCAGAATTATTGAGTAAATGATTTGAAGGGAGGGGGATGTTGTGGTATGGGAAGTGAATCAGAGATGTGATGAAGAGCCACAGGAGAGGAGTGCATCTGAAATTGATAATATGAGTAATCGGTTGAGGATATTACACAATTCAAAATTTTAAAAATTCAATTAAAAAAGTAATAATTAAATAATATGGTACATTATAGATAGGCATAATCGATATCTATGCACTTTACAAATGAAAAAAAAATTAATTCTAATGTTTATTTCATAACATGTTAAGTGGTTTGTAGGTAATATAGGAATTAAAAAAATGACAATAATAACTATATATTAATAGGCTTGATAACATCAACAATAATAACTGAAAATAATGTTGTGGATAGGGCGCATATGAAAAATTCCTGTAGTTGTGATCGAGCAAAGTAAAAAAGCAAAATCATTGATCATTATGAATTGAAAATATAAATTTATGACAGATTTATATGTAAATTTAACATCCAGAAACTCATTCTACATTTATTTACCCTTTTTATTTTCTTTTTATTTCTACTACTGCTTCCCCTTTTTTCTCAGTTGTGGGAAATCATCTTAAGATTTTTTTCCCCATTAAAAAAAAAAATTAAATGCAATATCATATTACACCATTTCCCCCTCCTTTTCCTTCCCTTTCCACTTTTTTCTTGGACCTGGTCATGAAATCTGGCTTTATGGGTGGGAGGGGGGGGGGGGGGTTCTACAATGGCCACCAAGGCCTCCGACCCCATCTCTGTACACCCGTGATAATGATAACATTATTTGATAACTATAATAACAACGATGGAAATGATGATAAATAACCCCACTTTTGGTCTGCTGCTGCTTTGATTACGAATGGAGGGATAACTAGGAAGGCCAGTTTGGGAAAATAGCGATTTGATTGGTCAAAAGTTTGCTGAACACGGGCCACGTGCTCAAATGATTACGTAGGAATCTCGATCCTAGCGCAGCGCCGCCCTCTAGCTACAGTCGGCTTCAAACTGTAAACATGGCGGCCTCCATAAACACCCTTCTGCAGAATCTCCACAATGGGTCTGACTTACTTTCAACCCTTCAGGGCATCAAGACGGTCCTCCAAACCACCCATCCATCAGAGCTGAAGGAGCTGCTCAAGAATGTGTCATTCGATTCGGTATTTTCATGCCTGAATTCTACAATCAGGTAAAACATCAGAAATGAGTTAATGACTTGCAGTTCCAGTTCCAACTGGCCAATTCACATTCACATCACATCACACACTCAGCAGCTCAGTCACTACCTCGGGCGATGTTCGTGCAGGCTCCACTCCACTTCACTACCGCTACACTACGCTCCACCTACCCGAACATCGGGACCGTGAACCATTTCGGATATACCGAGTCACAAAGGTGGGATGGCAATCATGGTTTTCGTAAAAATTAAAGAAAAAAAATATCACGAGGGATATGAATGACTTAGGCCTAATATCTTACTCTACACCCGTATTTCACTCCGTGTCCATCCTTCGGTTATCCTCAAAATTTGTGATTTTGGGTTTGTATCTTTTTCCTCACAGTCACACGTATTATTCACGGCCGATTTCAAAACATCGCATGCGATCGGTTGCTGATCGATCGCGATCGCATGCAATGTTTTGAAATCGGCCGTGAATAATACGTGTGAGGAAAATGATACTGACCCAAAATCACCAATTTTGAGGATAACCGGAGGATGGACACGGAGTGAAATACGGGTGCAGGGTGCGACATAAGCGCTTGCCCGATTGCCCGGGGCGAGTAAAAGTTAGAGTCGGGCAAGTGTTTTGAAGCAAAGACAAAAACTGCTAGCCCGAATCGGGCAAGCAAAATTCTCCTATGGAAATTATATTTTAGAAAGATTCCCCATATTTCATCATCAAAATATAGAAAAGAAAAAGAGACAAAAAAAGCAATATCATTAATTTCTTCTTTCGAATTGCAAAATTTGCGCCATTTTTTTCCCCTTCCTTTCATTCTTTCTTACTGTCTTCCTTCCGTCCATCCATTCTTTACCTTTTCTTCCTGTATTTTTTTCTTCCTTTCTTTCTTCATCCCTTTCTTTTCTTTCTTTATTTCTTTCCTTCCTTTCTTTTTGTCTTTCATTCTTTCTCATTCCTTCCTTTCTTTCCTTCTTTCTTTCTTTCTGTTTTTCTTTATTTCTGTCTTTTTTTCTTTTGATCTTTCTTTTTTCCATCCATCCTTTTCTTCCTTATTTTTTCTTTCTGCCTTCCTTCATCTCTTTCCTTCATTCCTTCCTTCATTTCTTTCTGTCTTTCGTTCTATCTTTTTTTCCTTCCTTCCATCTATCCTTATACCTTTTCTTTCTTCCTATCTTCCTTCTTTCCTTTCTCTCGTTTTCTTTCTTTCTCTTTTCCTTCCATCAATCCTTTACCTTTTCTCTTTTCTTTCTTTCTTTTTACTTTTTTTCTTTCTTTTTCTTTTTTATTCGTTCCTTTCTTTCTCTTCACCTCAGTTTTTTTTTTTAATTTTTTTCTTTCCTTCTTTCTTTCTTTCTTTCTTCCTTTCCTTCTTTCTTTCTGATTTTCTTTTTTTTTTCTTTTGATCTTTCTCTTTTTTTTCAATCCATCCTTTCTTTTCTTCCTTATTTTTTCTTCCTGCCTTCATCTCTTTCCTTCATTTCTCTCTGTTTTTCGTTGTATCTATCTTTTCTTTTTTTTCCTTCCTTCCATCTATCCTTATACCTTTCCTTTCTCTTGTTTCCTTCCTTACTGTTTACCTTTTTTCTTTCTTTTTTTCCTTTTATTCATACCTTTCTTTCCTTCCTTTCTCTTCCTCACATTTTTTTTCTTTCTTTTTTCTTTCCATCCTCCTTTACCTTCTTTCTTTCCATCTTTCTCTTCCCCGCAGCCATTCTCTCTTTCTTTATTTATTTCTTTTTTTCTTTCTTCCTTCCTTTATTTCTTCGTCCTTTCTGTCTTTCTTCTTACTTTTTTTTCTTTCATTCTCTCCCCCTCTTATTTTTTTTCTCTGGTTATTTTCAGTGATTTCCCCTTTTTTTTATTGTGTGTCCTAGTCCCCTCCAAAATATATGGAAAATATATACACAACAAAAAAAGTAAGTCCCCCCTTAAAGTAACATCAATAATTTCCGAACCAATGCGAGTTTTTAATATATTTTTACATGAGCGTGTAGATAATTTTATAAGCTACCCTCTGAGTAAATGTTATGGACGTGTTTTACGTCATGCGTCAGTGAGCACGGTCAGAAGGCAAAAATGTCACTTTTCAAAAGTCACAAGCCAAATATCATGACTTTGATTCCATTTTATTGGAACTAATTCCACATTCTCATCATGAAAAATAGAAGGCTTGTAAAAGGTACTTTCTAAAAGACGATACAACTTTTTTGGCTAAATTTCACGGTTGAATAAACACAAGTCCAAATTTGCTCTAATTTGATTTTTTACAAATTTCTATCAATAAAAATGATAGAATATGATGACAGTTATTTTTGGGAAGAGTATCTTCAACAATATTCATCGTTTCACGGTTCAATGAACATTTATTGAAAACAAAAAATACGATTTTCAAATAACATAGGCAAGTATTGTTTCATTTTGGTAACTGAAAATGATCTTTTCTCAACTTTTTCGTTGTGTTCATGACCAATTAACATGCTTCAATGATTCAAAGGCGTTTAATTAAACATTCACGCTTGAATGAACATGTGGAATGTGATTAGCTCTTTTTTACGTTATTGGAAAAAATGCAATTTGTAACTATGGATATCTGTCACAAACCTTGCATAGTTCATTTGATTTGATTTTTATGAAAATCCCGATGTTTAATGCATCAGTGAGCACACAATATTCGAAAATTATGCAAATGAGAAGAAAGTTCAAGGCCTTGGCCCCACTCTGTGCCGTATCGAATGGTTATTTTGGTGTGCGCGCCTTCTGGATAGTATTACTCTGAAGCCATGTGCTAAGTTTCATGAAATAACTATTGGCAGAAGTAACAAAAACCATCCATGAAACAAACCCTCATAACATATTTGTTAAAATTTTGACTTCCTCTCTGATAGACTTGTGTACATTATGGGTGCATATGTTTAAGAATAACTAACCCCTTATTCAATATGGTGGAACTTTTTTTCAAGGCTGTCTTTAGCAATGCCATTTGGGGCCGCGGAACGGTTTTCAAAGTGGGGGGGGGGCTGACCATTCAAAAAATCACAATTGTATGGTCATTTTTACATTTTTTGTACATGCTTTTGGAAAAAAGTGGGGGGCTGAAGCCACCCCCCCCCCCCCCCGCTTCCGCGGCCCCTGCAATACCTTGTGCTCACTCAACCGTGAACATACGATATCAAAACTGTGTGTGGAGTGGCTAAATGATGGCTAGTAAAACAGCATAACACCATAAAATTCACCTAAAAACAACTTTTGCCCAACTTTGTATTTGCACAATCTGAAAAAACGACTCTTGTGACTTTCAAAAATTGTCATTTTTAATTCAATCTTTAATTACTCATGCACGACTCGACCGATTAATCTCATTTTTTCCCAGGAGTTGCCTAATGAGTTTAGAAAATCACCTACGAAATATCATGTATCAAAATAATTCCGTTCAAAAGTTACAGCAATTTGATTTAGGGGGGACTTACTTTTTTTGTTGTGTATATATGAGATTAGGAAATTAAAGAGCATATTTACCATATATTTTGTCATGATGTTCAAGATAAAAATCATTTAAAAAAAGAAATACAACTACAAGGTACATCAGTAGTCATGTTGAAAAATGTATTTTTAAAGCCGTCAATGGTATGGTATGTAAAACTATAAGGCTATAACTTGTTTTGAAGCAATAAAACTTTGTTTTGAAGTATTTTTTCGGGCAAGTGAAATCTATATTCGGGCAAGTATTTTCCAACTATTTGAAAATTTACTTGCCCAACTGGGCAAGTGCTTCAAAAAAGTTATGTAGCACCCTGGGGTGTAGAGTAAGATATTACGTCATTCATATCCCTCGTGATTTTTTTTTCTTTAATTTTAACGCTAACCATGATTGCCATCCCACCTTTGTGACTCGGTATATCCGAAATGGTTCACGGTCCCGATGTTCGGGTAGGTGGAGCGTAGTGTAGCGTTAGTGAAGTGGAGTGGATCCTGCACGAACATCGCCCGAGGTGCAGTCACAGACTCGCGTCTCAGTCAGTGGGCCTTGGGCTGTCCCTGCCATTGGCAGGGCAGGGCTAGCCTTGAGGACTCTGTGATGATTTAAAAAATATTTTTACATAGATGCCCAAATATCAGACACTTATTACTATTAGTTAAGCCAGGATGGCCGATGGCTTTAATAATAAGTCACCTCTCTTCTCGTGTGTGTCAGTGACAGTGTGTGTGCGCTCGTTGTGTACAAAGTCAATGGGAGAGGAAAAAACTTAAGAAGTCATCGCCGCTGAAGAAATAAACGGCAGTGAATGGAGTGGCGACTTAAAGTAAATCAGGATAATCAATGCCGCCAGGACAATTGAACCAAAACAAAATACAATCATTGAATTAAATAAACAGAGGTGCTGGTCAGAAAATTTGGACCATGATTTTGATTGGCTGAGAAGCACCGTTACTATGGTAACTGTCAGATAAAACAGGACTTGTCAGATAAAACATCCGACAAGTCCTTTCATGAAATGCTCCCCAGAAGTCATTTTCATCCCATATTTGGGCTCTTTACTCTATCCACTAGTAAAAAAAAAAAAAAAAAAAACGGTCAAACATTGACAACCTTTTCAGCACACGACGTACTAACTGAGGACAAGGTTGTTTGAAGAGTGCTTGCAGTCATGATGATTCGCACTTGCTTGGAGTCTGCACCCCCTCCCTGGATTAAGTTTGACATTATGAAAGCTTAATTGTACTTTTCTTTATTTGCAGGAATGAGCTTGAGCTGAGTCGAGACATCCTTACGACTCTGCTGGATAATGTAGATGTTGAGGTCTTGCTGGCCCAGTTTAGAGATGAGCTATGTATGGGACTAGGGCATCCACAAGAAGACATCAGGGCTCTCTGTCTGAAACAGGTACTATATAATAGGACTTGAAAGTATCCTGTAGAGTACCCAGTTTTCTGTGAAATCGAAAGTAGACGATAATGACAGAATTCGAGAAAAACAAGGAATCAACAGCATGGAAAACACAATTTCTCAGGCCGAATAATTTTAATTACAAAAATACATTGAAAATCATAAAAATCGAAGCACGATGAGCAATAAGTTAAAACTGCTTAAGTGAAGAATCTGTCCTTCATCCATGTAACATGTTCAATGTGTTTCGCATGTGTTTTACAAACTTTATCAGCATAAAAACTTGAAAGGTTTATCTGTAATTTTCACTCTCTAGTGACAGTAAAGAGCTTTATTGTGATCATCAGAGTTGACGATCATCACAAACCCAATATCATGCAGCCCTGCATGATCACAGTGTTATTCCTTGTTTTTCTTCACCGTCCTTAAAGATTCATCAGTGTAAAGGGCTCACTTAACTCGCTGGAGATTTCAAGACAAAATTTGTCCTTTCTTGGAATACTGAATATTGAGAGTTAAACTGTAAGAAGAATCACTGTTTATCAGACTAATTGATATGATTTGATTTGATATTTCTTTTTTGTCTGATTTAATTAGATCAAGAGAGCTGCAAATGAAACAGCTGGTTTAAACATCCTCCTCTCCGACGGGGACCTCTTATCCCTAGTCATCTCTAAGGTTGGGGATGACAGCCTTGCTGTAGCCAAGATCGCCATGGCAGTTCTGCAGGTCGCTGGGTCGGATGTTAAAGGTCAAGGGTTACTGTTTGGAGGTCAACATCTTGCCAATTTGAAGAGTGTGGCAGCAAAGAATGACACTGTACGCTACAGAGTGTTTGAGGTAGGATACTGATAAATTAAAGTATTGTAACTATGCCTAAAAAAAGATTGTGTTCATTTTATGTATTTCATGATGGACAAAGTTGATTCCTAAAATACTTTTTTGTTAATGCAACATGTAGGCGGGGGGGGGGGGGGTATTTTTCTTTGTAAGTTTGGAAAAATGTAATGATAATAATAATCCTTGTTAATAAGGCTCTTAAAGTGTCAACATGATATTGTATTAATACAACATACAATACACTCTGCTCTATGTCAGTGGTGGATCCAAGCCGGTCAGATGTAATACCATATCACTGTTCTGGCTTTCTTTCTCAGGTTGCAGTCCATGTTGCTGGTTTATCTTCTTCAGCTCTTGAGCACGCCGTCTCTTCTGGCTTCCTTCAGGATCTCGTCTCGGACATGAATACCGACGACGTCCTCATTCAACTCAATGCCATCGAGATGCTCGCCAACCTAGTCATATCCCAGCATGCCCTGTGCTTCCTTGAACAGCAAGGCGTGATGGGAAGGCTGGAGAATCTTCTGATTGGTGCACAGACCGACCAATCCCAGGACTTCCTCCTGCCGCCAATCATCAAGTTCTTTGGTACCGTGGCTCACTTTGACCCCAAGGAGGTCACCGAGAAGCATGGCTCCTTCCTCAGAATCACCTTTGAACTTTTACCCTCTGGTGACCCCGCCCTAGGTTGTATCGCTGTGGAAACAGTGGGCTTTGTTGGACGGACGCTGGATGGGAAGCAGACTCTTGATAAACAAGGTGATTAGTAGAACAAGTAGGATTAATCTTAGTTCAGTCAAGAGTTCTTGGACTTGTGAAATGCCTAGATGCCGTGAAAGAGTTCAGAAGATCAGCTTTTTCGACCACAAAGTCCATGAATTTTTGATCATGATTAGAGATGTCTTATTTTCATCTATGTTTTCCCTTTCACTCTCCTCTCCTTCCTTAGCCCCTTTCTCTCTTTCTGTCTCACTCAATTTTCTCATTCTGATTTCTGTTATATCCTATATAGATTAAATCCTGTATAGTGATTGGTTCAAATAGCATCATGTGACCAAGTGTATTCTAATTATAATGTTGCATGACGTCAGACCTCAACATATTAAGGCTAAACCAATATTCTGGGCCCCGTAACACAAAGGTTAGCGATTAATCGTACGTTCGATTTTCACGATTGATTGTACATTGTAGTCAATGGAATCGACCGTAGAAACATGTTCTACGATCATTGCTAAGCTTTGTGTTACGGGCCCCTGATGTCATTATTAAACAAAAAATTGAAATTTAGTTAATCTCTCGGGCATGCCAGTCAGCAAGCTATCTCTCTCAGGCAAGTCCTGTGATGCATCAGCGCAGCCACTAATCCGCGTTCCGCTGAGCGTGGATTGGACTGGCATTGTAACTGGCAGTATAAAAATACAAATTGTCAGGCCACCCTTGGATAATTAATTCCCACTATGCTTTCTCAAAGCCTGATATAGTTGTATATTATCCCCCTGACCCCCTCTCTCGCATTGCTCTCTCTCTCTCTCACACACACTCTATCCCCCCTTGTGCCTATCCATTTCTTCCTGATCCCATGCATCTTTATCATGTTAGGCCTATATATAGGGACAGTGATTTTCCGTTTCTAAAAATTGCCTTTTCCGTTTCAGAAAATCTCAAATTCCGTTTCAGCTTGTCTGTAAACGGAAATTCTGTTTCCCCATAGACTTTGTGTACATAAAAAAGTGACAATTCCGTTTACATAGAAAACCAATACGCAATGATGTCAAAATGCTAGCGCTATCAAAATTTGCATCTACCAATGTACCAACATCGCTTTAAAATCCATTTTAATCAAAGAGATTCGAGCTCAAAAACTATTTAGAGAAACATAATCAACATGAATAAATCCTCACCTTTCATATTATTAGCATTATTTTATGGTTAAATGAGATTTTATCACTGATTTTGAGACTTTTCGGACATGGTTTTGATCAGTCCTTCCACCTATCCGCCATTTTGGATTTGTTGAATCACCGTTATGATATTATGACCGAACGCAGAGGGCAGCAACACACGGCCGTATTCTGCCTTATATGCGGACGTGAGTGTAAACTAATTTAGATATGATCGAGGGGCTCGAGTGTAGTTACGATGTGTTTATTGTCAGGATTGTTGTAGCAAAGTGAGATCGTGTTTTTTCCAGTTGATATTCGTATTTTGTTGAGGATTTGGGATTAATTTCTGTTGATATTTTGTGCATTTTGAGAAAAAACAAGTTTTCCGTGATTTTCCGTTTGAAAAGCCACTTTCCATTTCAAAAGGCCGATTCAGTGCATTCCGTCCATTTTCCGCGATCGCGGAAAATCACTGTTCCTATATATATCTTGAATACAGATTTTAATTTTTTATACTGTAATTATGCTTTTGATAATTTGCTTTATAATTATATTGTTGTACACAAATTTGAACATTGACTCCTTCAGCCTGGCCTTCATTTATAAGGGAATGTATATACCAATTTATAACTAAATATTATATGAATAAATTGAAAATGTTTTGTTTATTATAAATAGGACAAGGCATGACAGATGCTTTGAAAGTGATCGGGAGGTTACTGGTTCAACCGCCAACTGAGACAAGAATGAGAGCATTAGCAGCAACTCAAGATCTGTTTACTCTGCAGGTACGTGTATGAATGAATGGCTCAACGAAGAATGCCGGAATGAATGGGTGGATGGATTAATAAATAATTTATGAATGAATGAATGAAGGAAGAGTGAATCCATGAGAGAATGAATGAATGAATGACTGACTGACTGACTGAATGAACTAATGAATGAATGAATGAGGGATGAATGAATGATGGATGAATGAATGAAAGAATGAATAATGGAAGGAATGAAATTGACACATCTGGCTTTGATAGCGATGCATTTTCTATCTTTCATTTGTTTTTGCTAATGAATACACAATAGTCGATGTTACTTTTACATGTATTAAATAGAATGATATGATGGATCAGGCATATTTGTATTTCTACTTTCCTGATACATGTATTTCATCCTCATGAGGAATAACAATCATAAAACTTTGTTGATAAAGGCTTCAGTGGACAGCTAAATATTTCAAGATAAATCTTCCGTGTTGAGGATAATATTTTACTTTCTCAATAACTTTGGTTCTGTGAATATATTGCTGCTGACTAACACAAAAAAGACAATGTAAAGGAGAGAGAAAAAAAGTAATTTTTTAAGCGTTGCTAGTACTGGACTTAACATTAACATAAACAAATTGCAAATGATAATTATATTATAGAAAACTTCTATATTTCTGGAAAAAGATATTGGGCTGCATAATATTTTCATCATAGAAAAAAATGTAAAAGATGATATGGATGGATATCAATCATTTCATGTAAAAAAAGTTGCCCTCTGTAAGTCGAGAACAAACCTTAAAGCCCCTTATGGCTAATGTATGCCATTCTCGACCACAGGAAGAGCATCAGACGGATGACCTACTCAACATGCAGGAAAGATGGTTTACCAACCTGTCACCCAAACCCCTGGACCTTCTCCTTTCGCTCTGCAAGCAACCCTTCATGGAGATCCGTTGCAACGCTCTTCTGATCTTACGCGCCCTGGTGAACCAACCTTGGGCAGGGCGGATGCTAAACCAGGAGGCAGGGTTCCTGGAGTATCTCCTGGACAGGACCACGGAACCTGACAAGGAGGGCAAGGAGACCAAGTACTCCGTGGTGAAGGCCCTGGCGGAAGCCCCGTCAACGGGGGACATCTTTGGAAGACCTGCTCTATTGAGATTGAAGGAGTATGTCAGGGACGGTCCATTCTATGTTAGGGTACAGTCTGAAGTAGCCATGGAGAGTGGATCATGAGGATACTAGAACTCCCAGGACAAACACTTCTCAGTGCTCTTGATCTATCAGTACATGCATGGTCATTGTATGTTTGTTTGAGTATAGGACCTTTACATGCTCCTTTCTATCCGACCTTTCAGGCCAGAATCATCATGTTTTGGATAAAATTATGAAATGCTGTCCATCAGAATGATATGTGATGACAGGGCATGATAAGGTTGTTTCTGTGAAGCAGAGGACCATGAAATCCTTTCCATCAAACCTGAGGTTGGAATCATCACTTGGGGATCAAATCATGAAATACTTTCAGATTAATCTCTTATGTCAGTCCATTCATGATAAGGATACGTTTATGTGAATAGAGATCCATTTCATGTAACTTCTTTTCATCTTTGAACGATTTGGGCAAGATTTGCCATCTGCTTTATGAGGGAAGTGAAGCAGCCATTATGTATAAAAAAGATTTGACGTGAACAAATCAGCAATTGTTTCCAAATTCATTGCACTGCTGAATTATTTTAGGACAAAAGTCATGAAGGTCCTGTCATACAAAGAGCTGTGATTGATCCGATCAACCTCAACTACACAGAAATCCATCAATGTCATAATTTTTTCCCACAGGAAATTCTCACTATGTCATTTTGTAAACAAAGAGGAGCACACTGAATTTTTCAGTCAATGGTGATTGTATGAATCACATTTTATTTAGGAAACATCTGGAACAAACATGCATTTTAGATGTTGGCATTGCTGGCTTTCCATAGTTGTGGTTGATCGGATCGATCAAAACTCTTTTTGAAAACGGGGCCCTGGACTGACAGTTCTGACTTTTCTCGGAACTCACTGCTCATCATCCTTTATCCATGGATCCAGATAAGCCCTTAGACATCTTCTTGGATCCTATGACTCATATAACCTATCTTGCTAATCCAGTTAGCAGTGTGATGCAGTTGTTGATCTATGTGCACCTCTTGTGCAGATTGCAAAATAGGATTGTTTCCAGCTCCAGTTAGCATCCTCTTTGTTTATCATTGTGGCCCGACCATGGATATTACCTTAGCAAATGCACAATGCAGTTTACTGTCACTTTTCTAATTGCTTTACAATCCATAGTCTAGCCTTTTGGCATTCATTTTGCTTGAAAGTCTGCCAACTGCACGTCCATCTTCTTAATGCCATCCAATCTTGGATTCCCTATCTGATGGGAATATTCTTTAGTTTCCTAAGACAGTAAAGCCTTAATTTTACCCCTTTAACTGCTTCACTGTTCATAGCCCAACCATTAGGCCGTCCTTTCACCCAAACCACTGCCAACTGCGCGTCCATCTTCCTAAAAGCCATCCCATCTATTTATTTCCCATCTGGTGGATCATCCTTCAACTTTAACAGTCTCACTTTTAATCTTGCAACCACTTTACTGTCCAAAGCCATTAAGAATTTATTTTGCTAAAAAATCTGCCAACTGCACATACATCTTTAATAGAGCTTTAAATCTTTGGTTCCCCATTTGTGAACAATATTTTTCCCAAGATCTAGAACTTCCTCTTTTGGTGTTTTCCTCCCTAACTAGTAACTGTCATGGTTCTCATGCTATGCAGCCAATCAGAATCAATTATTTCAAGCAAGGTATCATTAGAAGTAAAAGTTTATGCAGCGAGCATCAGGTTACTGTTACATAGAACTTAGAAGTAACGTAACTTTGTCATTTTTTGTAAATTTTATAGAAACCTCAATTTTGTTTTTATGTTGACTTTTAACCCTCAATCTCCCGGGGTATTCTGATTCTTGTCATTCCCGGGGGGGGGGGGGGGGGGGCCATTATGGCCCCCCCTTAAGATCTCGGCCGTGGATTGCGCGATCACAACGAAAATTTGCATGATGGTAGAGAATGACGTAATCTACGCAGTTGCATTGGTAAATTTCACTGAATTCATATATTTTTATTTTATATGAATTAATTATGCTAATTTATTCATGAAATCATACTTTTTGCTCTGATTCACTAAATAAAGCTCCTAGAATGCTATTTTTTGGTGAAAATATTCTTTATAGCATTCCTAACAATTGTGAATGAAAAAAATTCTGGTACCAAAACCGATTTCTTATGTATTTTATTGTTTTTTAAATTTCTTATGTATTTCCTTGTTTTTTTACTTTTTGTTTTTTATTGTTTTTTCAATGGAAATCGTTCCGGACTTAATTCTTATCATAAACAAGGCAAAATTAATTAAGTTTGATCATTAAAAGTAGAAATAATGATACATTTATGAATTTTGGCCAAATACACAATTTGCATTGGATTTGTACATGAAATCACGTTTATGAGCAATTTTGGGTCTGACATGCACTTACATAATGTTGCGTAATGTCGTAACCGCGTACCAGGGCGTCACAAATTTGGTCTCAAAATTTGCGCGAGACTTGAAAGTAAAAAGTCAGTGAGCGGCGAGGTCAAAAAATTTTGCGCAGCAGATATATCGCAAAAATTGTCGAGGGGGGGGCCATAATGGCCCCCCCCCCCCGGGAGAATTAGGGTTAAAGCTTCTTATGAATTTCATTGAGATCTTGATTATGATTGGGTATTGGCTCTGTGACAAAGTTAATATGAGTCATATCATACTAACATACAATGGGTCATATAACAAATCAGTTACTCTTACACTTGATTCAATTATTTAAGATATTGGAAATTGATTTTTCCTTATGTTTTTGCTTTTTGAAAAGGTGAAATATTAAAGATTTTACAAATGTACCTTGAGGCATTTAACTTTATTGTTCATCTCTCTTTCTTGAGCTGTGAAAAACATGAAGAATAACATTGAATTTAATAGCAGGTTTTTACAAGTTTGGGAAAAGTACTATAAAATTTCTTTTGGCCTTTGACAGAATTTAAAAAATTGAATTCCTGGAAATATGAAAATGTTAAACTTGTTTTTAAAAAATAAAAGGTTGTATGATTGGACGGTTTTATTGATTGGAATGTTTTCTTTATTGACTCCATGTGAAGTAAATAGCTGTGAGCCTTTTTCCCAAGCTTGTATAATTTTGTTTTAAAAAAAAGAATATTGATAATTCATTATTAAAGGAATATTGATAAGTCATTCCCATCTATAGGTGTTGTATTTAAATGGAACTGAGTGTGAATGTGTCCACATCAACTACTACATAAAAAATCAAACATAAATCTTTTCCTTCCAGTCTCCCGTCCTGGGTTGTGCTCCCCTCCCCTCGAAGTGTCTCATTCCGTGTCTCCCTAAATCTCACCCCTTTATCCCTTCATTTCTCCATGGTACTCTCTCTCCCCCCTCCAACTGTGTCATTCTGTGTCTAACTCCCTTCCCCTCTTTCTCTTCCAGTCTCATATCCTGAGTTGTCTTCACCTCCCCTCGAATTGTCTCATTCTGTGTCTCCCTAAATCTCACCCCTTTATCCCTTCATTTCTCAATGGCACTCTCCCCCTCCAACTGTGTCATTCTGTGTCTCTCTAATCTCACCCCCTCCCTCCAGCGTTGTGGCCCAGTGGATTAGTCTTCTGACTTTGAAACAGAGGGTCGTGGGTTTGAATCCCAGCCATGGCGTAAGTTCCTTCAGCAGGAAATTTATCCACATTGTGCTGCACTCAACCCAGGTGAGGTGAATGGGTACCCGGCAGGATTAATTCCTTAAATGCATGAGCGCTGAAAGGCAGCTCGAGCTAAAGCCGGGGTAGTAATAATAATAATACAAACGCGCCTCGGGATAGAATATTTCAAGATAGATGGCGCTATATAAATGCCTACTATTATTATTATCCTGAATTGTGCTTCCCCTCTTCCCCCAACTGTGTCCCTCTACCCCTCTCTTTTCCAGTCTCTTGTCCGATGTAGTGTTCTTTCCCCCTGTCTTCCTCCATACAAATTCAAACATAACTCAAAGGACCTGTGTATGATTTCTTTGAATCGCAACTCTTCTTGCAACAGCCCCCCCTCCCGGTCATGCATTGACTTATATGGGGCATTCCAAGAAACTTGCAATCGATTGCAAGCTAATTTCGGGTTTAAAGAAATCAAATCGTCAGTCTGTCAATTAATTGCATACCTGCACTTGATTGCTGATCTGTTGCTTGCAACAAGCAGAATAAGAATCAATTGTTTTCAGTTGTAAATTGGTATCAGATATAATTTGCAATTGATTGCAAATATTTTCTTGCACCACCCCTAAAGGCAAATATATGAATTTAAACGGATTGAATTTTGCAATTTTACCTCAATAATATCCACTCTTTTTCTCCCCCTTTTTTTTTAGGGGGGGGGGGGGGTAGTAGAGGTTAAGTTGAGTCATTGGGGGGGATCATGATGATCTTTTTTCCTCTTTTTATCTTCCCCCACTCTCCTATCCTGTGTCTCTTTATCTCTCTCTTTCTTTCCCTCTGTATTTTTATCTCGCCCTTTCAGTCTCTCATCCTGAATTTTCCTTCCCCTCTCCCTCCAACTGTGTCTCAGTCTTACCTCCTCTCCCTTCTATTCTCTTGTCCAATGAGTCTTCTGTCTCCCCTCGTTCCCTCCCAGTCTCTCACCTCTTCCTCTGTTTTCCTTTCTTCCCCACTCTCCCATTCTGTGTTTCTTCCCCCCTTCCTCTCAGTCTTTCACTCTGTCTCTCTCCTTTTTTGTCTTTCTCCATCCCACTCTCTATCTAACTTTATCTTACTCTCTCATTCTATGTTTGTCTCTCTCTATTTCCCTCTCATTCTGTCTTGTTTTTTTTCTCTCCCCTTCTTTCTCTGTCTCTATTTCTCTGCCTCTCTCTCTCCATTTCTTCTTTCTCACTCAACAGTGTTCAGTCATGCCCCAAATGTCTCGGTCTCAGATATGATTGAACCATTTTACACACTTATTAAAAAATGAAAGATACTGTATGAAAATGCAAGTTTATTTGTTACCTTTATTGCTGTATAAACTTCTTCCATCACTACATGTATATTGCACGATCAGAGAATAATTCTGCTATTTATTTAATGCCTTTTTATTCCTCCAAACAACTCTATAAAGTCTGTAACCAAAAGTATAAACAGATTAACATTTCAAAGCAAAAATTTCGAACACGTTGAATGAGATCAAATGAAATTGAGACAATAAATACGAATAATTACAGATCATTAAGCATCTTAAGAAACCAGCTGTGTTCAATATGTTATGAATGAATGTGTTAATTTTTAAAAACCAAATCCAAGTGCATTGAGACATTAATAAATATAATGTGACAATCAGATTTGTACTCCCCAAGACCAGTCTCGGGGACAAGTGTAGTTGTCCTTGGAGGTATAAATTCTTCGGCATTGGACCTTTGGCATTGGCCTGACGGGTAAGAAGTCTTTGGACATGGCCTCACGGGTACACAGTCTTTGGCCTTGGGCCTTTGGTATTGGCCTCAGAGGAGGTCCATGAATGATAATCAGGGTGCCATATCGTACAACCTTTTACCAGAAATCATTTTTTGTCACAGGCCCATTGCATTGGAATAAATTACCCGAACACCTCCGATTCATAGATGATATTAAACAGTTTAAACGGGAAATGGCAAAAAACATTTGATATGTAGTAGGGACTAATGGTGGAATTTATTCTTTCTCCTCATTTTGTACATATCTTATCTTTTCATGTGTATATGTAATTTTCGTTTACTTTTAGGTAACATTTGTATAGTATCATATTTTATTTATTTTGTTATTTTCCATAGTTAATTATGATTATTCATTATTTTATTTTTCAATATTAGTATTTATGCTCTATTCTTTGTTTATATTTGAATGTAACACCATGTTTTATATTTGTGTTTGTTTACGAAGGGCCCCAACGAAAACCAGCTTGTTGCTGATTGGGCTACCCTTCTTTTGAATATTTGAAATAAATAAATGAATAAATGAACAAGGCCAGGAAATAGCTCTACCTAAACTATATATTTTTATGGAAATCCTGTGGAGCGTTAAGATCATTGAGCCTGGCCTTGAGGGTATTTGTATGACATTAGCATTGTGCTCTGCACAGTCTGTCTATGGCCTTGGCCTGGGGCTTTTCACACATCACTGGTAATAATGAAATAAAAAAAATATATATACAAAAGATCCATATTGTACACATCTACCAAACAAGGGATTCAAGTTACGGTAATGGTAATGCTGTTGTGCGGAACAAGTATTTTGTTCCTTGAAACACTGACGTGCCCAGTGGCAGCTATGCTAAGATTAAAATAAAATGTTGAGCACCAGGAGTTTCATATCTGACAGATGTGAGCACGGAATAAGAACCCACTATTTTTATTACTATTATATGTATCTTGTCTTTTATTTTACAATATGCATAATGTTTGTATAAATTTACATTGCATGTCCATATTAGGTTAGAACAGAAAGAATAAATATGGCCAGAACAGCCATAAATGCTGTCTTGAGAAATCCGTTCACTGTCAGGCGGAAGATGCTCCCCGCATTTTGCGCCGTTTCAACGATGCGTGTCCTGGTCGGGAATATGACATTATCGACGCCACGTGCGATGTGTTCCCGGGCTTTCGGCCAAGTATGCGGTCCAAACAGTCGATATCCTGCAGGGTAGGCCGGTCCGAAGAAGAGTTGATAGGCGAGCCAAGGATCACTGAAGATCAAGGACTTGAAGTTGGGTCGAGCTCCGATGAAACCAGCTATGATGTCCTGGTATGGCAGTGGAAGAGTCTGTTGGAAGACAATGTTGTTATTAATCAAAAATACATGATACTAAATTATCAGTGGCGCCTGGACGTTCTGGCCAGAGGATTGGTAGGGTGAGCTTTTGTGTGTTAACAATGGTTGGACTCCCAAGTCTTTCTTGCTCAGAATGTTCTGGTGCAACTATTAATTTTAACTTCTTCCATATTCCCCTAACTCCATACATAGTTTTGATTAGGAAAAAGATTCTTAAAGCGAAAAGAATGGTTTGCCATTTCAAGGACCAGCTTGTCAAATCTGAAATAAAAGGGATCGTATTTATTCTTAAGTTTAATCATACTTTGAGGAATTTTTTATCAATCTTTTGTGTCCAACATGAAAAGTTTGAACTTGAGACCAAAGATTCAGCGTAGTGCTCAAGTATGTGGCCTTGGTCTTGTCCAGGTATTCGGAGGTCTAAACCTTGGCATTGGACGCCTGAAGTCCTCGGCTTTGGTCTTGTTTAAGGTCCTCAAACAACGCTAGGAAATATTTCATAAATAATAGGGTAACAATAAATCATCATTTGTTGAGTTACGATCCTCAAGCTTGTCCTTGGCCTAGGGCATAGGGCATCACTCTTGACCTCAAAAGCCTGCTCTCTTCCTTGGGCTCTTAAAGTTTGATCTGGCACAACCAGTGCAAAGATTATCCGTCAACAGCTCGAACAATCTGATTTCTAAAATTTTATTTGAAAACTAAATTTCGGGATTCAGGTGATAAAGATTATGCATTTTTTAAGTTTGTCTCAAGATGATACATAATAATCATCAGTAGAAGTGTGATTGGAGGTGTCATTTCTTCTTCGACTCACCATTGATTAAAGTGAGCCGCTAGCTTCCTTGAATTATATTCCGTATAGTATTGATTTTGGATGTCCAGAATTATAAAGAGAAATTTTTTCTTTTCATCCTTGCCATTCCCAAGGCCTACAAGGTTTATGCTTCCCCTTTTTATCAAGTTTTGATCGATCTTAATTTTGGAAGAAACACATCTGTTGACTGAGTCGAAATCTTTCCCCGACCTTGCACCGATATCTTAGTCGTAAGAAGTTTTACCTGTATCTTATGTTTGCCGAATCTCTTGAAGGTTCCCATCTTACGGCCCTTGATTTCCTTCATCATGACCTCCTGTGGGGGTAGTCCTACTTTCTTCTGGAAGACCTGGACGGCCCATCGAGCCTGTAGCTCCAGGGCCGGGGCATGTGGTCCAATGATCATGATGTACCCGATGGCTGCCAGAGTGTGCTGTTTCTCTTTTGCTGGCCAAACAAAGTGGAACATTTCCATATCCTCTAGACGATCTGGAAATGTGTGGACATAATTATGTTATGTTTTAATATAAAAGCAGGTGTTCTTTAGTTAGTGCCTTCTTCTCCTCAAACCTCAAACGTTCAGAGAACAAGAGCCTTTCCGCTTGAAGAAAGATCGTGGAAAATAGAAGTTGAATGCAATATTGAATCAGAACATGATGTTTAAATAATTATGCTCTAAAGAATGTTCAAGCTAATGCTTGGTGACCTCACCATCAGTGGCAACTATCTAGGTGACACTGTTCAACAGTCAATTTATATCAAGGTTCTCCTTACAAAGTTACCATCAAGGCATCAATGACTAGCTCTTATCAGGTTTGTCGCTGCTATTCAATGTTCTACCCATACAAGTTTACCCAAACTTCTTAGTTCAATCGTCTTTTTCTTCAGACATGTAGTGACTCAAGATTGGGCAAATTTAGTGACAGCTAGGATTGAGTCAATTATTATTTTTCTAACTTTTAGCCCATTTTAAGTCATATATACTAACATGCATCTACTCTGATGCAGTTGAGAAATATATCATTCATAACCCACCTGGTATGATATCAGAACTGATGAACGGATTGCATATTTGGAATCCAGTTGCGAAGACGACAGCGTCCAGATTTTCAATGGTTGAGCCATCTTTGAACACAACCCCTGTCTCAGTAAAGTGATCTATTCCAGGCTTCGTCTGATTTCAAACAATGAAAAGGAAAAGGAAATGGACTGAAAGATATAGGAATAAGACAAAGTGACATCGCCATATCATCTTTATCTTGAATAAAAAAATTAGGACAACCTAGTTGGAACGGTTTGATAGATTAACTTGCAATATCATACTGTAAACCTTACTCAATTACGTACCAACTGAAGACCATGGTTCATTCATCATCAGTGTTCATTGAGATTAGACCTCGATGGACTTTAGAAAAAGTAACATAGCCCTTGTTATGGTGAACTGTTCTGTCCTTGACACTATTATCTAGAGCTATTATGGTTGATCATGACCTAACTGGTTTTTACCATATTTTAGTTTATTCAGAAACACAAAGTTGAACATGGTGGCGACGGCTGTAGAGGCTGGACTTGGTTTGGACTTAAAATCTTATTTTGACCATTCTTTAGGGACTGTGAATCGGAGGTCATCAATAACTGGTCAAGGCATTTAACATACTATTCTAGATTATTCATATACTCTAAATATAAATGGTGGCAGCAGTGGGATAACTACACTTGTTAGGGGAAAACCAATCTTATCGTGATCTTTCTCTTGCTTGATGACTGGTTCCTAGACAATCGTTGATCGTTGAATGGGACCATTTCGGAGACCGCATTTAGTGGACAAAGTGTGGTTTTCACCAAGGATCATTTCTCCTTGATCGTGATCACCGCAATTTACACGACCTAGGGGGATGGGGTGTTGCAGAAAAATATTTGCAATCAGTTGCAAATTTCTGATGTCAATTTCCAACTGATACCAATTTAACTTGAACCAATTTATTCTAGCTGCTTGTTGCAGGAACCAGTTAAGCAATCAATTGTAAATTAGCAATTATTTGACCGACTTTTCATTGATTCTTTAGACCCCAAATTGACTTGCAATTGATTGCAACTTCTTGTAACGCCTCATAAGTGTTGGACTTGCCGTATCCAAGGGTGAACTCTTCTTACCTTAACTTTGCCATTGAGGACCATCGTGCCTAGATCATCGTTGATCATGACCGTCGTGGTACCATATCGCTTGGAACTCTTGATACCAATGAGCGATGGGTCCACCCTGGTAATACTCTCCTGTTCGAATCTCTTCAACTTCCAGCTCACGGGAACATGGGTCATGTAGCGACGGTGGATGGTCATATCACGAGGCATACCATCTGACTGCATCCGGTTCATCAACCAGGTTCCTGTACGTGTGCTGAGGTATACCTGACATGGAATGTGACGTTCAATAGAAAGATTAGACCCCTGTCAAATTCTAAGTTTCAGAAAAATAAAGACTACAGTGACATAGGTTGAATATTTTTGGTAGATAATCTGATGATTAAAGTTTGAACCCTTTTTAGTTGTATGTTTTTTGCAGCTCCGCGTGATAAATTGATAAAACATGATCAAAATGAGATTAGATCACAGTCCACCTTTAGATTTCAGCAAGGGACATACTAAAGGACCACAGATTAAATTTTTTTGGGAGCTAACTTTAATGATAATGAAAATTCGAACCATTTTAAGTGGTATATTTTTCAGCTTTGTATATGACAAACTAATGAAGCAGAACCACTGAAAAGCATGACAGTGAGTTTTCCAGATATGTCAATATTGTAAGAGTGATATTCATAAGCTTACTCCGAAAATAAAATATAATTTCCTTTCCTCACCTGTTTTGCGAATCGACTGGAATTGACAGCCATGTCTCCTGCTGAATGGGAACCACCTTCACAGGGAAAACGAAACAACGATTTGTGAATATTATTCATTAGAATTTCTTATACACAGAGCTCTGTTTTCATTTGAAATGCACATGGACACCTTACCCTACGCACTTTAACACCCACTGACCAATCTTCCAGTCATATGACATACATGTATGATACGAAAAGTGAACATATGACTTCACGTATTCATTTGGCAATGGTCTGTATATATGGGTGACAGCTAACTCGGAACCACTATGGACAACTCGGCCCCGCAAAAAATTAGGTGCTGAGTCGTACAATATCGGATCACTATTATGTTTACGAATATGTAATGCAAATTAATTGCAGCGTTTTCTACTATGAATTAAATTGTTTTGTTGTATTTTAGTTTCAGTATTAGCGTAGGGATAGTGATAATAAGTTGTATGATGGACAACTCGGCACCTGATTTTTCAATGAGGCCGAGTTATCCGAAGTGCTGAGTTGATCTGGACCCATAGGTTGAAAGATGTACATTTATATAGCATTCACATGCAATACTTTTATTCATGCCCTGTATCCAAAGTTGAGCATCTGAAACTTTGTGTATAGACCGCATCACATAGAAACCAATCTGACAGTAGCTATAACAATGGAGCAATAGGAGGAGTGTAACAAATAAAAAGTAAAGATTACAATCTTCAACTCCAATAAAAATGACAAGAAGCAATAGGAGACTTTTTAATAAGATGGAATGAAAGGTGGCCATACCAACAGCAAGAACTGTCTTGTCTTTGAAGTTTTCTCCTTTACGGAACTGTTGACTGTGGCAGATCTCTCCTTTGAAGACGTCCATTCCAGGGTATGACGGAACGAATGGCTTGTTGAAGATACTCGTACACACCATGACAGCATCGAAGACAGACTCGCTCTCTGTCCCATCCTGGTTCCGGACCAATACAGACCACTGGCCCGTCGTTTCGTGATCCTTAGTCTTCTCGACACACAAAACCTGTAAAAGTAATCAATATAAATGATTGATGCTTGGTAGTATGATAAGTAGGTACAAAAATGTGACGATGTAGTTTACGCCTTGCACAAGTTATTGGCAGCTCCTGCAGCAGCAGCAGCATTAATGGAGTGTCATTTTGTAGATGTAATGAAAGGTGGAAGGTGTCATTAATTTCAATAGACTAATAATGTACTATTAAAACACGCTATATTAACGGTTTCTTCTAACTTTAAACCCCTGGGTAGCAATGCAGTAGCTCTGTAGATTAACGTCTTGCCGCAGAGTGAAAGTGCTGAGCAGGGATATAAACCCTTTGCCTTCTGATCTGTTCTAAATTCTTTGTAACAGTAGACAAGACAACCACTTCTTACCTCGGTATTAAGATGTATATGTCTGTTGAGATCAAATCTTTCAGCGTAGGCGTGGTAATACTCGTTGAGTTGTCGACCTTGGATGTAGGGTGCCCAGTCCCGCGGGAACGGGAAATCACTGAAGCACATCATCTCTTTGCTCGAGTTGGTGACCAAACCTTCGTAGATGGCCGCATCGGACTGCCCGTTTGGATTTGTATCACGATATACCCATATTCCACCTGTTATTTAGAGAGAAATCATGTGAAAAAGGAGAAAGAGAAAACGAAACAGTAAAGTGAAAGAGTGGAGATGTGGAACTTGAGAGATGAGAGATAGAGATAGAGGATGTGATGGATGAGAGGGATCGATTGACTATAATGACATTTTTTTTCGAAGCAGAGATTAAGAAATATATCTTCTACCTTATTTCGCCGAGAAAGTGATTTTTTTTCATGAATTAAACCACAAAATGTGATTATTTGTTTTATATTCCACATCGAAAATGATCTAGTCTAAATGATGTGTAAACTAAAATTAAAAGTAACCGTCATTTATACATTGCTCCAAGAAAGGTGAAGTTAACTTGGTCGGGGAAAAAATAACCGAAGAATAACCATTTAATTTCCCTATAAACAATGTATCATAAGGCGAATTAGTATCCGGTTGATGGAATTTCTATTGAGCAGTCTATATTTGTGGTTTGTGGGTCAGTCCCATTTTACAGAAATTTGTAAAAGAAACTGAGTAATACGTCTAGTATGTATATGTATTGAATCAATCAAACAAACAAAAACTGATTCTCCGTGGAGTAGACAACATGACGAGAAATATGATCGGCCCAGTTTCGTGCCCTGTGGAACCCCACGGGGATGTTATTATAAGTAGAGCTGACGGCAGGGAAAAAGTCACATAGTTATCATTGGAATGATAGCCCAATCAATAATCGTGATCAGGTTTATCAATCAACATTGTGTGGTCCATAGCCCTGCAAAAGTAAATAGCGCACATATTGGCGATACGTTATGGTTGATCAAGACCATTGGCCATGGTATCAAACATGCTGATTACAATTAGTGATTAAGAGGACTTCCCTTCATATTCCATAACTGTTTTGGGGGATGGATGGCATGATTATCATCAGTGAACCTCTTTGGTCGGTGACTCTATCGAGGACCTTTTGGAATGGGGCACACAATCATGTGCTCTCTTCCGTAGCGCCGGAAATCAACTCTTGTGAAGACACTTTAAGATTTCAGTTAATCATGGCACAGATTTCTCATTAGCAAACTCCATCAAGAAGCGTGTTGGCAGTCAACAGTATGTCCTGACCAAAAGGAAACCACTGATGATTCACAAAAGGGATGGAGAGAAACTTTCTGTCTCTGTTTGATCCGACGGTCACTTCTCAGCCAATCAAAATTAAGGAGAGTTGTTAGATCGGGGAAGGACGTGTCGGATGTTTTATCAGACAGTGATTGTTTGATCCGACAGTTACCGGAAGTCCCGCCGGAGGTACTGCGCTTCTCAGCGAATCAAAGAGATGCCTGAATTCAGACAATTTTTTTTTTAACGAAATGCTCCTCTGGTATTGATACCGAGTCACTTACCTATCTCATCGTTCCGTTCATAGCACACGGGTTCCAGTCCCTCTTCAAGGCATGCTTTGACCGAAACCAGACCGCTTACCCCAGCACCCACCACGGCTACCCTCTTTGCTGGTCCCATGATTTGCCAAACTGTGGAGATAGAAGACAGAAAATCATGACAATCGCTATTTCAATGTCTCTGTAGAATATGAGGAGCAGAGTTTCGAAAACGAAAGTGGCGCCAGCTAGCCGCCAGGGTATTTTGAAAGAAGGTGCATTGGCGGATGGGGGGGGGGGGGGGGATACACCGGACAATCTTTAAGTGTTTATAATTTACAAGAGATAGGCGAACTGGGCCCCGCACCTGGACCCTTGATGAAATTTTTTATTGCTTGCCACAAGACTTTGGACAGATATAGGCCTATATGACACCTCTCTTTGTGTTTCCGTGGACAATAACATCATTTTTGTTGTTATTAATTAAAAACCCTTAAAAAGAATTTGCCAAACATAAAATTAAATAGCTTTGTAGGATCCCCTATGTTATGTGCCCCACTTTTATTGTATTTATTTGTATCGTATTGTTTACTTTTTGGGGTATCTTCTCAGGTGTTTTTTGTCTCACCTGCATAGCAGAGTGAGACTATAGGCGCCGCTTTTCCGACGGCGACGGCGGCGGCGGCGGCGACGGCGGCGGCGGCGGCGACGGCGACGGCGACGGCGGCGTCAACACCAAATCTTAACCTGAGGTTAAGTTTTTGAAATGACAGCATAACTTAGAAAGTATATGGACCTAGTTCATGAAACTTGGCCATAAGGTTAATAAAGTATTACTGAACATCCTGCCTGAGTTTCATGTCACATGACCAAGGTCAAAGGTCATTTAGGGTCAATGAACTTAGACCATGTTGGGGGAATCAACATCAAAATCTTAACCTAAGGTTAAGTTTTTGAAATGTCATCATAACTTAGAAAATATATGGACCTAGTTCATGAAACTTATACATAAGGTTAATCAAGTATCACTGAACATCCTGCATGAGTTTCACATCACAAGACCAAGGTCAAAGGTCATTTAGGGTCAATGAACTTTGGCCGAATTGGGGGTATCTGTTGAATTACCATCATAACTTTGAAAGTTTATGGATCTGATTCATGAAACTTGGACATAATAGTAATCAAGTATTACTGAACATCCTGTGCAAGTTTCAGGTCACATGATCAAGGTCAAAGGTCATTTAGGGTCAATGAACTTTGGCCAAATTGGGGTATTTGTTGAATTACAGCCATAAATTTGAAAGTGTGTTGGTCTAGTTCATAAAACTTGGACATGATAGTAATCAAGTATCACTGAACATCCTGTGCGAGTTTCAGGTCACATGATCAAGGTCAAAGGTCATGTAAGGTAAAAGAACTTTGGCCACGTTGGGGGTATTTGTTGAATTGCCATCATATCTCTATAAGTGTATTGGTCTAGTTCATAAAACGTGGAAATAAGAGTAACCAAGTATCACTGAACATCTTGTGCGAGTTATAGTAGTTTTCAAAATCAGCACTGCTGCTATATTGAATCGCGTGATGCAGGTGAGACGGCCAGAGGCATTCCACTTGTTTAAAATACTTTTCTTCTCTTGAGCCTATAACAATCCCTGTAGCCCTCACTGCTGAAGTAGAGCCCCACTCTTCGAATTGAATTGCATTTTTAATGAGTTGAATGTGTATGGGCATACACACATGCTTGTGCTATTGTAAGCAATATTTTCTTATTTGTTGTTTGCTGACGTTATTCTCTAAAGAAAGTAATACATGTTAATATTAGTGAATGTGAATAAAGTTAAGTAACGTGTATTTTTCTGTCGGTTGGGAATGAAATATGATAGCAAACCCCTAGACATATATCTTCTGATCATAATATACCAGGCCTATTTTGTATGTTGTATTATTAAAAGCTCAGCAAATACGCAGTACCATTATACTACTACGTCCCTATATGGTTTTTTAGTCATCTTATCAATTTTTATTTGTCTCGAGAGTAAAATGAATAATGCAATTTTGATAAATGCGAGGCATTGTTTTTCCTACCAGCCAAAATAAAGCTGTCACTTCGTTCGACTGGAACTATTGCAGGTATGTGATCATATTCCGGATATTCTTGCCTATGTGCCTGTCTTTATAATTTGTTTTTATTTCATTTTATATTGTTCATTATACATACCGGTATAATATTATAAAGATGTGTTATCAGAAAAAATAGTTGTTATAGGCCTTATAATGATAATACAAGAATAACAATATCAAGAACAGCAACAACTGATAATAATACTAAATAATAAAAACAATAATCATCATGATAATAATGAAAAAATAAATCTCATTTCTAGAGCGCTTGACAAAAAATGTTTCAAAAGCGCTTAACAAAATATTGGCGATTTAACACAAATACACAAGAATATTATCAACCTACATATACATGAGTTGAGGATGCAAAAGGGTACATATACATGTAATCATTCAATTAATTTTAACGGCTGTATATTCAAATTTGAATTACAATAAGAAGGCAAGAATACACTGAAATACTTATACATTAGAATGATAATAATGTGAAGGCGACACATAAAAAAAAACAGATACACACACACACACACATCTTTTTCATGTATCTTAGGCATGCATTAATTCATTGTACGAGCATCTTCAAAATTTGGTGCTGTATTGCAAAAAAAAAACATATTAAAAAAAATATAAAATCCGTGTTATTCATATTGGTTCCCCAATTTATCATAACAAGGCTTTTGACAAAGAATATTTCTTTGAAAAGCCTTCAGTTTATTTTGGACCAAGTCAGAGTTAAAAAAAATCTACCTGATAGTCTGAGCTCGTAATGAGGAAAAATGGGAAAATCTTGAAAATAGACATTACAATAGAAAAGTGTGTACAAATTTAGGGGCCCTCCAAGGTGTCGGGGGGGGGGGTGATGATATTTTTGGCTCATCATTGAATTTTTAAAGCAATAGTAGACTCCAATGAGCCTCCCTTCTCCTATTGATTAATCATTCGAGTCCGCCTCCATTCATAAAAAAATTTACTACAATATTATCATGTCACATCTTTTGTTATCGTTTTCCTTTCTTCATTTTTGTTGTTTTTGTTTCTACCGTGTGAGTAAAATAGGCAAAACAAAAAGACAAACAAACTTGACACCTCACAAATCCCAAATTTAAGGAAAAAATATGTCATGAACACAATTATTATATGGCCTGAAAGAGTATTGCTCCCAAATAATTTGAAACTATATTCATGTGGTATGTGTTGACGCTTGAATGATCAGGTGATATTCCGTGCAGCCATTTAAATTTTGATTTGCGGCAAAGTAAGGCATGACTGCAATGAATGCTTCCAGATATCAATAATGTCATAATCCCACAAGGGTTGCATTAAGATCCATTTTAAAACACCTTCTCAACAGTTCATAATTGTTTAGTAAACACCTTTTAGTATGATTTCTCAATTTAACTTCATTGAAAAGGGGTTTGCAAATACGTTTACTAACTCATGTAGTATTCAACATCATTGGCATCTGGCTTCATTCATTGCAGTCATGCCTTACTTTGGCACAAATCAAAATTTACATCACTGCAAAGAATATACCTACCGATTGTCCAAACATGAAGACATACCACATAAATATGGTATCAAATCATTTGGGAGAAGATACTTTTTCCAGCCATATATACAGTGCGTATCAAAATAAGTTTACACTGAGAAAAAATCCTGTAAAATTATACATTTGTAATATCCTGAAGATTTTTCCACATTTTAACATTGGTACAGACCCATTTAAGCAAATGACGATATAATTGTCGAAAAAAATTTCCGCTTGAGTGAGCACCACTAACTTTTGAAAAGTTAGTGAAAATGATTTGTGCAGAACTTTGAAATAGTTATGCGAATAAAAGTAGACCTTATGAAGAACACGTGGAATTTAGCTAGTAAAATTGATTTGAAGATATCTTTTACCTTTTTAAATTTGTGTCCTTGCCCAAAACACTTTGGAGTGCATTGCGCCCCACCGCACTCCCCCACACAACGAGGCCATCGTGACGATATTTGCTTTACACTGAGCTGTGATTTACATGAAATGGCTAAGGCTTAATTTTCATTTTGTTAATCATTGTCAAGCTTGGAAAAAGTGTGGAGAAACAATTATTAAATGAAAAACGAAATGTAAACCCACTCTAAATGATAAAAACTTAGTGAAAAATTGCTGGAAATGTCTGATATAAACTTTTGTTCAGATTCAGTTATGTCCTCAGATCCAGCTGGCACAAAAAGGGTAAAGGTATTGCTGACTAAGTGTTGAAATTTCAATTTGGGTGGCAAAATCGTAACAAAATGCTTGAATGTATCCGTTTTATTTCAATTGACTAAAAGTGCAAGGAAAATGTATGAGAAATGTTCGCAGGGTAAGTTTGATTTCGCCCTTTCCCCTTGACACAGCGTGAAAACGAGCATTTCTGCGCAAACAGATTTCTGCGAGCTTTACAAAAATGGACAGTGCTTACTCAAGTGTAACATTCTGTCAAAACCTTTACTTTCATTGGATAGATGAGACCCAAACCCAAGAATATATGTGAAAAAATTACCCACATGTTGTATATTTTTTAATTCCCATGGCTTTTTCAAAGTGTAAACTTTTTTTTGATACGCACTGTATAATGATTATGCGTTCAAGACATATTTTTCCTTAAAGGACAAGTCCACCCCAGCAAAAAGTTGATTTGAATAAAAAGAGAAAAATCTAACAAACATAACACTGAAAATTTCATCAAAATCGGATGTAAAATAAGAAAGTTATGACATTTTAAAGTTTTGCTTAATTTCACAAAACAGTTATATGCACATCCTGTTGGGCATGCAAATGAGGAGACTGATGACGTCATCCACTCACTATTTCTTTTGTATTTTATTATATAAAATAGGGAATATCCTAATTTTCTCCTCCTTGTCAAGTGAAACAACGATTAATTCCTCCCTGAACATGTGGAATGGGCATTGTTTAATACTATAGGATTCAGTCAAGTTGGTCCTTATTGTCAAATCTATAAAAAATGAAATATTGTATAATTCAAACAATAAAAAACAAAAGAAATTGTGAGTGAAGGACGTCATAGACAGTCTCATTTGAGTTGTGCATATCACTGTTTTGTGAAAAAGAAGCAAAACTTTAAAATGTCATAACTTTCTTATTTTACATCCGATTTTGATGAAATTTTCAGTGTTATGCTAGTTTGATTTTTCTCTATTTATTCAAATCAAAAATTTTCTGGGATGGACTTGACCTTTAAGGTGTAAAGTTCACCAGAATATCATTAACGATGAATATGGTAATTTTATGTAACCTTAGATTCCCGTTTTTTGGGTCATCTTAAGAAAAATACAGTGATCCAATTTATCTAAAATTGACGGTACTTGTAACATGTTAAATGTATTGTTTAACTTTGTGAGCAGCCGATTTAAAAAATTCTCAAACCAAGGTGAAACATGTGTACAAGTGCATGTATTAGAACTAATAAACCCTGAAAACAACCATTATTGAGAATGAAAAGCTAAAACTACAAGGCAAGCCCAGATTTTGTAAATAGGCGTCTTATAGACGCCTAAATAGTACACATAAGTGTATGGGATGAAATTAAGTTGGTGTTTTTGGTCACTTTATATTTCAATTTCTGAAGCACTAAATAATTTTTTTCGAACGCAATTTTTTCTGGGCTTCATTTTTGTAACATATCACAGACACATGTGACAAGTGTGACCTTCTAGCTCAGATTTTTTAAAAGTCAAACCAATGTTAACCAATCAAAAGCATAATATGATCAAACATTTAGGTTGACATAATATAAGCGATGATTCGTCGCGGGATATAATTGCCAAGTGTTTAACAAAACAACAATAATACGTGATAACGTGAAAAGAAATATGAAGTACTTTAAATCTATCTTACCTTGTTAGCCTATAATGAAAGTCTTGCTGTGGTGATGATTCCGAAAATGTATTAAGAACTCTCACAAAAGATCAGTTCTGAAATTGAAGCTTGAAGAGTGTGGTAACTATTCTCGGTGTAAGGTAGTTCCGTTTTTTTAAACATTTTGCAACAGCATCTGGGAAAAGATAAGGGTGCCCGCATGATCTGCTGCTGCGAGGAATGCGAGCCAGGTTTTAATATCGGCAAATCCAAATCGACAATTCAGTTGTTTTATAAGTTCTATCTCTGAATTTTTTCAACGAAGTATTCAAATTTGGTAAGATAGCGAAGCTACATTATCATTTATGAATTTATTCACCACCTTAACTTCTTGTGTATCTCAGAGGTCATAAAAATAACGACTTTTAAAGGCTTTTGTGTATGCCTTCTCTCCAAATTTCTTTAACATCGGAGTCACCCTCTTGTAAAATGGAATATTCAACTATGTTAGCAGACTCATACATATTAGTCGTAAATTTTTATATATGTTTTCGACCAATAAGCCAGGGTATCAATGACTTGTATAATTATGTCTTGTTAAACGTCCTAAAGCTTTGTAAAAGCTTATACAATGCATTAAACAACGTTATATATTTTTAATCGGTGTTGCAAATGTAACTAGGAAAGATATTTTTCTTTGCACAATCGAGTGAATGAATTTATACATCATGCACACGAGTGAACTGATGATGAATTATTTTAAACAGTTCTCTGTTTTATTATGAAATAAATATGAAACATTGAACTTAAATACGTTCCGTAAAGAACACCTTATAGTGCACTCCAAAATCCCTGTTTAATATTTCAGCACGTTCCTTGGCCCGTCACTTTAACAAGTTGTTTTGGAAATTGTTTAAACATTAAAAAAAAACTTGTTTAACTTTAAACAACTAGCCATGTTCGTTTGAATCTTTAGACTTGTTTATCAAAAGCAGCTGCCCCAATGTTATGTAATATAAAATACATAAATGTCGACTTTTTAATGGCTCATGATTACCCTTTTTCTTTGTAAGAACAGTTGTGAAATGATTGTCTATACCAAAGATACAATGAAAACCATCTTCAATCTAAGAAGATTACATTTCATTGAGTTTTACCATACAATATATGGAATGCTGCACGCATATGACGTCACAAATCAAATAATTAAAATTCTTTTATTCTTTGGTGGATTTTCTTCAAACCTTCGTCAATATTTTCATTTTCATGATATATTTACAATAAACATTTTCTAATTGTCAGGATGAAGTTCCCCTTTCGTTCTGTTTTTGCTCAATATGCATATACGAGTGCTTCGTGCCACAGACCAACCCTCAAGTACACAAAACCGCCTTTTCTTCAATGTATGTTTCCTGTTTCTATCTACGTGCAAAGATATTGAAATCGTTAGAATGTGCTGGTATAATCATCTTAAATTCTTCTTCAAACCAAAGTTTACACGAAGTCGGTTTCCTGTTTCTCCAAAACGGAGTGAAGAGATTGACAAGATGATATTCAGTTTTGTTTATCTGTCGATGTGGGGTTGTATTGGTGCCAACTGTACCCATTAGGGACGGAGTCAGGGAATTTTGATTTTTTTTTTTTCAGGGGGGGGGGTGGCAAGACGACCTTCATATGACGTCATCTTTCCCAGAGTAAATTGCAGGACAATATGGCGTTACAAGACCAATAATTCTGTTTGATATTCTTCTTCCTTTCATCCCCCCTTTCCCTTCTTTTCCTTCATCGGAGAGGTCGCCTCTGCCCCTATACTATCGCCTCTGGTGCCCATTGGTTACCCTATATAGCTTAGGTTCTATCGCGACTCACACCACCAATTAAAAAAAATATATATATATTTTTTATTATTTAAGACACCCCTCGCCCCCATTTTCTAAATAACGTTCATGTATTTTAACACCAATATTGACCTGAAGATGAAAAACAAAATAAATAATAATAAAAAAAAATCTCTCAATATATGAACAGAAGTATAAAGTTTTATGATCAACAAATTTAAGGAATAATTACTTTTTGAAAATCAACCCCCTTAAAAACCGCCCCTATATTCGTCTAACTTCTAGACACACCCCTTATTCTTGCTTACTTATGAAACCAAGTTTTATGACATTAAGAATAGATCAATTACAGAATGATGGGGGTATAGTCCTTAAAGGGTCTAAAAAATGAACCCGGTCATCACAAAACAATAATTAGAGAATAGTAAAGCAGGGACAATTGACCATGATAATCCTTCCTGTATGCTGGACATCGCTTTCTGTTCAATTCTTGGTATTTTGTCACTCACGATGCAAGATACATGTAATGTGGAATTGGATTGGACATGCTTATATCATGGACCTTAATAGGTCCGTGCTTATATACAGTAGCTCAGTATCTTTGATAATGTTTAGGGCAAAAAGCGGCGAAACCAGGCAAACGTTCGAGGGCTGAGAGTTTGGTTAGGGTGGGATGTATTGTTTAATTTTGGCGGGGGGGGGGGGGTGGCAACGCGACCGAGAAATTCCAATCTATCAGGTTTTAAAGAAATATGAAAACATATTGATGAAATAATTAATGGGGTTAATTGATTTGTCAAGAAATATTTTGGGGTGATAATTTGAGGTTCCCCAGCAGGGCCCTGGGAACGTTTTATGACTGGGGGTGCTGATGTAAATTTAACAAGCCCCCCCCCCCCCAAAAAAAAAGGGTTTGTGTAAAAAATATAGGTCATGTTTGTTACAACTATTCATTCTGTCACACCTACCAGAATCCCATGGGGTGCTGCCTATGGAGCATAATACATGCAGTACCCCCCCCCAGGAAAATATTAGGGGTGCTGGGCCATGGTCCCTAGCCCCACCCTCTCCCGTATATACACCAATCATAGATAACCAGCACAAAATGATTTTCTCGCGGCATCATATTAGTGACGATTACAACGTGTACAATGGCCGCTTAATATTTATTTTCGGGAAAAGAACATACAGAACACACACAAAAAATTTACGATGAAAGACACCATTATTGCAATACATGTGCATTTTACAGGCTACTAGACATATTATGTAGACAATCATATACAATTTTTCTTTTATTTCATATGCTTTTCTTGGTGTAGTCTTGTCTTATACATTTTGTTGTATCAAAACATTGCATGCATCCCCCCTTTTTTTTTGGGGGGGGGGTAAACTGATTCAAAATATTGTGAAATATTTAACCAAAGATGCGTCAATATAATCATGTTTCTTTTACTCCTTTTCATGTCCCTGGGAAGCGGGGGTGCTAGTTGTGCTGAAGCACGCCCAAGATTTTCCCAGGGGGTGCTGCGTGTATTATTTTCCAAAGGCAACACCCCCTGGAATTTTGGTAGGTGTGTCAAATTGGAGAAATGTATCGAAATTGACCAACATTTTGTGTTGAAACCCTTTTTATATTTTTCTAGCTTGTCAATTTTTTTGGGGGCCAAAACGACCTTCACTTTGTAGTGAAAACCTTTTTTTGGGTCAAATTTACTCCAGCACCCCCTGCAAAAAAATCGTTTCCAGGCCCTCGCTCCTTTTATCCATTATTTAGTTAAATTTTACTCAACTATCTTAATAGCGCATCTAATATTTGACTAATGTGGTTCTTGTCGGCTGAAATGAATGTCTTCACTCTTTCTTATCCTTTTCATAATTTACCTTTGAAATCATAGGTTGCAAATACATCAATGTTCGTATTCCCATCATCAGATCATGCTTCATCTACAAAATTTATAAAATATTTCTATACACACATATATTAAACAATAATTTACAAAAAGGGCAAATCCATCA
Organism: Lytechinus pictus; assembly: GCF_037042905.1. Lineage (NCBI taxonomy): Eukaryota > Metazoa > Echinodermata > Echinoidea > Temnopleuroida > Toxopneustidae > Lytechinus > Lytechinus pictus. Next base: position 16,851,148 of record NC_087259.1, on the reverse strand, counting down.
AAATAATGTAAAATATCATACGATTACGCTATTAACATTAATCTGTTTTTTAAGGCAATATGACAATCAATAGAGCCGCTATGCCGCTAAATATCATTTCCCACACTGAAATTTGATTATTTTATGGGTCCTTCCGTGCCGAAAGTTTTTTTTTCCAAAAGTGCAATTAAAGGGGTTGTGCCTTTAAAAACAATGCGAAAACAATGTGACAGAGGTATGGACGGACAGACAAGTTATGAAAGACAAAACACATGTAAACACTCAATGGCAAACATTTAAAGACCTGCTTTATATCGGTAAGGTGCGGGCGCACCCGTAAAATTTCAACCCCCCGAACGCCTCTTTTTTGTTCACCACCCCTTTTTTAGCGATGACCCCCACCCCACCCCCCCCCCCCCCCGTCTCCAATTTTGGCCCGAGGTCAAATGCCCTTTGATTTCTGAGTGATGCCCCTTTTCTTTTGCTTGTATAATTTTGGGACATAATGCACCCATTCCAAAAAAAAAAAAAAAAAAATGCGTGATCCGCGGCTGAATATCCATTCAATTATATATATATTTTTGAAAATGGATTCTAACTTTCATTTACTCCACAAAGGTACTCCGCAATTAAATACATGTTTATACCATGACAGATAAGTCTCAATAATGATGAACAATGCAAAATATACATATTCTTCATATTTGTTTTTTTTTCCTTTTTAAAGTGCTCGCATGGTTGAATTTAATGCAAAGCGATTCATCTATACACACGTCATGAAACTCGACTTTGGAATTATACAATTAATGAATAAAATGAAGTGGTATGTGAAGCTACCATTGTTTTAACCTCTGATTTGCGAAGCTGCAACAAAGTGCTTGAGACTGCTTTTATTTCAAAAGGGGGCGCTGTATTGCATCTGTATTTCCACAACATTCGATAACAATCTCATGGTAAAGTCGTTTACTATCAATTTATCAGCGAGTTCTTTTATTTTCAGTCTATGGCGTTTTGTAATCATGGAGGAGGAGGGGGGGGGGGGTGTAATCTCAAATATAGTGTCAGGTTTGGGGCATGCCCCTTTTCAAGGATTTGACATAATTATAGCGAGGGGGTTATATAGGGACCGGGTCTGAATTTGACCCGGTGTCGGGAATAATATTGACCCCCTTTTGGGGTCTTTTCTGTCTAAAGATGATAATAAGTATATCAACACATGGTGTAATATTTACCCCTTTTTTGGTATTTTCTTTCTAAAGATGATAATAGATATATCAACATATGTTTTAATATTTAAGACACAGCTGCCCCCAAGCCCCTTACCCGACAGAGAGCATTCCCCAAACCTGACTCTACCAATGCACAACATTCGGGTGGGGGTGGGGCAAGACATCAATTATTTTGCTAAAGCCGGGGTAATATTCATCAGCGCTTATAACGCTGTATTAAACGCTTGATAGATATTGCATAATATCATCATGGCCGTACGCATAATTTTTTTCCAGGGTCAAGATGCACGCCAATTTTTGAAGAATCATGAAAACGAGGGAGCGAAGCAACCGAGCTGTGATGGGTGCGCTTTTGTATTTTCTAAGTTGAAACTGAAGGATTTGTGAAAATTTTAAAAAATGAAGTTTTCAAGACTTCTGGGGAGGGGGGGGGGACAACTGCCCCTTCCCCGCTGCGTACGGTCATGATTATCACTGTTTATTATTGTGTTTCTATCCATAAAACTACGTAAAGATCATTAGGAATATTAGGAGCGGAATAACAACTAAGAGAAACATGAACAATAGACTCGATTGATCAGTTCCTGGAGTTTGAACTTTCCGGGTCCTGGTTGGGTTGACTGTGTTGTGTTTTGCTTTCATGATTGCATCCCGTGCCCCTGGCCATGCATGGGGGCCAACCAACCGGTAGAATGGCGGATAGTTGGGACCGAAGAAGAATTTGAAGGCAAGTACCGGATCCGACTTCAGCAGATCCGTGAACCGCGGTAGACATCCGAGTTTTGCAGCTACCATGTCACAGTATGGGATCGGTGGAAACTAGAAAATTCAATCAAATGAATAGAAAAAGTTTAAAAACATAGGCCTACGTAAGAATCCTTTAATTTCCTATTGTAAACATTACCGTCATTATTGATCAAGATTGGGAGTTATTTGTAAACCGTTTGGTAGGCCTAATGAACCAGACGAATATGAGGGCTGGAGTTTCTTATATTTTATGCATTTTATGGCGTACAATATTTAAAGAAAATAAAAGTGCTATAGAGTAGACTGAACGAGCCAAAATTCAGCTATGCAATCCCCTAAGTGAGAAATCTAGAGTGCGAGCAAAACAAAAAGTAATAAAAAAGGCCAAGACTTTGAGTCGGCAAGATAATTTAGGAAATCTGATAAGATTTGTTTTGTTGAAAATAGGCCTACTATAGCTCTACCCCGAGCTCTCCAAACACAGTCCCGACCTCTGCAACACTTCCTATCCGTTGGTTGCATTTTGTAAAGTGAACACAAACTTCAAGAAACGGGGTTCATTTCCTTGTCTTACAAAGGGAAAATGATTGATTTATTTGATATTAACGATTGAAAGCGATTATCTGGTTAAGCCCATCCTGGAGTTTCTCTTTGCTTCCATGCAGACGAAGAATTGTGACATCAGGATTTGTATGGTTGATACTGATAGGATCAATCGAAACACTTTGTAAGACTGATAACAGGGTTCCGTCTTACAAAGTTACGATTGATCCAATCAATCGTAACTATAGAAATCCATCAGTGTCATAATTTTTTCTAGAGGAAATTTGTACAATATCCTTTGTAAACATAGAGAAGCAACGTGAAGTTTCAAGAAAACAATGTTTGTATGAATATACATCACAACTAGAAAATATTTTGAACAAACATGCAAAATAGATTTTGACGTTGCTGGCCGTCCATAGTTAAGTTGATCGGATCAATCGCAACTCCTTGTAGGACGGGGCCCAGGTTATACATACATGTATCTTCGGATTGCCGTAGATCATCTTAAAGATATTCTTCCTCCTGGCTACATCCTCTAGCATTCTCTCTTGGCATGGTAGTTCGACCAGTCCCTTGAAGACCCGCGCCGCCAGACGGGCCTGGAGTTCATAAATGGGCCCTTGGGCACCTACTGAGTTGATGGCACCGACCATGGCTATTGTCTGGTGGGCTAGACGTGGCGGGAAAACGTGCCAATAAAGTTCCAGATCCGCATAAGACTCTAATAGGGATGAAAAAAAAATTATCAATTTGTTTATGATGCGGTGGGGTCGCGGGTTAGATGATGACAAACATGAAAAGAAATCTTAGAAAAGATTGGACTTTCTAAATGTAGGTCTTAAAACATAATATGTATTACAATGCCATAAGCGCAGTAGGGTATACTTGCTGCGCTCTACCTATATACTACAATATGTGGAAAAAAAGTAAGAAATGAAGAAAGAAAAAGGATTTGAAGGTTATTGATACAAAAACTGAATATTGGATAAGCGAACACAAAATGAAAGCATGCTTTGTTTCTACGAAATAAAAAGAGAAATGCAAGTACGCGAATAAATAAGAATCGGACCTTGCAGGATGGACTTGTCGATGAATGGAAATTTAAACTCATAACCAGTCGCGAAGATGACCGCATCGACGTTCTCGACCACCGTGCCGTCGACAAAGATGACATCGGTTTCCGTGAAGCGAGCGATGTTAGGTTTGGCTTTGAGAGCACCGCACCAGATCCGAACCTCAAGATTGAAAGGAAAATTTAACTTGCACAGTCACTTCCTCCGCTTCGAATTAAAGCGATTAAAAAAAGAGAAAGGGTGTATTTTCGAAGGGTACTTTTATTTGAATTATTCGTTTATATCATTTTATTACTACCTTTTTACGAACACGCCGGAATATTGGCAAAACGTGTTGCGTATTTTTTTAATCATAATATAGTTAACTGCCGTCCTCGATTTTTAATTAATTTCTAATACTTCTTTATCGTTCGGGACACTGAACTATATTTTGCAAGTAGGCCAAACTTATTTTGCTGGGAATTGGGAATGAGTATATATATCCCCTCTCCTGTCAGTTTCATTTTTCCATCAAATTCTACAAGATTCCTAATAGACAGCTGGGGAAAAAATGCGAAAGGATGGGGTTTTTTTTGCAATTGGGTGCCAACTAACTCGGAGCTTAGGAAAACTCGGTCCCGCCGGAACGATACTGAATTATTCAAAGGGATCAAAGATCGACAACAATGTGGTTTACAGCATTGAATACAATTTTGTCTGCTAAAATATCGGTGGGATTTTTTAACAGGAGTACATAGTTATTTTCATATTTTGCCTGTAAGCGGGATTTAATTTCGGCACTTCAATCAGTTCTGAATTGGGAATGATCATTGACAAAATGCCTTTGCTCCCCGGTTTTGCTCGTGCCAATGTTTGCCCAGTGCCCCCTCCCCTCTACACCCAGGATGACTTGGTGGAGCTATAAAATTTGGGGGGGGGGTGTTTCCTTACCCCTATCGTATCATTGACCATCAGACTAGTGGAAGCGAAGAGTGGTCTGTCGGATTTTAGGCCAAGACTGTCCATATCAAGCCGGTAGGAGATGAATGACTGCATCCACATCTTCCACAGGGCAAGGGGTACCAAGCCCCTGACTCGACGATTGATGTACGTATCGATGGGGGCACCCCCTGGCCCCTGCCTGGGTAATACTGTCGTACCGGTCCTCATCGAAAGATAGGTCTGGTGAAGATGAATCGAAGAGAAATTGAACAGAAGAATTTTTATATAGGATAAGGACAAAGATTGTGAGATCAATAGATGCGATGAATCTACATCAGAGCTTTTTACATAGGAAATGGAAAGAGGGATGCAAACTTGTTTTCTGTGACTTTATGACAACCATAATTCTTTCCGTCCCACAGATAATCTGTATTGAAGACTTTGAATAAGTATTGGAAATGCACATTTTCAAAGGCTCCCAACCTGCGAATTTTGCCATTGTAAGCGCATAGATTATTCAATTGCGCTACATACAAGAGTTTCTTTTTTTTGACGGCATAAACCATATTCTAATGCCTGGAAGGGAATATCGTGAAAAATAGCACCCGCGGTCATGCTGGTCACGTCTTTGCAGACAGGGAAGTCAGATGTTGCTGTGGTTGTTATTTTTTGCAACTGTTATTGCTCTTTTGTATGAATGACAGCACTCGCATTCAAATCAAAATATATATACAGTGTGTATCAAAAAAAAGTTTACACTTTGAAAAAACCCTGGGAATTAAAAAATATACAACATGTGGGTAATATTTTCACATATAATCTTGGTTTTGGTTCTTATCTATCAAATGAAAGTAAAAGTTTTGACAGAATGTTACACTTGAGTGAGCACTGTCCGTTTTTGTAAAGCTCGCAGAAATCTGTTTGCGCAGAAATGCTCGTTTTCACGCTGTGTCAAGGGGAAAGGGCGAAATCAAACTTACCCTGCGAAACATTTCTCATACATTTCCCTTGCAATTTTAGTCAATTGAAATAAAACGGATACATTCAAGCATTTTGTAACAATTTTGCCACCCAAATTGAAATTTCAACACTTAGTAAGCACAACCTTTACCCTTTTCGTACCAGCCGGATCTGAGGACATAACTGAATCTGAACAAAAGTTTATATCAGACATCTCTAGCATTTTTTCACTAAGTTTTTATCATTTAAAGTTGGTTTACATTTCATTTTTCATTTAATACTTGTTTCTCCACACTTTTTCAAAGCTTGACAATGATTAACAAAATGAAAATCAAGCCTAAGCCATTTCATGTAAATCACAGCTCAGTGTAAAGCAAATATCGTCACGATGGCCTCCGTGTGTGGGGGAGTGGGGTGGGGCGCAATGCACCCTTCGAAGTGTTTTGGGCAAAGAAACAAATTAAAAAAGGTAAAAGATATCTTCAGATCAATTTTACTAGCTAAATTCTACGTGTTCTTCATTATTAAGGTAATAAAGGTATACTTTTAATATCATTACTATTTCAAAGTTCTGCGCAAATAATTTTTCACTAACTTTTTAACAGTAAGTGGTGCTCACTCAAGCGGAAATATTTTTCGACAGTTATATCGTCATTTGCTTAAATGGATCTGTGCCAATGTTAGAATGTGGAAAAATCTTCAGGATATTACAAATGTATAATTTTACAAGATTTTTTCAAAGTGTAAACTTTTTTTTGATACGCGCTGTATATATAGATTACATGTGCCACTCATGTTGAAATACATTATCTCTTTTTAATTTTTGACTTCATTTAATTAGTAGAAACAGTAGAAATGTACTCATTATATAATGTTCCGAGTTAATCGAGTAGGACTACACGAATACTGTCATCGATATCATCCCAGTTTTCAAATCAGTAGAAAGAGAGATATTGGGGGGGGGGGATTACCATTTTCGCATGCCTACTGGTGTCGACCGCTACATCACCCGCCGAATGTGAACCACCTATTTGAAAAGAAGCAAGTATTAAAAAAAGAAAGAAAGAAACATTACAGTTTTAGGAGAGAAAATGTTTTCCAAAATTCAGTAAATTGGCACCAAGCATACTCCCCCGATACCATCTTACATAAGTTCGGAAGTGACGACATGGATATGATTGAACGGGGGGCAAACTTACATACAAGACACGCGAGCTGATATATGATACTGATCGGTGCCCTTGATGTAGCTGCTATTCAAACTGTCCACCCTCTCTCCCGGGAACAAAAGTGAAAGTCCGAATATTGATATATAATCTCAACGAAAAGTGATAGGATTATTTTTACATTCCTTATTATCATGACATAGTAATATTCTTAAAGGGGAAACGACTTTACCGACGACGACGACGGTTTTGCCAGCATATTTCTCTCCGTTCCTGAAGTCGCAACTATGAACGATGTCGCCCTTAAAGTCATCCATTCCGGGAAGGGAGGGAATATAGCTCTTATTGTGAAGCCCTGAGCACACCATAACCGCGTCAAACACCTCCTCGTCGACCTCACCACTCGGGCCCCGACTCTCTACGTGCCATTGACCTAGGAAATAACAGTAGAACTCCATAACTTTTTATTGTATCAAGATGACATTGCAATTTGAGAACTATGAAATGCTGCAATTTTTTTCAAATACCTCTTTTTTTTGTCGACGCCTCTAAACAAACTGAAATATCATGAATGTATTGCGATATCCAAATATAAATTGTAATACGCATCATAATATCATTCAAACGTGTTATTGGATACAATTCAATTTCAAGATTTTAATATTATATTCGAAGTCAAATAGGCCTATCAAGAATCCCATAAACAAAAACAACAACAGAAATGAAGATGAAAAAACAACAACAAAACTTACCTGTCTTATCGAAGTCTTCCGTGGGCTCCACACGAACAACCCTCGTGTTCAATCGTATATGCGGCTCGAGATCAAACTGTCTGGCATAATCCTGATAATAGTTTAAAACCTGATTGCCCTGGATGTACGGCGAGATAGAAGGATCGAAAAGGTGGTCACTGAAACACATCATCTCCTTGCTCGAGTTTGTGATGAGGCAGTCGTAGATGGCGCCCCTCGTCTCTGTCCCCGGGGCCCTCCGGTCGCTGGTGACCCAGATACCGCCTGGAGACGAAATAGTAGATCATGTTCAGGAAAAGAAAAAAGAAATTGCCCCCCCCCCTTCTCACAGTAAACATTAAAATAAGTTTTAATAAGAGATTGGATGAAAAAACACCCGTAAAAAGATATGATATTCTTACCCGGTGGCTATTTCCAAACTCAGCAGAATTATTCTTTCATCATTTTCATGATTAATGTGCAGTCACACCAAGAACAAACCGACTCGAGACTGACCAACCTATTAGGTTTTTTTTCAATGGCACAAAATCGGTCGGGTTGGTATGTGTGACTGCTAGATATCAAAGATCGATATATGCCCAAATTGGTAGTCCCATCAATCAAGTGGAATATATATTATTATATCAAAAGGACAATCGAATACACACTAGTCTTATTCACATGGTTTATGGCACGAAAATTATTCAAATAGTCTGATCCTAATTACAGTGCCCCCTAAAAAGGGCACACTTTAAACAAACACACCGTTTTTAAAGTAAAAATTGACCAACTGACGTTAATTTTAATTTCTAGAAAGTTCTCCTTACCGTTCCACCTATTAGTTTAAGTCAACGATTGATTAAATTGCATAATTTTGAAATAAACTTCATTTACTTCATACAACTTTAGAATTCGATTTTTTAAAAGCGTGTATTTCGAAATTGGGCATAATAATAATATGGTATCAACATACCTATTTGTTCTGTTTGTTCGTAGCACACAGGTTCGAATCCCTCCTCGAGACAGGTTTTGGTAGACACCAAACCACTTATCCCGGCCCCAATAACAGCAACCCTTTTCACAGCCATGGCGAAATATTAGTGATGCTCTGAAAATTGGAGTTATAATATACATTTCACCGTTTTACATAATGACCTTGGACTATGTCAAAAGCTTTTCTTTAAGTTACACATTTACACACATACAATACGAATACTGTGGATTGAGGACATTTTTAAAAGAAAACCATTTATTTGAATAATTTCAAGTAAGGGCTATATAGAATTTTACTATACAACCGAGGACACCTTGTTGTGATTCATTGTGATTCATTGTGAATCAATGACATTCTTGTATACCGTTCGCTGTGTACATCTAGTACACACTGTGAACAAATTAGAATGTGAAAAACGTGTACACACTGAACGAAATTCAGTGTGAACATCTAATACACACTGAACAAATTAAAATGCGAATAACTAGTACACACCATGAAAAAATTCAGTGAGAGCATTTAATACACACTGTGATCAATTTAGAATGCGAATAACTAGTACACACCGTGAACAAAATTCAGTGTTAACATCGGGTACACACTGCGAACAAATTAAAATGCGAATAAATAGTACTTACCGTGAACAAAATTCAGTGTTAACATCTAGTACACACTGCGAACAAATTAAAATGCGAATAACTAGAACACACTGTGTGAACATCTAGTACACACTGTGAACAAATTAGAATGTGAATAACTAGTACACCGTGACTGAACGAAATTCAGTGTGAACATCTAATACACACTGTGAACAATGTAGAATGCGAACATCTAGTACACACTGTGAACAAATTAGAATGCGAATATCTTGTATACACTGTGAACAAAATTCAGTGTGAACATCTAGTACACACTGAACAAATAGAATGCGAATAACTATTACACACTGAACAAAATTCAGTGTGAACATTTAGTAAAAACTGTCAACAAATTGAAATGCGAATAACTAGTGCACACTGAAGAAAATTCAGTGTGAACATCTAATACACACTGTGAACAAATTAAAATGCGAATAACTTCTACACACCGTGAACAAATTCAGTGTGAGCATCTAAGACACACTGTGAACAAGTTACAATGCGAATAACCTGTACACACTTTGAAGAGAATACAATGTGAACTACTAGTACACACTGAACAGAATTCGATGGAACATTTAGAACACACTGTGAACAAAATTCAGTGTGAACATCTAGTACACATTGTGAACAGAATTCAGTGCGAACGACTAGTAGGCCTACACACTAACAGTGTGTTTTCACGGCGAAACCGTCAAACTATACTTTTAAAAGAGCATTTTCGTTTTTTCAAGACCAAATTTATTTTGTGAGAATTATGCACATTCTAATAGCCAAAAATATTAATATTCCCACTGTGACAAATGAACAGTTTAAATTCCACTCTGTTGAAAATATTCATAAAGCGTAGAAATATATTTCAATTTCCATTATTTTGATAAAAATTTCTTGGTGTGAGAAGTGGAAGTCGCCGTGTGTCCACCCTTATTTACAGCGTAAATTATATAATTTAACTGATAGCAAATTGTTTTCTCTTCCTTGAAACATTCAATGTGATTTACATTGTAACAACAATATGCCAGGGCTTAAATTAATCCAATGCCACTAAGGCCATTACCTATGATGTCATATTGGTACCAATGGCCTTCTCATTTGCCTTGGATATTTTTGTGCCCTTTTGAAATGTGCGTCATATTATATCGTAAAAATATAGGCCTATTCCTCTAATGAGTATAATCTGATTATTATACTGTTCATAATAGTAATAGTGATAGTAATGATGATGATGATGATGATGATAATAATAATAATATTGATGACGTTGATGAAAGTGATTAGCCTACATACAATGATAATAGTAAAAAAAAAGAATGAAATATTTTAATCAGAAGATGGAGAAGACGACTGCAAGCTCCCAATAGTTTGCCATGAGTAAACCAAGAATAAACAAAAGTTATCCTCATTGCTTTCTAATCACAAGACAGGAAATATGAAATGCGTTATCATACAACAATCCATGACTTTGTGTGTACAGAAATTTAGTTTCACGTTTATTACCACATATCATATTGCTCGTATAATGATCACAATCACCACAATAACTTCCCGATTTAGTTGACGTAACCATGACATTTGCTCCGGGCTTTATTTCGTTGCAATAGGGTTTTATGTCAGGTTTAGGGATAGGTTTAAGAAAGTGTATAGTGTTACATTAGGTCGAGGTCTGAAGTTGGTCATTCCATTTGTGTGTGGTATTCGTTGCATTTGGAGCAAATGTCATTGAACCGTTTCGTAGATCTATCTGTCTGTGTCAAGCTTACACTACAACCCCTGCTGGAAACATTATATTCACACTGTTAAAATGCTCAAATTCAACAGTGTGAAGATATTTTCACACTGTGGACATCTCGACAGTGTGACTGCTCACAGCGTTTTCACATGGTCTACTATGTGAATATGTGATTCACACTGTGGAAATGCTCTAAGGGGATTTCACATTGTGTTCCACACTGTGAACACGCTGGGGTCACTGTGTTCTTTTCAGTACGGACATACGTGGTACAGACCTACATGACTGTAACGATGCAACATAGCATATACTATCTGGGAAATTCCCTGGTCGTATAGTATAACTACTTTCTGTGAAAGGTTTCATTCGATGATTACCCCTGAAAGGGAATTAACCGGAAATATATTTATACCCGATTAGCGGCTATTGCTATTTTGTGGTCCCCTTTTACCAAAGATATTGTTTTCTTGTTTGTATAATATATTTTTTGGTAATAAAGTTTCAACTTCAACTTCATTATTCTAGCTACTACAGGCCTAGGTACTAGAAGTAGGGAGGAAACGAGTGGATTTAAGGAGGACAATAATTTGCTATCATTGAAGTGGCTACCTTGGGGAAAGCATGTTGTTAGATCTACATTATTTGTGGTTAATAATACATCTAGGCCTGCATATATGAATATGCAGTAGCAACTACTTAGTAAATCATGGAATGATATACAATACACTTACACCGATTCGTGATCCAAGTGCGCATCTGTGTGACATATCGCCATCTAACCATATACATGATATACAGGGCCTAACCTGGATATAACGTGTAACCTATCAGAAGATAAACATAATAATACTGTCTTTTGTCCATTTGGAAGCACATCTACATAGCATGACATGCAAAAGCCAAGATTCTGTTATTATCATAATGATCACTAATACACCCTGAGAACATATTCTGTACCGAATATTCTGTATCATAATTGCTTACCTTGGTACGGGTGGCTTTTTCTAGATAATGTGACCTCGCTGTGATGTGCGGATGGAATATTATGTAGCATGAGTTTATTCCGATCTTTTTGGGAGTATTTTTTTTACCCAGCCTAGCCGGGGGAGTCACTGCATTTGAATAATGACCCATTCAATATGTTCGTGACCAATAAGTTGATGCAGAGTTCAACGCCGTTTGCATGAAATAGCAGCTGGCAGTATCGATGAAATCACGATGAAATCGTCACATCCCCAGGGTTTTCCGTCTCATCAATTAAAGGTTGTTTTGATTCATTTTTTTTTAGATGGATACATTTGACGCGACGCGCGGTCCAAAGTACACTGGCAAAATGAAACGAATATAGGGGAAGTTGAAGCTAAATTTGAAACTATTTTTGGAGCTGTTTATTACGTGCTCCATCCTGTGGTTTTCTTTCTGCTTTTGGGAATAAATAAATGAATAATGAAGTAACTTGAAAATGAATATTAATTATAACATTCTCCTCAGTCCAGCTTTGGTGAGTGTGTGGTCTGTCTTTAAGCATTTTTACTTTTGTTGTTCAGTTCTTGAAGAGATCCCATTTTTTCTTCTTTCTGGGTCAAAGAACACGAGACTCAATTTAGTTAATATTTATGCATGCGCCATTTATTCATTCATAACTGTTTCGGCATCATTTTGTATTGCATAAAAAGTGACAAGTTTTGCTTCCAGATACACGCACACCCCATCATTCACTGAGAAAATTTGATATCAGCCAATCGGATGCAAGGATTCGCAGTAGCTTGTTACAGCAGCGGTTAAAATCGATGATAAAACGTCGTAAAAGGCTCCCCTTTATGGAGCTCGCGTCGGAAATACGTTAATGTGGTTATAATTTCCCTCACCGTGACTATGGTAACTTTGAATCATAGGATAAGAATATCAAGGGGAGGATGGGGGGGGGTCGATATTAGATGGTCTTAAAGCCTTTTTACAAGTGCATGTCACTATTCGTATCTATGACTAGATTTATATGAATGGATGCGTTCTAGAATGATTATTACGTAAAGGATAAAAACAAAAATGCATTTTATTGTATAAAGTAATTAATCTTACATCAAAATTCGATTGGGTACCCGATCACAACAGAAAAATCTGCGCATTTTTGTCTTATTTATGATAAAACCCTTCTCAAGCATAGAATGGGCTGAATAATGCATGAAATATATCATTACTATAACTTGTAAAGTAACTGCGCTCAAATGATTTACCTACAAATACAATATATATTATCGAGAGGGAGCACTAGATGCCAAATTAGAATTTTAGCGACCGGAAAACATCACATGACCATTACAGTTTGTAATATTTAAAAGATGTTAGAGAGTTGTATTTTTACGCGAGTATAATTCATTTTACTGACCATTTCCCAAAGCTTTAGTCGGGCTTTAAAGCAATTCCGACCTAGCAGCTTTAATAGCATCACTTAATAACTCATCTTCGCAAATCTAGCGAGGGTCCGTAGCCACAATGCAACATTCTGATGAGAGTATATAGTCTTGTAATACAGACCCATTTAAATGATAACACACCACACACCATTTGCTAAATACCGCAAAAATAATTTAATCATGTAGCAAACAAGTATTTTCCTCTTACAACCTTTTCCATTTCTATATACGAATGGAATCTAGGCTAATTATGTATATTATGAATAATTATCCAATTTTTTTTTTTTAAGACTACCAGTTTACAACACAAAGTCAATGAGAGACAAACACACGGTGCTTGTCAGTTCGCTTATATTTTTCAAGGCGTCATTGGCTTATTGGAAGACTCGGAATGAAGAATGCTATCACTCCTAGGGCATATTTGAAGAGCTCACTTGCAAAAGGGGTTAGGTCAATTTTTTATCAAATTTGATTTTTATGTCTCAATGTATAGAATTTCAGTAGCTCTATAAGATGAGTAGTACTTTCATATTCTATGCCTATAAAGTGTGGAGTTCCACAGGGGAGCATATTAGGTCCCATTTTTTTTTTATGTGCTATATCAATGATATGTGTATTTGTGTTAATGAAAGTAAATTTCTTTTATATGCAGACGACAGTGTTTTGCTCTATTCTGATACAAGTCCTAAGCTGATCGGTAAAAAACTTAGCTTAGTATTATCAAATTGTGTTAAATGGATGACAGATAATATAAGCTTAGCTTACATGTTGGTAAGACTGAAAGTATTTTGTTTTGTTCGCGGGGCATGTCTAAGCATACAGATGATTTCAATATATACTATAACAATCAATTAATTAAGAGACAGCATTCCGTGAAGTATGTAGGCCTGATATTAAATAGTGATCTCTCATGTACATCTATGGTTAACTATATTGTAAAAAAAGCTAATGCTCGCTTGAAATTTCTATACCGGTACCAAAATTGCATGAATACGAAATCCAGACGCATTTGAAGCTTTTCATTAATACAGTGTTTATTTGATTATGCTAATGCAGCATGGTACTGCAGTCTTGGAAAGGTTGATCAAAAAAGTTTATAATTATTCAAAATAAGATTGTTAGATTTATTACTTGCTTACACCCAAGAACACATGTGAAATCGAAAAAGCTGGCCTTCTTCGCATAGACTTGAGGTCGCAACAACTTATACTTCACCATGTTCATAAAATTTTCTATTCAAACGAATATCATTACATATCAACAAATTTTACACGATCATCTAATATTCACGGGCATGAAACAAAAAATAGTCTGTTTAAAGTGATTGGTTAACATTGGTTTGACTTTAAAAAAATCTGAGCTAGAAGGTCACACTTGTCACCTGTGTCTGTGATATGTTACAAAAATGAAGCCCAGAAAAAATTGCGTTCGAAAATAATTATTTAGTGCTTCAAAAATTGAAATATAAAGTGACCGAAAACACCATCTTAATTTCATCCCATACACTTATGTGTACTATTTAGGCGTCTATAAGACGCCTATTTACAAAATCGGGGTTTGCCTTGTAGTTTTAGCTTTTCATTCTCAATAATGGTTGTTTTCAGGGTTTATTAGTTCTAATACATGCACTTGTACACATGTTTCATCTTGGTTTGAGAATTTTTTAAATCGGCTGCTCACAAAGTTAAACAATACCTTTAACTTTGTGGTACCTATGAGAAAAGGTCAAATTGGCAACACTTTTTATTATAAGGGTATACATTTTTGGAATTCCCTCCCTAATCATGTTAAATCGGTTAAGACTCTTACACAATTTAAAAGAGTATTGAAACAACACTTAAAAAATGTCCCCACTCTGTAATGTTAGATATTCTTTCTAATTTCATGTGCATCGTGTAGTCTTATATATAACTATTTAGTTATGATTTATTTAATCAACTTGTTTTACATTGTTTCATCATCTTTTGTTGTTTGCGTGAAAGTTTGATGTCAAACTTATTTGTACTTTTTCATATCTTAGGTTTTACGATTCATGAATCTTGTATTAGTTGCGATGCATTTAGCGCTACTTAAAAACTGATTATTAGTATAATTCTCATATGTAACTTAGAAGTAATGATCGTTTACTCAACCTGTTTTACAATTATTTTAATCATCCTGTTTTACAAGTATTTTAATCATATTTTGTTTTTTCATAGATGTATGTCATCAATTACTGATGTAAGGACCCCATTGGAAATAAGCCATCTCGGCTTTCATGGGCAATCCTGTCAAGGTATACACTTATGTTCATATTTTCTTGTACTTGTTCATAGTTACCTGACAAATAAAATCAATCAATCAATCAATCAAAAGGGTTTAGGTCCACACATTGGAAAAGAATATCTTAAAATAATATGAAGACAGGTAGATTTCTTTTATACCCAATTTTATGTTTTCATGGTAGGGTATCATGGAAATTCAGTTTCGCATAAGAATATTGCAATATGGGAGAATTAAAAAAATGATTTTCTTGGAGTGGACCTAACCCCTTTTGCAACCAAACTCTTCTGAAGAACTCATCTGTCAAAAGGGGTTAGGTCCATTTTTCATAAATGTTATTGTTTTCTGTCTCTAAACCTCTAAATTTTAAGTCACTTTGATGATACCAAAGACAATTTGAAATTCAAATGAAAACGTGAATGAAAGTGGCAAAGAAAAATCACTTTTTTAATCAAAAGAGATTGGATTAATTTCAGTTTACTTGCAAAAGGGGTTAGCTCCACAATGATATTTTTTTTTAAACATATAGACAAAATGAAGACAGGTAGATTTCTTTTATACCCAATTTTATGTTCAGATGATAGGGTAGTACATCATGAAAATTTAGTTTCTCATAAGAATATTGCAATGAGTGAAAATAAAAAACATGGTTTTTCTCGGAATGGTCCAAAGTGGACCTAACCCCTTTTGCAACTAAACTCTTCATTTACAGATCATGCATGGCATCTTATGATTATGAAATTAAAAAGGGTAGTATGTGACAAAGTGAATAAGTTTATTTCAGTTAATTCTTAAGGCCAAACAAACTTATAGGTAAATGTTATATTTTACAGAAAAATTCAGGCTATCGAAAAGAAACAAAAGTAATTGGAATTACATGCATCATGAGAGGCAAATCAGCATAAGTATAACAAGAAATCTGATTAGATTTTAGTATAATTTTTCATTCCAAGACCAAACAAATAACATAAACGTACGTTACACAAAAAGGTTAGACTGAGGTTAAAGTGGCTACAGAAGACAGACAGAACTATTGGAAATGCATGTCACATGTTAGACGGACATAATTGTGATATTGCATAAAAATCGGTAAAATTTGTATTATAGATCCTGTATGGGATGGAACAGGATTCCAATAAAAATGAATAAACTGTATTAAAGCCTCTTTTCAGAGTTGGTGGTCCTCTAGAAGTGTTTGTCACCGATTCAGTTCAGTAATACACTCTTAAACTAGGGCAAATTATTAGACGATTTTAATCAATACTGCATGGTCATTGGTAAAATAGCGCCCCTGAAAACTATTGGTTAAAACATGCCGAACTGATATCGCAACAGGCCATATTATGCAAATGATTTACATGAATTAAAAAAAGAAGAATTAGTCAAACTAAGATCACCAACTTTGGTGTGACAAAAGAAATAGCCGTATGTAATTAGTAACTAGTAATTACGATTTAAAATAGTCATATTCAAGAAGAAAACCCCAACAAAAGACTACATTATAAGTGAGGTCAAATAATCTAGTCGTTTGTAAGAGACTGTGCCCCCTTACATCATGCTGTAGTTAAATTCAACATATTTTTAAGGGTGAACAGAGCAAGGTATATCAAATAGTACTCCAAACCATTGATATGGTAAATGTACATAGGCTATGATAAACGTACATCAGCTTGTTCACTTATATAGCGGGATTGGGGATTCAGTAATCTGAAGATTTTGCCTACTAATTTTGAATTAAGTTTTGAATTGTTTATATTTAGAGAGTATATAGTTCGTAAAAATTTCGACCTAAATGGTGAATTTATTTACAGTAATAATTTACACTAGCTTGCCTATTTTAAGTCAAGTTTTTGATAATTCTAGTGAAACTTTTATCAGCATAGGCTGCGACATAAATTTCAGGATACTGTACTTTGCTGAAAGTCTTTATTCAAACAATAGCTGAATATTACAGTGCTTGAAGTGCATTTATTAAGAAAATATTGATATTACCGAAAGAGGGTACTGTATATAATTAAATTCAATGCTACATTAATATTTTCTATTTGATTTCTTGAAAGCGGATATTGAAAAATTTGACAAGAGGTCGAATTTCAGATTCCTTTACATTAGTATAAAATGCTTCAAGTTTTAGTTTTTTTTTTACTTGTTACGTCATATACGAGCAACTTCCTCATATGTTATGTAATATAAAATGAATATAATTCAATTTTTAATGTTTCATTAGGACAAAAAAAAATTCTTCCAGGAGCAATGATTCATCTGTTGATACACTGAAGGTACAATAAATTACAATTTTTTTGAGGAAACAACATTTCATTGATTTTATCAAATTCATGACACGTGGAAAGCTACTCGCATATGACGTCACAAATAAATAAATCAAACTTCTAATAACTTTTTAAATTTTTGATGGATTTTCCTCAACCCTTCACCAATATTTTCTATTATTTTTTCTGCTATTTCTACAGTAAACTTTTTTTCAGGGTGAACTTCCCGTTTAATACACCAACACGGAATTATGCTATCTGGCTCCCTTTCGCTCGTTAGAATACTCCACCAAATCGATATCAAGTGGTGATCTAGGATCACTCTCCTTGCGAGTGATAACATGTAGGAATCTCACCATGATCACTCTGAGATTGTGCTGCCAATCAATTAATATGAGTGATAATTAAGTTACTCGTATGAAAGTGTTCTGGAGTTGTTGAGAGTAGGATGCTGTTCTGCTATTAATGAGTTATCGAATTGAAGTCGTCATCATTGATTCGTTGCCACTGTCGACGTCGTCATCATTTCGTTCCTCGATTGCATCATCATTCTCCTCATAATAGATCAAAGGCTCTGTTATGGCCCTCGTCGAAGTATTCTTAGAGGTCTCTGTTATCGCTCTCTTCGGAATCTTCAAAATCTTCGAAGCCTTCTAAATCAAAAGACTCACACTCTAAATTACAGGGATTTAAAACAAGTCCACATGGACTGTAGTTAGGGACCAATCGAATTCAGGATTTAGTTTGAATCCTTAAGATTCATTTTTAAATCTCGAAAGATTTAAATTTAAATCATTTGAGATATAAATTTAAGTCGTTAGGATTAAAACTAAATTCAGAAATCGATTGGTCCCTAGCTACAGTCCATCTGGACTTATTTTAAATCCCTGTAATTTAGAGTGCACGCCGCGAGTATTCGTACTCTTCCTCGTCATAGTCCAACTGCAATGATCATGATAATGAAATAGAGTCACCATATAGATTGAATTTTGTTGTGATTCAAGACTTTACAAAAGTTGTGCACAGATAAAAGGAGCTAGATGGATCTAAAGATGCAAAAACTCAAAGATTGCAAATAAGATAGAACCGCACTGATTGGTTCCAGGTCAGTATTTCAAACAGAGTGCGCATGCAACGATGATCTTGATTGGTCATTGGTAATTAACGATTTATTTCATTACGCCATGATCCCTTCGGTTGACGGCATATTTGGAATATAAGTTTGCTGTAAGGCTGTCAATGTTTACAGGCCAAGTGCTTACATTTACAATGGAAATCGTTCTATAAAACTATGCCGTTTGATCCAATATCTTAAAATTTGAATTTGAATGTGGATATTCAACAGTAAAGAGTGTCTTGTTTCATTTGGACTCGTTTACAAAGTATTGTTAGGTCTATAATCAATTTATATATTTGTCAAAATGTTATTCATGTTTGAAAAAGTATATTTCTCATTTCTCCAGTTTTGTACCTACAACATTTATATATAAAATGCATTTCTACCTACCATTTCATCATCGTTTACGTTCTCAATGTCAAGTTCGATGATACCTTTCTTTCTAATATCGGCGCAAAGTTCATCGATGAATTCATCGTCATCGAAACACTTGTGGAACCTATGTCAAAATTAAGAAAAATGAAAACACTGAGAAACTTAACATGCTTAAAGTCTAAGTAGACATAAATAATGTGACTATTTTTGCTAAAAAATTGTCCTATCAATGAGAACGGTAAGGTTTTTGTATAGAGGACACGATGTATCACTTTAGTATTCTAAAATTGTCCTATCAATGAGAACGGTAAGGCTTTTGTATAGAGGACACGACGTATCACTTTAGTGTTAATGATGATATTATTTCTTAGTTGTGACGTCACAAAAGAGAATTAACAACGTATTTTTGTCAAAGATGAATAGGATAGATAGCTATTATCTTGACACTTGCATGCGCTCTCCTTAATTCAACAACGTACGTGTACAGGTTTAGAAGGCCTTAACTTTTTTTTCAACGATATACCCAAAACAAATTCAGTCGTTAATTCGTTCATTGTCATAATTCGGCAGATATACATAGTATATTATACAGTCCCATAATCTAATCATGACCATTTAAACTTAGTTTAACCTGAGTTATATTGATGGCTGTTTATTTATTCACGTGAAATTCTACCTTCCTGTTATTTTATTCCTTTGAATGTCCGCCAATCGTTGCTTTGCGTATCAATGGTATTTGTACACTTTATTTTACATGTTTTATGCAGCCTATTGTTAATATGCAAATACTATAAATGAAACTATCTAATGGAATGGGCAAATAAAGAATAATCACTTGAGTTTCTTGAGAGAGCGATGTCGTTTCACGGTCTTTAGGATGTTCTCGGTCTGTGCGTCGTCGATGAGGACGTTCGAGACTATGAGACTTGTGAGGGCGGGCCACCGTTCCATTAATGACCTGCAGATCGACGTCGACTCTTCCAAGATAGTATCTTCTGTGGTCGAACCCTCGAGATGGAGGTCGGTGAGGAGAGGGAACTCGATACATTTTAATACGTCCTTTGTAAGTTCATAACTAAAGGGGACAATGAACACATTTTGAGAGGGATGATTAAAAGATGCACTTGCAGAACGGAACAGAACGCCATATAAGGAAAATGGGTTATGATCGGGCATTAAAAAATGGGTTTAAGAAGGGTTACGGTTACTTATCTGATACAAGAATTTGAAGTTGGCATAAGAGCACTCGTTATAAAACGGGTCCTTTTATGATTAAAGTGGATATTAAACACATTTGTAAGGGGACTTTTTTCCTTGAGTAAAAGGGGACGTACCCTGAACAGCGTAGAGTCAATTTGGTGACACGTGAACACGACTCCTGTAACCCAAGAGCACCTGATGCAAGTAGAGTTTTGTCATCGATCTCTAGCTCGGTCACGTGACTAGTCCCTTTGGGTGCCTGAAAGATATTCACATGGTTTGATTCTCGATTATAAAAAATAGTCATCGGCGTAATCTTAACTTTCATAAAGAAAGGGGGATCCTTAATCCCCGACAACATGTATCGTTATGAGTAAAAAAAAATCCCATGCCCTT
The DNA here is from genome assembly GCF_037042905.1 of Lytechinus pictus. Classification (NCBI taxonomy): domain Eukaryota; kingdom Metazoa; phylum Echinodermata; class Echinoidea; order Temnopleuroida; family Toxopneustidae; genus Lytechinus; species Lytechinus pictus. Next base: position 16,830,401 of record NC_087259.1, on the reverse strand, counting down.
TGCCATGCATGTAGCAATTAAGCATTTTGCGATTTTTCTTTGTAGAAGGAACAAAATTGTCATTTACTTCCTGACTAAAATTAAGTTTTAGCTTTACCGATCGACAAAACTCAAGCCAAGAATAAGGTCTTGGCCTGACTGCTCTAGTACAAGGTCAGGGACTTCAGACCTCCGAAGCCAGTGCTATGAAGACCAATGACTAGATGTCCAAGAGTAAGGACAGGGCCAAATAAATGTCCTCGGGCCAAGAGGGCTCTCAAGTATCACAACACTACAATCATTTCCATAAATATAGTCAGGTTTGTCGACTTAGTGTTACCATCCTATTTCTGAAATTTAACTTACTCTTCCGGAGCCATCTGAGGACCTTACCCGATACAAAGGCCAAAACAAGTGCCAATAAGGACAAGGACACCATACCTCAGAGTCCAAGACCAAGGGAAAGACATCCAAAGGCAGACCACATAATTAACATAAACATAGTTCAACTTACCTTGGTAGCCGATTTTCCGGTATCATCACGTGATAGGATCATGAGACGATCCAATTTGAGTGATGTCAAAGAGGGCGTTGTAACGAGCGCCCTGAATGTAGCTCTGTTGAAGGCCTGTCGACTTAATGACATCTTCTTGATCTGTGTGTGAAAAAAATAAAGAAATGGACTAGATCAAAGAACTACTCGTCCAAATCGTTGAGTTTTGTTGAGTTTTACTTTTTTTGGAACCCTTGTTTTCACTATCTGCAAAACAAAAGGCAGTTGGTGCATGATATCTATTGTGTATTAAAGTGTTTCAACATCTTAAGAAGATTGAAGTATTGTTCTCCAGTTTTATTTCGCATTTCCTTCATCTTGTTCATGTTCGCACGTGCATAATTTATTCGTTGTATGGGGTGTATATAAAATGTTCCAGAAATACATGAGAAGACTTTACATTTTTTAATTGAATCTCAATAATCTGGTGTCCCCTTTGAGGGCAATGTGAACATTAAAAGTAAACGGGACAACTATCCTGTGTCTCACCCCCCCCCCCCCCGCTGCGTTCTGTTAATGAAGTTTCCGTCGATTTAAAAGACGGAGAAAATTATTCAAACCTTAATAGCCCTACCTGGCATTTGCTCTTTGGGTCCGCAAAAGGGCCGTAGAACGAAGGATACACGTACACACTGATCAGCTCCAGTTCAGTTAAACAAGGCATGTTGCAGAGTCCAACGGCGTACCTCAACGAGTCATCCTTGCTCAGTTTGCTATCCCGATGAGTAATCTTTTGAATCTTTAAAGAGAAGGCGGAATGAAATGAACATTATTCCATGAACACCAACTTAAGACCAAAGGACGAACAGAAACATATGTCATATCCTAATTGCCCGTACTATATGGTTACACCGGAACTGAATCAGCTGCGATTTCATTCCTCCGCGAATGCGATAAAATTCGGGAGGGATTCGGGAACATTCGAATCCACCGAAACCATCCGAATCAGGCCATATTCGGGCAGAATCGGTCCGAAGTTATTCGGGATAATTCGGTTTTTGTGTAACCCTAGCTTTACAAGTCACATCTAATGTCAACACTAATGAAACCCTTGGTTCTCCAAATGTACTAGCAACGGATCTTTGAGACCATTTGCGAAGTCGGCCTCCATGTCACTGTGTATCACTCGCCTCCGTAGACGCCTCCAGGGGCGAAGGTGTAGTGATGTATCTTAACCCCAGAAGGTCCCTGTGTCGGTGATTTATTCGTTACTTGGACCTCCTGGGTTTAGTGATGTCTCTTAACCCCATAAACTGAAAATATGTGTTTGTTTTTTTTTCAACCGAAATACACATAATTTTACAATCCGTTTTTCTTCTTGATTGGTTTCAGAAGTCTTTGTATTTACCTTGATTAAATTTACCTTGGACGTAGTCATAAATTCATAGATGACTATTATGCCACTCTGCATCCGAAAGTTGGTGCGTAAGACTTAATTGGCGTCGAGTGGCACGGGTAGAGCATGGACAAAGAAAATTCTCATCTTGATTATACATATTCAAACACCTTTTCCACGCCTTTTCAGAAAAGCTTTGTTTGGTAAATTCGCACATGATATCCCACGAATCATTACAAAACGACCATTGCATTAACGTATTTCCTGACATCGTTTTTCACGGTATGACTCTAGCTGGCATAAAATCATAATCAAAGCACCATGGTGATAAAATCACATCGGCGAAACCACTCCAGACCGCACAAAGGTTTTCTGTATCGGTTTTGGAGTCGGATTCGTTGGTTTGACTGTAACATAACCCAATGCATATGACAATTATCCCTGTACCTGCGAAGATGCGGACACGTCGGCCATGACCACGTAGAAGTCTTCCTGAAAGTTTGCTTCGCTGAGATTTAGCTCGTGGATATTCGTTGCCTTGAATGTCGTTTCAGCTGCTTGGTGGGAGGCTGTCTTACTTAGTCTTGTCTTCTTGTAGGTCAACTTCCCCTATAAAGATATTAGGGAAATGATAAGACGATTGGTCAGACATTTCCCATAAAACATTATTGATAACAAGATGACTGAAAGGAGAACAGAAAGGAGACTCTAGTTTTGAAGATTTCTTTAAAATATTATGTACAAAACACGATCGATATTAAACTTAAGGTACCAGTCTCAGAAGTGCACATTTTAATAAAAGGGTGCAGAGGCGTGGTCCTTGTTGTTCCTATTACCCAGTCTGGTTTTGTGACAGCTAATGACTGATCAATTATCTCTGCCAGTCTTGGAATTCGAATGGAGGTGGAAGGGATGTATTTGTATTATTTATGAAGTCATGAATCCTACCAAATCATCGAACGTGTCCATAGCGTAGAGGTACGCGGTGACCGTGTGGGGTTGCATGTAATCCGTCAGCTGTACTGCTTGATCTCTGGCAAGGAGCTTCTCGATGAACGGTTGGGTCATTTCCTTGTCTTGACACTCGAAGGCAGTAGCGACAATGAAGTCTTCATGAACCCTTCCCCTCCTAAGTAGCTTCAGAGTATCTCGTCCAATCTCTGGCCCCTGTGCGGCAGTGAAGTAGAAGACGTACCTGAACTTCATATAATCCTCCAACATGTTCTTCTTCAGCATCTTCTTGAATTTATCAGGACTTGCTTTATGGCACGATGAGAGATGAATGCTTGCCATGAACTCCTGCAGGAGTTTGTGTGGGAAGAAGACTTCTTCGACGAATCGTTTGCCCGTCTTCCTCCTCATAGCTCGTGGTGCTAGCCTCTTACCCTTTGTACTGAGTATTCCCACTTCGTATGCCAAGGTAAGATCGCCGGTCTTGAAGCTCCCTTTGTCAAAGATCATCTGCTTGTCTACAAGTCCCGTGAAGGCTATTTTCCCGAGAACCTCGAAACAAGCGTCGACCTCTGTGTAGTCAAGATTTTCTCCATCACCTATGGTCTTTGATAAGTGGTGTTCTTTCAGCTGAATCACCATTTCATCGAAGATCTGAAAGAAGGTCTGAAACTTCCTGATTGCATCTCGTCGCTTTTCGTCATTCCACAAATGGCAAAGCAGTGTACAGTATATTGGATAGGATGCTATGGTCTCAGAGATAACGCCACCCTTCTCTTGTATGAAATGTAGGAGATTCTCGCCAGCCTTTGGGTCATTCTTTTCGAAGAATTTCCTAACGTAGTTCTGGATTTGAGCCTTGCTGAACCCCTCAACGTGGATACGTGTATAGATTTTGCTCAGTCTGTCCTTGGTGCTTATCTTCTCGACTTCGCAGGGGCGGGCTGTGACGATAACCTGGCAGGATTTGAGTTTGGTCGCCTCGAGGATCTCCGTGATGATCTTGGCCTTGTTATTGAATTCATCCAATCCGTCCATGAGAATGAGGACTTTCTCTGGATTGGTTCGGGCGTACTCATCAATCTGCTTTTCTTTCACGTCATTGCTATCAGAAAGTCGATCCTTGACAATTTCCCCAAGAGTCTTCTGATCCGTCACTTCGCAGAGGAGAATAAACAGCAATAGCTTGATGTTCTTGAAGTGTTGCCCCCTTGCCCAGTCGTGAGCCATCTTTGCACATACGGTTGTTTTCCCAACTCCAGCTTCTCCTACAATCATCAACCTCTTGGATGGAAGCTTCATGATATCATCGTACGCCAGTGGCTCTTTTGTTGGTGTTCCCGGTTGATTTTGTTTCTTTTCCATCTTTAGATTGATGAATATCTCGTCAAGTTCCACGTAGTTGTCTGGATCGAGTGGAGACGTCTTAATCTTGCAAGCGTCATCCACATAGTACTGGATAAGGTCCTTTTGGCATTGTTTCACCTCTTGAGCAGTCATCGCTGATGACGATTCGGGATCTGATAAAATGAGATAAAGATTTTGTGAACGAAAATACCCCATTAATATCGTTTTCCGCTATCAAGGTCGTAAATGTATGCGATAGTGCTAGTAATATATTTTCCAAAGAAACTCATGAATTAATTTGAAAGAACGATAATCTTAGCTTTGTCATTACAATAATTATGTGATGGTATGAATAAAGCATTCTTAGTTCATTTCCGTCTTCTGTCTTCACTATATATATTGAAAAATACAGCCCATTTGGATACCCGAAATAAAACACTATGGATAGTAACAAACGTTTTATTATTGTTTGCGACAATGTTATTTTTCGACGACCATTATTGATTGCCGCCAAGCGAGACAATGTAATTCATGATGATGATATTGTATTTTGATGTCCCCGAATCTGAAAATATTCCAATTTCTCTGAAACTGAAGACCGATGCAGAAACAATCTCCAATTTATTATTTTGGGAATGGAAGCTGCAGTCAATCAGCATAGTTTATACCGTAAAATAACTTTGATATCACTATATTTGTCTAATTTGTCACGTTCTGTGACTTTCTCAGGGGCGGCGCCATGGTAGTTTAATGGAGGGGGGGGGGGGGGGTTAAAGTAAGACGACCTAAACTTGACGTCATGTTTTTCTCAGTCGAATAACAGGAATATTTAGAGTTTTACACTCCGACCGTTCTTTCTTGTTACCCTTCTTCCAATTTCTGTTACGTCCTCTTTTATCCCCTTTACTACTGGAGCTATGTCCCCTTTTTTTATCGCCGCCCTACTCTGTTCTTTATTTCGTTTTTTTTTTGCACCTCGGTAAATCTTACCTAGGAGCAGATACTTCTCCGCCACAGCAGTCAACTCCGCCTCAACCAACGCTTTTCTCATTTTGGTTCGTTGATCTGCTGCCCTGGTATTGTTTCTCCAGCTGCTAAGCATATTCTGAGTTCCCTTGGACGTAACGTCTCCACCACTCCTATTCGTCTTCAAAGAGAAGGGCAAAGGACAAGAATGTTAAAACACAACTCGTTCTGTTTTTTTTGTCTACTTCACGGTGGAACAGAATCATTCCGGTGTTCCTCATGTCATCTCGTGCGATAGGGCTACAACAATGGCGTATTTCATAAATATTTTTGTTGAATATACATTTTTTTTCAACCACGCACCAGTAAGAGTGCAACCCCGTTTCCAAATAAACTTTCTCGAACTAGTTTCTCATCCCCATCTCCTGGTTTCCAGAACCACTACACGTAAAGTGGTCTAGTTGCTATGGGAACGCCGAGATACCTGATATTTGGGAGGGGGAGACGTTCAGGTGCATGACGTCATAATTCTTTCTCAATTTAATCATAGAGGTATAGAGTTACACAGCTCTGACCTTTCTTTCTTCCCCTTTCTCCCTCCCCCTTTTCACTACGTGAAAAATTATAGGAGGGGCAGTCGACGCTCTTACCCCCTGTAGCGCAGCCCCTCGTATTCTCCATTTGAGACTTTATTACTTTACGCCTAATATTCTGTAATTCTATTGATTATTCCAAAGGTTCTTATTAAGCAAACATTATCGGCCTTCGTGAATTACACATCATGTATACCTTTCACAACACGTTCTGTCATTCAAAACTTTTGTGGAGACTTGGGACTAAATAACCATTCGCACCCACCCCTTGAGTCACAATGGTGGCATCTAATAATCCCTTTAATATTTTCTGCCCCCTGAACAGTTTTTACAGTTTTTTTGTTTTGTTTGTTTGTTTGTTGGTGTTTTTTTTTTACTCCTCTCAATTCATGATGTCTTTTCTTTCTTATACTTTACTGTATGTTATGTTACCTTTAAAAAAATCCTTGAATATTTGTTAATCGATGTCATTACCTTTAGAAATTGGTCTACTTTGGCCCACTTGAACCCAAGGTCAATACCGAGGCGACGAATATTCATCTCATCAGAGATAGATTCTGCGATGTTAAGGATTTCCTTATCACTAAGTCCAATAGTTGCACCATCAACTTGACTGTAATAATGATATTGAAACAAAAAGCAAACATTCTTGAGCAAAGGAGGAAAGTCCATGCACCCTTAAATCATGTTGGTTCTAATAATATCATAATTCGGAGAATATTATCTTTTCACAACTCGATAATCAGAAGCGTCGATACTAGAGGAGGGGGGGGGGGGCAAGGGGACGATCGCCTCCATTGTAAATATTGAGGAAGGGGCAAACATATCGACTTGCCCGCCCCCCCCCCATAATTTTGACAACTTGAAGAATTTATGATGTGCAATGGAAATGTTTTAAAGAGAATTTGGAAGCACTTTAATGAAAATACTGTACACAATTTAAACGTGTAATTTTTTTTTTTTTTTACATTTTCATGACCTTTTCCCACCCCCGAAACACAGATCGATGCCCCTGCTGCGAATGACTGGAAAGCAAATAAGCCAAGCATAATAAACCACTTATTTTTTTTTTTTGCATGAATATCTCCATATATTTTTCACGCTATAAAGCACTTTGTGTATCAGTCTCAAGTCTTAAAAGCTGACATTTTTGTTGTTGTTGACATCTGTCGTTGAAAGAGTTCCAATCAAAATGATTTTATTTTCAACCAATAATAATAATGAAAAAATTCTGAGATTGATTTAACTCGTGTTTTTGGCCGCAGCCCCACTCCCTCTGCTTGTATTCCTTCGTACAACACCCAGGGTGATAACTAGAATCTGACCCAACAGTATTATTCTAGTTGGTGATACCAGACATGGCGTTGAATATTAAATTCTGTCCCTGCTGATTGCGCATGCCCCGTGGCCCGTAACACAAAGCTTAGCAATGATCGTAGAACATTTTTCTACGATTGATTCCATTGACTAAATGTACAATCAATCGTGAAAATCAAGCGTACGATCAATCGCTACCCTTTGTGTTACGGGACCCTGGACACTACCCCCCCCCCCCTACTACATTACCTTCCCAGCGTCAGCAAAGGTTTTATTTCGTCAAAGACTACACCTGAATATTAATAAACACGTAAAGCTATAAAAGTAATTGGCAACAGCGTGGCGCAATGGGATAATCATTGGTCTTAAAATGGCAAGGTTGCGGGTTCAAATCCAAATATAGGCAAGTATTCAATTAATATGAAGAACTATTTTTAAAAATAAAAATTGAAGCGAAATATTGAACAAAATTCGGGTTTCAGGTCAAAATATAACAAAATTTGAGCTTGCGCTTCGCGCTTGCTTTATTGATTGCAGGGATATGTATCCTTTTCATGAGTCACTGCGGACAGTCCTTGAATATCAGGTCCCTTTTCAGGTAAGTATATTATGTCAACAATTCAGCTCTTGCTTCACGCTCGCATTTATTGTTTTGTAAGATACCTATCCTGTTAATAATAAGTGATTAGTATGACTTTCAAGTAAAAAAAAAAATTCCGCTCTTGCTTCGCACTCTCATTGATTATTGTTTACGTACGAACCTTGTTCATGATTACAAGCATTGCTCAGAATTTTTATTCCCCCTAGCTCTCCTCAAAATCCAACAAAAATCAACTTTTAGCAGTCGATCAGGGAAAATTTGGATGTAAATAATTTTCCGCCCCCATTGGTGAAAGCTGGATCCGCCTCTGTTATAACAACATATTTAGGTATAATTTAAAAGCATCTGGAAAGCTGACGAGGTGTCGTGCCCCCCCCCCCCCGCTCAAGTTTGGAATGACTCCCATTTTTCAGTATACAGCAAAGTCACGAGGCCTTGTCAAATAGGCTACTCAATATGTGGTTGCTCAAAAGTCAAGAAAAAAAAAGAAAAGAAAATGTTTAAAAGAAAAAAAAGGGGGGAAATTATAAAAAGGAGATAAGAAAAGAAAAATGAAAGACAAAGAAAGAAAAGAAAAATAACTCAAAATTATGAGAAAAGCTTTTTCACTGTATCAAATTCTTTCTTTAAAATCTGTGGCAAAATAGTCAATACTGACCGGTTACCATCAAAACCAAAGTAAGGAAAAGAAGAAGCTCATACTCACGTATTTGATTCTTCTTCCAAACCCTCGACTCCATCGCCTCCATCGGGATAACGAGCCGCCATTTTGTTTTCTCGAAGAAATTGCAAATGATGAGGGAAATGCGTTTAAGATATTAGTAAAAGATTCAGCTCCAAATTGGCCATTTTGCTACCATGGACCGGAGTTGATGATGCGGATTGCTGAAGTCAGAAACAGAATACAACTCCTTGAACGAATGATATGTAATGACGCGTCGATGATTAGAATAGGTCATCACAATCAGCATGCGAATGACGTGCGTGCGATTTTCGTGCGTTGTTGGTTGGTTGTCACTATGTTATAGCCTCCTATATATTAATAATTGATAACACTGAACTTTAAACATCGAAAGCAATCAATAATGTATAAGAGGGTATTTCTTGGTATCCGTGATAAAAAAAGGCAATCGATACTTTAAATGAGTATTGAAGGCATCTTGATAGTCATGTGTTGGTGTCTCCACGTTGATACTGTTTACATTATCCACACTTTACAAGCTTTGCTTTTTTTGGACCCCCTCATTTCCATTTATGCTCAATATTATACTGTTTTTTGTTTTACGAAGTAAGAATACTCGTCTGTAAAATTGTATTACTTTATATTACTTTTTATTTTGTTTTGAATGGAAATTGTATAGAGAATTGAATTGAATTGAAAATACATTCAGATGTCGTTAAAAGGCGGCACGCCACGGCACCATAAGAAAGAGCCGGGTACGGGTTACCGCCCCTGTGGAGGTACAATGGTTTTAACTTTACGATAAACAAAGCATTCATTTAAAGAAAAAATGTCACATGTAAATCATCTTACCCCCCCCCCTTAAGATACCTTCACATCGCCATGTTTCTTTATAACCCTCTCTCTTTTCGCATCTATCCCTTTAGTTTCTTCATTTTATTTCTTGACTCTCTCGATTTACATGTATCGTCTCCGTGTCCCTCTCTTGACGTATCGCTTATTGATTTGTTTTGTCGACTTATCACTCTTATTTCATTCTCTTCATCTGTTTTTCTTGATTTTTGCTGCCTTGCTATTTTAGAACCCCTTCTCTACCTGTCTTAATCTCATTTTATGTCGACACTTGTCCATCGCTTCTTCTATCGCTCATTGATTTGTTTTGTCGACTCTTGTAATCCTGTTTATTGTCACTCTTATTTCATTTTCTTCATCTGTTTTTCTTGATTCTCTCGGTCTCGTTGTTTTAGAACGCCTCCTCCAACTGTCCTAATCTCATTTTATGTCGACACTTTGTCCGTCTCTTCTCGTGTCGCTCTTTTATTTATTTTGTCGACTCTTGTCATTCTCTTGTATCAATCTTATTTCGGTCTTGTTCATTCGTTTTTCTTAATTTTCCCAGTATAGGCCTATTGTTGTTTTTTATGTCGACGCTTTTTCCTTTCTATCATCATCCGTTCTCAATATCTCAATTTTTGTCAATCGACTCTCTGTCCTGTAATCTGAAGTCCGGTTTATCTTATTCCATGTCTATGTGCTTAAAAAGATGGATAGCCGAAAATTTCTAAATTTCGTCAACATTGCATGATTGTGAGGCTTACTGTGTCCTTTTTATCATGCTACATTGGCGAATAAAACTGATTCGGCTAGCATGCCCATGCAGACAGTTATGACTGACCTGGGTGACAGATGAACTGATAAATTGAACCTATACCATGTACTGTTAAGGATCTGTGTTACAATTGGCTGTCCATAGTAAAATCACAACTTTAGACCAGAGTTTAAATTAAACCCGAGTTCGGAAGGAGGAACAATCTTTATTTTCGAATCTCTCCTCATGTTGTTGACTTTATCTCGGTCCCTTTCATACAGAGTTTTTAAAGAGCCATAGACTTATCAAGATGGCGAGATAATTGTCTCACCAAGCCGACATAATTGTCCCGCCAAGTCGACATAATTATGTCTATTTACCAACGATTTCTCATTTTCTCGTTATTCCTCTCAATATCCTATATTTTCTTTATCAATTCTCATTTACATTCTTCTCCTCAATCAGAAAAAAAGAGAAAGCACTCACAATAATTTTGAGTGAATATGAAAATACAGGTTTATTTGCGAATATGCATCACAGATATGAAATTTTCAATCGAACCTACGAATTAGAATGATTGGGTTTTTTATTAATATAATGATTAATGCCAGAACCATGATATAAGCATGATAAGTAAATCACTATATTTCGACTTGATCAGAAGTATCTTGGCAAATATTGATGTATATATCTGTTCATTACAGAGATAATAACCAGTAACTACGCGATAACACAATATATAATTTTGTCTGAAATAATTATGAAGTCATCAACCGGAATTCCTGGTATGAAGAATTCGGGAAAATTTTGGATAGTGGAAAACAAAGCTTCAGATTAATATATAATCGTTTTCAATTCAATATCAGTCTGAATAAAATATACATTAATGAATTACGTACCCCCCCCCCCCCCCGAAAAAAAGAGAAGAAAATGTAGCCTATAGGAAGACTTTGACCAATAATATTGCTCTAAAGCGTTTAGGTGAAAACAACTACAATTTTACTATCATTTCGTTCAGTTTATCTGCCCGATACATGATAGATGAGTGCGTTTCATTATTCACAAAGGCCAATGATAATTTACGGCATTTTCTCGTTTCCTATCAGTAAACCAGATTTGGAATGCGACAAAGAAGGGGACAGGGGCGGAGACGGGAGAAGGGGAACTACCTCTCAGGGTATGGATGCAGGGAGAGTGAGAGAGGGGGATGAAAGTGGGAGCGAAAGACACGGAGAAAGGAATGAGAACTACCGCCACCATCGATATATGAATTTTTATCTCGAAGCACCACTGGGTCAGTTCTTGAAATCTGCGATCTCCGTAACGGGTTTCATTTAGATGTAGCAACCTGGGTAGTTCCAATGGTATTACATTTATCCTCTCCGCAACACTGGAGGTCGTATTTTCCTCCAGTATTAGTAAGTTCTGTGTCACAGTCTTCGTCTTCTGGAACGCATCCGCGAGAAAATGTCCTCTTCAGGCATGCCCCCTTGGGAGTTAACTCGCACTCGAACCTAGACTGGATAGTGGGGATGATTATTAGTTATTAAAAAAATAGATTAATGAATAGCATATTCAGAGATCATGTCCCATTTTAGTTATCATTTGTAAATGTGGCTAAATGAACATCGGCAGTAACAAGCTCCTTTTTTATTCTTTGCCCCTTCTTTTTATATCTTTCATTCCCTTCCCCTTTCTATTTCTATTTCTTATTCCCTATTTTTGCCTTTCTTAATAATAATGATAGTCAGTTCTTGTATAGCGCATAACACATTATGAATAACGTCTCTATGCGCTTCCAAAGGACTTGGATTATTACCCCGGCTGTAGCTCAAGCAGCCTTCAAGCGCTCAGTGCATTTCAAGGAATAAATTCCTACCAGGTACCCATTCACCTACCTGGGTTGAGTGCAGCACAATGTGGATACATTTCTTGCTGACAGTCAGACTGCAGGTCCCAAGAAAGTGGCTTCTTTCATCCAAGTAGTCCAGGATAGGCCCCATAGAAAATTGACCAAACCTTGTTTTTTTATATATACAATATTTTTTTATGGTTTCTTGTCAATTCGAGGGTGCTGATCACGAATCTGGATGATGCCACTCGTGTAACCTTGAGCATTTTCCGCAAATTGGCAAAATCCAATATGGCCGCCGAAATATGCAAATTACCCATGAAAATCATAAAATTGTCCGCACATTGGCTGTGAAATGCATGAAATTGTGTGGCAGGAGTGAAATACAATCTTAGAAAATGATTTTTGACAAAATATTTATTTGCCTGATATTCAAAATGGCCGCCATAGGCCATTGTATACTATTATGTACAATATGAATCGGGAAAACTAATTTTCACAAAAATGAGCACTAAACTGCAAAAATCGCGTATGTATGAACGAAGTTATACATGCAAATCATCATTACTAACGAGATATATCATTTATATCATGTCATATATGGGAACACTGCTGTATTTTGATATCTAAAATAGCCGCCACTGGCCCAAAGAGTATACAATGGCAATGGCCGGGGCAAAAAAAATGACAAGATTGAGCACTAAAATGCATATCATTAAGATAAACGAGTGGAATACTGATTAAAAACATAATTGTTAATATGCCATTGATGTGATAAATGCTGTATTATGAAATTCAAAATGGCCGCCATAGCCCCTATATTCATCATGTACAATGCAAATGGAGAAACTAATTTTCACACGAGTAAGAAACATATAATGCATGTAATTGTGATCTACTCGAGTAAAATATTGTCTGACAACATGTTTTATAGCAAGACATATCATTTCTTTTGTCATGCATGGGACAACTACTGTATTATGAAATTCAAAATGGCCCCTATAGGCCCTAACAGTATTATCTACAATGTGAATTGGGACATATTTTGTAAGAATTTGGATTTGCTTGACTATGACATCCATAATTATAATCCTGTTGTATGAGTAAAACGTTATTTGAAAACTTTTTTTTAATTATCGCATTCTTTCTTCCATATAGATGATAAATACTGTATTTTGACATTCAAAATAACCTCTACAAGCCCTTACTAAATTATGTAACATGCGAACAGGGAAACCAATTTTCACAAGAGTGAGAATCATAAAATGCATATAACTGTGATATACGAGTAAAGATATTGTCTTAAACATTATCACATATTGGTCGTGGACATGGTGGAGGTAATAAATGCTGTACTTTAAAATCCAAAATGACTGCCATAGGTCCTAAAAGTATTATGTACATTGTAACATGGGACATATCATTTTGACAGAATTCGGCTTTGCTTGACTCTAAATATTGCATATAATTGTGAATTGTGATGTAAGGGTGAATTATTGTCTAAAATAATGGTTTCTAACGAGATATATCATAATGTTGTGTAATGAAGGTGATAAATGCCGCATTTTTAAATTGAAAATGGCCACCATATAGAGACAAATAATGTTCACAAAAAGGGCATATGGCAGCCATTTTGAATGTTGAAATACAGTATTTATCACCTAAATTACATAAGATATGATATATTTTGTTATAAATCATGTTTTCAGACAATATTCCACTCATACATCACCATTTGACCAAGCAAAGCCAAATTCTGTTGAAATGATTTGTTCCCATTCATATTGTGCATATATAATACCGTAAGGGCCTGTAGCGGCCATTTTGTCTTTAAAATAACGGTATTTACCACCTAACTGGCAGAATAAATGATATATCTTAATAGAAATTATGCTTTCAGACAATATTTTACTCATAGATCACTATTACGTGCATTTATGGTGCTCACTCCTGTGAATATTGGTTTCCCACTTTGCATTGTACATAATACAGTTATTGTCGATGGCGGCCATTTTGAAAGTCAAAATACAGTATTTAACCGGCAAACTTGAAACCTGAATGATATATTTCGTTAGAAAATACGTTTTTAGACAGTATCCAATTAATTCATCACATATATATGCATTTTAGTGCTCACTCTTGTGATTGATGATATATGATATTGATGATAAATGATATATCTCGTTAGTAATGATGATTTGCATATATTACTTTGTTGATACATCGCGATTTTTTGCAGTTTAGTGCTCATTTTTGTGAAAATTAGTTTTCCCTATTCATATTGTACATAATAGAGTATACAGGGGCCTATGGCGGCCATTTTGAATATCAGGAAAATAAATATTTTGTCAAAAATTATTTTTTCAGAGAGTATTTCACTCCTGCCACACAATTTCATGCATTTCATAGCCAATGTGCGGACAATTTTATGATTTTCATGGGTAATTTGCATATTTGGGCGGCCATATTGGATTTTGCCAATTTGCGGAAAACGCTCAAGGTTACACGAGTGGCATCATCCAGATTCGTGATCAGCACCCTCGAATTGACAAGAAACCATCAAAAAATATTGTATATATATAAAAAAACAAGGTTGTGCCTCTTCTATCCTGGACTAAAGTGATATTCATGACTTGAGATGTTTTGCATATTTAATGAGCTTGATGCGGACCAAAACACCTCTTTACATTCGGTCATTGCTGCTCTAATTGTGCATCGAATTTCATGAATTTGGTACCATTGTAAAGAAGAAGAATCATTCTTTCAGGTCATGTGTTTGGATTTATTCAAAGATTTTGGAATATAGGTTAAAATTTTGATCTAAAATATGCTACAAAATAAATATTTTCACCTGACAAAAGCTGCTATTTTCACACTTTATTTTTGTTTGAGCCCAAATGATTTTTATATCATGATAAAGCTGAATATGTTTGCTTTGAAATGATATAGGTTTCAAAATAAGAATTGGTTTAATCGGGTCAAGATCACACTTTTCATTTGCCAAGTACATAAAGCAGCTTGAAAACAAGAATACTGCACTCTGATTGGTCAAAAAGACCACACAATGGCAAATTCCAACGGTGCCAGTGCCTGGGTTCGTGGGAAGGTCACACTTCCCATGTGGTAATCTCCTCAAATACCCCGCGCCTGTTGTTCTGTGAACCTTATCCAGCCAATCAGAACTCTGGATTTCATGCAAGTACAAAATTTCAGAAATCTCGTCTTGAATCTTGGTGGGAAAAGTGTGATCTTGACCCGATTAAAAGGTGCCGCATATCAAGAGTGGCATCATGAGAAAGAACAGAAGTTCAGCTTTATGGTGATATAGATATTATTGAGGCTCAAAATAAAAAGATTTGCACAATTTGCAAAAGAAAACAGAGGAAGAAAATTCAGTTTTGAGGCACATTTTCAGGCCAGAAATTTACTTATTTAACAAAATATTGTATACAAAATAAATGACCAATATGAAAGAGTAACTTTTACTCTATCTGATGGTGCAATAATATTTCATTTAACTTGAAGTTAAAACAGGTAAATTCTTAGAGACAGAAAGTCTCACGAATCACGAGATTTTGCAAGGAGGAGGATTCAGCCACAAGATGATTTGGATGAATCTGGCCTTTTTGCTCATTAGCATAGGGACCTGCGGTCTGACTGCTGAAGGAAACTATGCCATGGCTGGGATTTGAACCCACCACCCTCTGTTTCAAAGCCCGGAGACAAATCCACTGGGCCACAACGCTTCTTATTCCCTTGTTTCCCTTTTCTTCCATTTTCGCGCTTCTTGTTTTCTTTTTGCCTTTCTTTCTTTTTTCTTACTATACTGTTTTTTGTTTTGCTTTTTAAATTGTTTTGCTTATCTCCTTAACTTCTTATCTGATTTTGGAAGGTTTTTATACCTTTTTATTCTGCACGACCAGACTAAGATTTCTTAAACTATGACTACTATATAATGTATTTTAAAGACGACTCGGCGATTTAAAATGATTTATAGGTCGGCGAACAAAGCCAGGTCATGAAGGTGTTTGTAATTTGGAATGGCGCGGTTGACGATGTGATACGTCACAATGGCGCGCCAGACGGTATTGTTTATGCGCACAATGACAATAATTTATACTGGGCGCAAGGAGCGCGATATTTTGGCGCGCGCGCCTAGGTGAAGGCGCGAAAAATCCTTCATTTTAGTTTTGGCTTTCAACGGAGATGAACGTCCAAAATATTCGCTTGTAATTTTTCTTACGACCTTGCGTTTTTGGAGACGTCGTAATCTACAAAGTACAACGAGATCTACAATAATTTTTGTTGAAACCATCATCGATCGGGAATCATCTTAATTTTGCTTAATGCAGCTTTAAATGCTGTCCGAATTACTTGAGGATTCTCTATTTCTTGCCTGGCCTAACGATTAACCGTCTGCTTTGAATTGAACCGAGTTTTATACGACGGTACAAGGAGCTACGCTACGTGTTGTCGCTATAACACAGTAGATCGGCTGGGTCCTAGAGCTGTTTGGTTTCAGCAACGATGAGAAATTGACTCGAGCTGCTAGATGGAATTCCGTTCAACGACATACGGTCGACTGGGATCCATCATGATTATGAGTATTGAATGTTACGGTAGTCAGAGGTCCTACTACTACTAGTGACTACTACTACCGGTACCTACTACTACTAGCTCCCGATTATGATGTGAAGCAGGTGGGCTGGCTGAGCCGAGCCCGAGGCAACGGTCTGGATTAGCAGACGGAACGCGGGGTCGGTACCAGACAATTTACAAGTTCAAGTCTTTGCAAGACCTAGCCTATCCGGTGAGTACGGAAGCAGCAATAGATCTAGATCTAGGCCTATTCTAGGCTAGAGCCTAGACTCAGTCTGGATTAGTGTTAGTATGGTTGGAACTACCCCTTATCGACCACCTAATCTTCTCAGCATCGTATCTTAGAATTAAGCCTATTGTTAGTTAACGTTAGGCTTGTTGAATGATCGAGGCCTGCTACAGGAGTACAGAGTAAAAAAGTTACAGTGCTAGTAGTACAAGTAGTACTACGGTAGTATCGGGGTGATTTGTACCTTTTGGAGCTTTCTTTAGACTAGCGCAGGTAGGCCTGCCTAGATCCTAGTCTGAGATTTTGAAGAAAAGAAGAAAAAAAAAAAAAAAAAAATCATGTTCTTATTGGTCAGAAGTCGATTAGTTACCTCTGAGTCTGAGTCTGACACAAATCTCTTTCAATTTAATGGCTCTTCAATACCCCCCCCCCCCGGTTCTTACGTTAGCACGCGAAGATCCCATTTACATGTTTGTGCTAGGCAAATCAAATGCCTAACGTTATGGCCTAGTTCATGTAATGATGTAGGCCTAGTCAGGCAAACAGGGGGGGGGCATTTGCCATTTGGCATGCTAACGCAATTGGGGATTTACATGTAGGTCAAATGTCAAGCCATAGATCCTAGGCTAGACATAACTTGGACTTGGCCTGGAATTAATTTTAAACTTGGTCCAAGTGTTTTAATTACGATCATGATGGAAAAGGGAGGGGTCAGCTTCAAAATTCAAACACAGGCCTAGCCTGGGCTAGACCTGGTCCTACTTGACTACTTGTTTTGGTGTCTGAACCAGGTGTGTCATGATGGAGATTGGAGGTTTTGAGAATGAGTTCAACAATTTTAACGTTGGTTACCGTAGCGTAGGCGTAGCGTAGGCCCTAGTGCATCACCATGCACTGCTGTAGTGCAGTCTACTGCACTACAGCAGTGCATGGTGACACCACAGAGTGAAACTAGGCTCGGCCTAACGTTAGATCTACTTACAGTAGACGCAGTTTTACATGTCTGTTTGGGGATAGACCCTATTATCAGATGGTTCAGTTAGGCCTAGTATAAAAGTAGTATTTGACCTCTATGACATTTTCTGGATTATGGGCCAGCGAGAGCTGTGTTCTTGGTCGCAAAATTATGTGGATAGACCGGTAGTGCCTAGTGGTAATAATTATAGATTCTACTCGGCTTTCAGTTTCAAATGTTATTGTTGAATCAGTCATTATTTTGGAAAGTAGCAGATGATGCTTATCATTATGATTATGTGATTAGCTTTTCGAGGAAACATGGTACATGTAAAAGTAAACTTACCATGCACATAATATTAAATCGGATGTAATTTCGAATTAGCTTGGAATCCCCAATTTAGTTTAGATTGAAGTCAAGGGGTTCAACGAGCAGTTGTTATAATAGTATGGGCCTCCTAAAAAGATACCTTGATTTTTTATGATTTTGTATGGTTTATATCTTGTGGAAATGAAAGAATATAAATGCTTAGGCCCTATTGGAATTGAATTACTTGTTTTTATATAGCGCTTTATCAGCCTCTAACCGCTCAAAGCGCTTCAGAATTGAACCTTACACCTCATGGTTCAATATCAAATAGGCCTATTTGACTGGTCAATGATTTGAACTGAGATAATATCGATAGTATCATTCAAAATAATGATAATAGATTTGGTACCGGTATACATGATCAAAGCGGCAAATAAAATAATAAATAATGATGATGAGCTTATAATTATGAGCTAATTCCTTGAAGGCATTCAGTGGAAATTGATGTAGTCGATTGACATGGGCCTGTGTTGGAAAGTGTCTGAAATCTTGTACCATACTGTCATTTCCCTTCGTTGCTTCGGGGGCCGGGACACAATATACGGATGCCTTAATTATGCAATAAGCCACATAGGTATACTGGCCAATCAAACGAAATTTACCGATTGCTCAAGCTGAAACCAGGTTCCAAAAAGTATATCTTCCTCTTGGAATTGGACAGCGTGTGAAATATTCGTGTTGGTGGCCCGTTGATTATGAAAATGTATCTAATGGGCTGTATGCAGTAATTTGGCTTGACTATTTCTGCAGTGGTCTAGAGGTAAAACCGAATACTGAAATAAGAATAATAAATAATAAAAATGATAAGAGAAGTTATAGTCTAAAATTAAACAGATTATTTGAAGCTTATTGAATCTGGTTTTGAAATATTGTCGAAGTTGCAACACGCACATATGATATATGCAGATGATATTGCATCGCTGGTTGGGGTTATACTGTAAGGAATTGGAAAATAGCAGTTATAAATGAAACATAAGGAGCGGGACTAATGATTACTCTGTGGAGGCGGTTTCAGATGTTTCGGGAAGCTGCTCGTTTCGTATAAAGCTCAAAATTTAAGTACGCGTATATTGAAAGCTACGATAAAGAGGGCGAAGGATATATATATTTTACAAGTTGTTTCTGAATAAATGGTACAACCCCATAGGCATTTAGGGGGTTCAATTGAGCCCCCCCCCCCCCCCAATACTGGTGAGGATTGTAATCTTCCAAATTATTTAATATGCATTTCACTAGTGCTTGTGTGTTTGCAGTAGATGAAGAAATGTTTATAACCTCTGTTATATACGTCCTCCGGTTTTCGGGCCTACAAGGTGCGAAGAGGGACAAGAGTGATAAATTGAAAAGGATAGCAGAGGGACAGACCCGTTTTGGTACTAGATATAGAATTTGGTGTTCTGCCCAGGCTTTTTTTCTTCTTTTCTTTTGCAGTGCCGGATCTTTGGATGAAAGGGATTCAAGTGGGCTACTGCGAGGCAAGGTAGGCTGGCAGGAAAGTCTGATGACAATTAGACCTACTATAGTATGATCTAGAACGCTCCAAGTCTGGCTGCCAAAGAGTTCCCCTTTGGTTGGATCTATTTCCTGACCAGTTAGCTTAGAGTCCATAGTAAAGGATGTCATTTGGGGCGTTAATACGCTCTTATAATAAATATAACTGAACTGGGTATTGCTGCCAGCAATGACACTAATTGGAGCAGTGGTCAACGTCTTCATCTTCATAGAACTAATTTACCGACAAGGTGGTTTTAACACGTATTCCAAGGAATAGAGGTTTTTCTTCAGTCAAAAAACTGGTGAACAAACATTTTAGCCTTCAAGCAACAGGGAAAGATCATATTTGAAACATCATGATACAGTGGGCTGTCTTGAATGATGAGTTCATATAATATGAGGATGAATTCGTCATGATTTCAGTTTCAGACTTTTTATGAGGTCCCCCATATTGCTCACTTGGATGGGATTGGAACTTGAACATGTGGAACATATGAAGAAAGCCCTTTGTACGTATGCTTTTGCCAACAAGAATGGAACATATTATTCAGGATAAGCATATATTATATGAATGTATCAATGTATACGGCACTTCAAATTTTATTCATTATCGTTTGAAGGACTACTCGTTCGGATGTTATTTAATGTTTGAAATAAATAATTATTTCATGGATGTGGTGAGGATGATAAAACAATAAAAAGGCAGTCATGTTTTACGTTGATATGTGAAAACATTATCGAAATGATTCATCCCGGGTAAAATTCCAGTTTACGTTAAATGGTTCTTAGTTTAACAGCATATTTAATTGAGGAGTGTAGCTCTAACCGAATAGTCCTGATCGGGAAGGTTTCATATTCAAATTAGTTTTAGTGCCTTCAATTATCATGATTATACTCCATGGGTTATATGGGGTTATTCTGTGGATGTTACGCAAGCTTTCAGTTTTTATTTTATCTCCAATTCAACAGAACAATTTACAAAATCCATTATAACTCAGGAATGGTATAATTATGTATTTGTTGAAATTAAGTGTGAGGTAACTAACTAAATGCTGTGGTTGGATTTAATTGATCGATTGTCTGCGATTGAATTATATTTGTGCATAGGGTTAAATCATGCACTGTTATAAATTTATGGCAAATGGGGCAACAAGAAAGAGGCAGTACCTTAGTGCGGCATGCATTGTTAGTTTAGCAATGTTGGGATGCTAGTATTTGTTAATTATAAGGTCAAACCGATGGCGTGCGGCCACCATTGATAACTTATCAAAAAATTAGTGATGCAATGAATTTCAATTTTGAAGCTTGCAATAGGTTTGTATCAAAACCATCATACTTAAAATTGCATATTATCTTGTCTTCCTTCATATGTTTTGTTTAGTTTTGTGCATGGTAATCAGATTTTAATTGTGAAGGAAGTTCTGACACGGTTTATGTTTAATGTATTTCTAATGGGAGATTGTTTCCAACAACTGAATACATACCTGTAGAAGTGTTTTCCATGCTCTCATTAAACTTGAGATGGATATTTGTTCATATACTTTAATTGAATATTTCTATCTGGTTTTTAAATTTCATTTCATGCTGGTTTAATAGGGGGCTGGTATGTTGGTCAAGGATAGAAAGCAGGTATTCTAAAAAAAAAAAAAAAAAAAAAAAAAAAAAAAATAATAATAATAATAATAATGAATAATATCTAGAGGCAAAGAATGCAAGCCTTCAGGTAATTGTGTCAGGGAAGACAGCGACGTCAAAGGCTGTACAAAGATGTATAATTTTGATTCATTTAAATATATTGATGGAGGGCTTGGAGGCCTGGGGGGCGTTTCATGAAAGGACTTGTCGGACGTTTTATCCGACAAGTCCCATTTTTTCCGACAGTTACCATAGGAACAGTGCCTCTCTGCCAATCAAAATCATGGAAAGATGTCAGATCTGACAACTTGTCGGATGAAAATATTGATGAAACGCTCCCCCGTTATGCATAACTGATTTAGCTTGGCCAGCTAACACAAAACTGGAGTAAATTATGAACGAACGCTTAAAAATGAATGAAGTGTTTTGGCGGCCGATCATATATATAAAATATATTCTCGTTTGGCGGTAATTTGTCAAATTATGCCGCCTAAACTCTGATGTCATAAGATATATTGGCATGGAATATGTTATTTAATCCACAATGGTCACTTTTGCAAGGTGTGTAAAGCAGTGAATGATATTTTAGCCTCTAGTTATTAGATTTTCCACTTTGATGCCATGTACGTTGATTAATATTTCATATTGAATCGGGTCCTCATTCGGTACCTAGACGAAGGGGATTTATTTATAACTTTACATAGTACTTTAGGAACGCAATTGTAATTTGAATGTAAGGGTGTCACGCTCGAACTTTCAGTTTAGGCCTCACCTGATCTCATAGGCGGGGAGGCTGGTATTCTGTATACATTTATATTTTTCGTGAAATTTTGGCCTCACCCAAGTTCTCATGCGGGAAGGCTGGTATATATATGTATATTATATGATATAAGTATGCCATCTGTAATCCACCGATTTGCCGATAGCTCATACATGTAGTTAATAGCTGTGCTGGTATTCCTGTCCGGCTAGCAGAGAACCAGTGGGAAAGCAGCCGTGAAATTTAACGTTGAATTTTCTGGGAGGGGGGCCTTCTAGCCGGGGGTTTAACCCCCCTTCGGGGAGCTAAACCAAGGCTATCGGTTGGTTCCAGACATACATGAATGTAAGTCTCTAATCAGAGGTATTCATATCCATGTTTTATACTTATGTGATTGTGACACCAGATTCGGAAAAGTGTTCATCTCTATTCAATAAAGCCACGACATAATCGCATATTATTTTGTTTTGTCATTTTGTTTGCCGAGTATAATGTATTTTAAAGACGACTCGGCGATTTAAAATGATTTATAGGTCGGCGAACAAAGCCAGGTCATGAAGGTGTTTGTAATTTGGAATGGCGCGGTTGACGATGTGATACGTCACAATGGCGCGCCAGACGGTATTGTTTATGCGCACAATGACAATAATTTATACTGGGCGCAAGGAGCGCGATATTTTGGCGCGCGCGCCTAGGTGAAGGCGCGAAAAATCCTTCATTTTAGTTTTGGCTTTCAACGGAGATGAACGTCCAAAATATTCGCTTGTAATTTTCCCACCTCCTCCCCAACAACCATCCATGTAAATGTTACGTTTGGGTCAAACAATGTTGGAATGTTGTTTAAACACATGCAATGGGGAAGGTCGAGAATGAAGATACTCTAGGTATCATTCAGAGTTGATTTGTGTTTTATTGGAGTGTATAGCTCGTTATGAATGGAATAACGGATGTAGAATTGTTATATGATATATGGACATTTGAATTATTTTACTTATATGAATTTAATGTTGATTTATATAACGAAACACGAATTCAAATCCGGGGGCAGTTTGCCTGGTCGCACATCAAAACAATATAAAGATTGTCGTGTATTTAGAAATGTGGGCCGTAAGGGAATTTTTATCCTTCTGATCTATTTTGGTCTGTGGTCAGGTGGGTTTTCGCCCTTACCCGTTTTTGGGACTGGGTGTTCGTTATATTTTGGTAATTCACATGAATTGAGTTCTCATATTATTGGCATGGCATATGTTCTTTAATCCACAATGGTCACTTTTGCAAGGTGTGTAAAGCAGTGAATGATATTTTAGCCTCTAGCTATTAGATTTTCCACTTTGATGCCATGTACGTTGATTAATATTTCATATTGAATCGGGTCCTCATTCGGTACCTAGACGAAGGGGATTTATTTATAACTTTACATAGTACTTTAGGAACGCAATTGTAATTTGAATGTAAGGGTGTCACGCTCGAACTTTCAGTTTAGGCCTCACCTGATCTCATAGGCGGGGAGGCTGGTATTCTGTATACATTTATATTTTTCGTGAAATTTTGGCCTCACCCAAGTTCTCATGCGGGAAGGCTGGTATATATATGTATATTATATGATATAAGTATGCCATCTGTAATCCACCGATTTGCCGATAGCTCATACATGTAGTTAATAGCTGTGCTGGTATTCCTGTCCGGCTAGCAGAGAACCAGTGGGAAAGCAGCCGTGAAATTTAACGTTGAATTTTCTGGGAGGGGGGCCTTCTAGCCGGGGGTTTAACCCCCCTTCGGGGAGCTAAACCAAGGCTATCGGTTGGTTCCAGACATACATGAATGTAAGTCTCTAATCAGAGGTATTCATATCCATGTTTTATACTTATGTGATTGTGACACCAGATTCGGAAAAGTGTTCATCTCTATTCAATAAAGCCACGACATAATCGCATATTATTTTGTTTTGTCATTTTGTTTGCCGAGTATAAAGTGATGATAATCATGTTCATGATAACAATACTAATAATGAAAATCCGTATTTGCAAATTTTGAATAACCATAAATTCAAAAGCTTATTACTTCAAAATGGTCATACATTTTTTGTTCAAAATATCAGCAAGCAATTAAAATGGTTAAAACTTAGAAATCCTAAAAAATAAAGAAAAAAAATGAAAAAAAATGTCTTTATCCCCAAATAGTCAGAAACATATTTTTTGTAGGGTAGAGGAGGGGGTGCCAATTTTTTGGATCCCACGTGTGTATTTCAATGCACAATCTCATTTTAAAAAATGAACTTACGTAACATTCACTGATGCCATCTGCACACTCTTCAACTTCATCGACATTCATTCTGCATTCGTTAGGAGTGGTGACATCCTCCCCCAATACAACTTCACACGAATAGCACTGGAGAGCCAGAGATGACCCTTAAGAAATAAGACATTAAAAAATGATATCCATCGCTTGGCTCATAATGATGATGATGATAATAATGATAATGATAATAATGATGATGATGATGATAATAATAATTATAATAATAATAATGATAATGATAATTATAATGATAATAATAATGATAATAATAATAATGATATTAATAATAATAACTTAATGATAATAATAATGATAATAATGATAATAATGATGATAATAATGATAATAATAATAATGATAATAATAATGATAATAATAATAATGATAATAATAACAATGATAATAATAATAATGATAATAATGATAATTGCTTTCTCGTCAGAAGTCTCTAAGAGCTCTTCTGTAATGCCGCATAATTACCATGGCTTTAGAAGAGCAGCTGTTACGCATACTGTATCAAGGAATAGATTCCTGACAGGTACCCATTTACCTCATCTGGGTTGTGTGCAGCACATCGTGGATCAATTTCTTGCCGAAAGAAATTCCACCATGGCTAAGATTCAAACCCACGACCCTCTTTTTCAAAGTCCGGAGACAAATCCGCTAGGCCACAATGATCCATTATAACGCCCTTCTAACATCTAAGCACGTTAAGACTAGTGAACTTAAAAATGTAAATCAACAATTAACATGGTGTAGGCCTAGAGGTCATCAATATACAGGATTTATATATCAATCAAGATTTAAATTACTAGTAATGCGCCAAATCGCTCATACTAAGGTCGCATGCAATATTAGAAATCTAAAAAAAAAATAGATAATAACAAATAAATATAAATTATATTGAAGGAATCGCAAGACACCAAAAGGGTAGAAGGAATAGCCCTTTCAATTTTTAAATTCTTTTGTGAAAAGAAGATGATTTTCATTTTGTCATACTATCCACTAGTCTTAAAGCAGAAAAGATTGAAGTTAGTTCTCCTGGTATAATAATTATAAGGACAATAATAATGATATTAATCATATATGATATAATGATAATAGTAAAGATAATAATTATCATAATATTGATAATAATAAGCAATTACAATGATAATAAGGTAAGAATAGCAATGATAACTATTGTGACTTTTCTAGCGTTTTTTGTCTGAGGATCCAAAGAGCAATTATTACCCCGGCTATAACCATGGACCTATTACGAAATAGGTCCATGCTATAACTCGAGCTACGACCTTTTTCCAGTATCCTGCCAGGATCTCATTCCCCTCATCTGAGTTGAGTGCAGTACGATGTAAACAATTTTTTTGCTGAAACGCCATGGCTAGGTTTCGAACCGGCAACCCTCGTAAGACGAGAGTCAGAACCACTAGACGATGACGCGCCCACAAAATAAATGAAAGAACAAGAGGAGAGTAGAGAAATGAAAAGGTGGAGGTTCAAAGCCCCCCCCCAAAAAAAAAAAAAATAATAATAATAACTATAAATAAATAAATAAATAATAAATAAAATCAGAACCTTATTTTTTAATGAAATTTTTATCCACGTAAAGTTTGCATCAAATCCTAAATCCTTTCTAAAGAAAGATTTGATTTGCCCATTCTAATAGGCCCACTCCACAAAACATGGACGTTTCTTAATATAATTTGAACGCCTACCTCTCAATGTCATAAATGTCACCAAAAGAAGAGCTATCTTCATGTTGAATTGTAGCAAGACCTGCAAAATAAAAGTATGTTATTTTCTGACTGCAAATGTTGAAATAAATGTAAAAAAGATATTTGTTTTTTGTTTTATTTTTACTTCTGCGTTCACAATACATTATCAAAAATATTTACATTGTTTGTAATATACAAAATAATCCATAATGTATACAATATAAACATAATACATAATTAGATATACGACGATCGATGATTATTTTCATTCTATAATTATGGGTAATTTCATAAAAAAATGTACTCGGATCCCTTTGAGGTGAAAGACTTTTCCGAATAATATGGATACCCGAAAAGATCTATGAAAGACAACCAGATCCAGTAAAAATATTCTCTACCATACAGCGGAAATTACTTTTGTGTATAGTATAGTATAGTATAGAATTTATTTTCCGTATAAAAAAGCAAAAATGCAAAATGCAAAACGGATGGATAGCCCATTTTCAGTTTAGTCGACATGACTATACTGTTCTTCCATGGGGTCCATATACAATACAAAGTAAAAAGTAAACACATAATGAAAGAAGCATAACATATACGGTAAATCAAACAAAATAACAAAAATGACATGATATATGTTGTTACTAATAAGAAAAGATCATAAAATTAAATAGTTTGGCAAGAATTTACACTAAATATTTTTTTTAATGAATGAATTAGGCTGCTATCACGTTATTGAAAAAGGTTTTCACAGGGAGCAAGGAATAGAAAATGAATAATATAAATATACAATGAATATAAATGAATATGTAATCATTGTAAACTGTCATAATAACACAGGATTCTGGTTCACGCATACAATTTTAAGAGGACAACAATAAGAGCGTAAACAATTGAAAGGAATTCAGGATAAAAGTACCGATTGCATTGAGACAACATCGGAATAAATATATATAAACATGTATATACACTGATTGGATTCATATGAGAAGTAAGAAATAAAAACCAAAAAGGAGAATGCACTTTGTGGAACTATTTCGTGGAATAAGCTCAAAATCAGTTAGTAATTTAAAGTTTGTTAAAAGAACAATTGGGAAATGGGGAAGAAAAGAAAAGAAAAAAATGGGGAGACGGGGAAGAAAAAAAATACAATATTGACTTTATGACAAGGTAAGCAGGTCACCGAAGTGAGATGATAATTTAGTTTTGAAATTGTTAACAGTAGGAAACAATTTTAAGTCCAAAGGTAGGGCATTATATACCTTGGCACCTCTATATTTAATAATACATGATAGAAAAAAAGATACACCTCTGAAATCACCAATTTGATTTTTTTTTAAAGGTATCATGAACATATAGCTATTATGCTTTTATATGCATTATGTCCTGAAACAGTATTCCCTCACAATTTCATACCAAATTTTTTATGTAGTATAGGTTTACAATTTGATGATCAGTGGGATTTCTTCGTTGCAACCATGCATAAATTATACATTCATACAAATCTCCTGATTATCCAAGCGTAAAAAATACTTTATCTAAATGGTTTAAAATTACCCGGAGAATGAGGCCATATTTAAGAGCTTTGCGATCATGATATACTAGTTATGCGATTTGTGACGTGTGGAGTTCTTTGAAGGACAAGTCCACCTCAACAATAAGTTGATTTTGAATAAAATGAGAAAAATCCAACAAGCATGACACTTAAAATTTCATCAATATTGTTTGTAAAATACGAAAAGTTATGACATTTTAAGGTTTCACTTAATTTCACAAAACAGTTATGCACATCCTGGTTGGTATGCAAAGGAGGAGAATGATGACGTCATCCACTCACTATTTCTTTTCTATTTTATGACATGAAATATTAATATTCCTATTTTCTCCTCATTGTCAAGTGAAACAACAATCAATTCCTTCTGAACATGTGGAATTGGGAATGAGCATTGTTTGATATATATTTTATACTTCAGTCAAATTGGTCCTGATTTTCAAATCTGTAAAAATATATATATATATTGTATAATTCAAACAATAAAAAACAAAAGAAATTGCAATTGAGGGACATCATCGACTTTCTAATTTTCATGTCACTGAGTTCTGCATATCACTTTGTGAAAAATAAAGGAAACTTTAAAATGTCATAACTTTCTTATTTTACGTCCGATTTTGATGATATTTTCAGCGTTATGCTAGTTTGATTTTTTTCTATTCATTCAAATCAACATTTTATGGGATGGATTTGACCTTGAAAGACTTACTCGGATATAATCTTACCTGTTATCTGCAACAGTACTATTAATAGTTAAGTAGTAGCAGTTGTTGCTGAGCAGCAGCAGTAGTAGTGTAATGATAGCAGCAGTAACGAGTCTTCTTAGCTGGAACCTGACTCTGCTTTATACGTGATGCATACAGAGCGAAAACGTGCATTTTATCATTTTTTTTTCAAGGACATTCTTTATAAGTTTTAAACGGAAAAATAATGAGAATTTGCGCGAGCATATGGCTCCGCGAAATATTTTTTTTTGAGGTCGGAAATTCAATGATGAATAGCTCAAAGTCAACGTCAAAGTCAGATTAAAATTTGTTCGCTTGTTGGTTTAATTTCCTTCTGCATTGAAATTAATACAGAATTTCACAAATGTAACATATGCAATACAAAACTAAACATCTAAGATAAATATAGGAAACAGTTTAACAAATAACTAAAATTATAATCGAAATTCACCAAAAAGCTAAAAGAAAATGTATGCATTAATCACGGCTCATTCATACAAAGAAAGACTGTCATTATAAGCAAAAATTGGCTTGAAAACACGACAGCCCGAAACGAAGTTTAATGAGAATATAAAACGATTTTATAACGCAGAAAGGAGATATAGGGCTATTCATATTTACAAATTGATTACAAGATGATAAACATAAAGATGGCGATATTACGGATCGAGATGAAGAAAAAATACTAGAAGAAGAATGGTGATGGTAATGATAATGATGGTGATGGTGATGATAATGATGATGGTAATGATGATGGTGATGGTGATGATGATGATGGTAATGAAGATGGTAAAGATGGTAAAGATGGTGATGATGATGGTGATGGTAATGATTATAATGATGATGAGGATGATGAAGATTAAGGTAATGATAATGGTGATAATCATGAATAGATAAAGATTAACAAACGGGATTAAGGGCAAGGTTCGTTTCCTGTCTCAATGCATAGTCTGAATAAATACCTATTTTTCTTATTTTCTTTATTCATTGATAGGAAGTTTTAAATATTCTTCAATCCATTTTATGATTTAAACTCGGTCATGTTCAAATGACTTCATACAGGAACGTTGATAATACCGTTTTCAACTTTTAATTTGTTTTAGCAGGCCTAAATATTGTTAAATTGATGATTTGATATTTTCGCACGATTACAAGCCTTAGACATTGCGTATTTCCAAGTAAATTCAACATTAAATCCATTTTATTTATGATGCCGATTTACACATGTGAAACTGTGGGGAAAATGAGAGGACTAATCGAAAATACAATGTTTAATACAATGAGCAAGTGAAGCAAGGAGGTAAATCAACCCCTTTCACATTGAATCTTCCTCACTGCTTTGATGATTGATCTGTTGATTGTAGTCTTTCGTTTCTGTAATACACTTGCCGCCCTTTCACACGGTTATAAAAAAATCGTAATTTGAATGATGATTCCAGTGACAAATAATATTAATGACGAATTTTTAGAACGTGTGAAACCAAACTAGAACATGATTAGAATCACGAACGCTAATCACGAATTCAAATTCTACTATATGGAGGTGAATTCCGGTTAAGTTTCACTCACATCACAGTTTTCGAGTGAGCGTGTAAAAGGTCCGATGATTTTAAAGACGAAGTGCAATCATCATTACAATGACGATTGAAGGTTTACGTGTGAAAACGCCCTTCGAATCTTCCTCACTGCTTTGATGATTGAGCTGTTGATTGCACTCTTTCGTTTCTGTACATATATAGTACACTTGAAGACGTCTTACCGCCCTTTCACACGGTTAAAGAAAATTGTAATTTGAATGATTCCAGTGGAATAATAAGCCTAATGACGAATTTTAGCACGTGTGAAACCAATCTAGAATCACGAACGCTAATCGCAATCACGAATTCAAATTCTACTCTGGAGGTGAATTCCAGTTAAGTTTTACTCAAATTACGGTACGAATTGTCCGTGTGAAAGGTCCGATGATTCTAAAGACGAATTGCAATCATCATTACAACGATGATTCAAGATTCACGTGTGAAAAGGTCCATGGACAAAGCGACTAGCTATTAAACAAAAGTTTGATATATATCTCTTTTTTAATGCTATTTAATGATATAACCCGTACGCCATGCTTTTACACACAGAATGCTACGTTACTTTTCATGCTTGTCACACTTATTCGGGCAGGTCCATTTGTGTTTCAAAGCCAAATGTTCCGTACGGCGTTTTAATCCAAGACCTGACTTTATTTTAATTTTGCATGACCATGAATTTGAACAAACAAAATATTGAAATTATCACCAAGGGCGAATTGGACCAGCAGGTGTATACTGGTTTATATAGTGGATAGAATAGGATGTCACGGGTTCGAAACCCATTCGAGTCATACCCAACGAGGAACCTTCTGCCTCCTCAACAAGACTCCGCCCCCTCCCTCCCCGCATCCCCCTTTCTCTCTCTCTTTCTCTCTCATTTTACAAACACACATCCATATAATTGTATTCCAAGAAAGTAGCAAAACTTTTGAACTGACTTCATTGCAGCTCATTTCGACTCTTGTGTGACTATCGCCTGGTCAAATACCGTATTTGAACCGCAGTTGGATGAATTCGAACCCTTCCCCTGATTTTTTTTCTCGAATTATTATTTTATTATGTGTTTCAATGCCAAATGCTCCATATGGCGTTTTAATCGAAGAACTGATTTGATTTTAATTTTGCATGACCATGGATTTGAACAAACAAAATATTGAAATTATCACCAAGGGCGAATTGGACCATAGCAGGTGTATACTGGTTTATATAGTGGATATAATAGGATGTCACGGGTTCGAAACCCATTCGAGTCATACCCAACGAGGAACCTTCTGCCTCCTCAACAAGACTCCGCCCCCTCCCTTCCTGCACCCCCCCCCCTCTCTCTCTTTCTTTCTCTCTCTTTTTACAAACACACATCCATATAATTGTATTCCAAGAAAGTAGCAAAACTTCATTGCGGCTTATTTCGACTCTAGCGTGACTATCGCCTGGTCAGATACCGTATTTGAACCGCAGTTGGATGAATTCGACCCCCCTGATTTTTTTTCTTCGAATTATTATTTTTTTTTTTCATTTCAGCTGATTATGCTCGGCTCCTGCAGATTCCGAATAAGTGTGACGGAGGCATTTGATAAAAGAATACTTTGCAGTCTTCGTACCTAAGAATTTTTCTCAGACATGAACGGCATTGAATACAGGCGATCTAATTTCTATCTTCGCTGCACCATGCCATATAGTCACTCAAAAAATGCAGTATCTCAACCGACCGATGCAACGCCATTCGAAATGATATAATTAACTTTTATCGGATTGGAATCCGTTTCATTGGTGTGACTGCCCAGTCTCAATGATTAAAGTGATCTGGGGACGTGATACTTTGTATATATGCACTCTAAAAATATTGGGCGCTCCATGAGGGTAATTATATGTCCAACCAACATTGGGCATTTCTTTGAGGCATTTTTATTTATCCAGTGTGATGAGAATTTCGCCCATTTCTGAAGTAATTGCTAATTTTTTTTACCTTGACTGGACAATATGCTTCCCGCGCTGGTAAAATATTGCCCCAAATTGCTTGGACACATAATTACCCTCGTGGTTGTAAAAATTTTACCCAATATTTTTTACAGTGTGCAATTTATTTTTAATACCTCAGTCACATTTGCTCTACGGCAGCCGTACGGCGAGTCGGAAATAGCCGTTTTACTTTTGTACCAGCTACATGTAGTTTTTAGTTTGAATAAAAATGAATAAAACGGCTGTTTTCGATGACTCGCCGTAAGGCCGCCGTAGAGCTAATAGTGGGTTTTCGCCCAGCGTCGTACGACGCTATCTACGACGTAGAACGATCTCTTTGTTCGTGCGTCCGTCGCGCTCAACTCTCGCTTGTAAGCAGTTTCGCAAATCGCTGAACGCGGCCGGATCGACCGGCTGGCATGGTTGGCATGTAATGTTGACACGCCAACATGTGCATTGTATATGTTCCTACTATGTGCACACAACTGGCAGTGCCATGTGTCTTGCAGTCGCGTCGTCGACCGAGCCATGCAACGGCTTTTCAATCATATTTCAATAATCATACTCGTTTAAACTTCTACTGTAACATTTTGAAATTATACTTAGCTTGATTTTAGTATAATTGAAATGGTACTCACCGAAAAACTCGCATTCGAGTCCATGTTTTGAAGCTTTCAGCTATCAGTGTAGTCAGAGTAGAGTACAACATGTGCATGCACGCGATGGGCGAATGTGTTTACATCGATCGGCTCAGCTTGCTCGCTCTACAAGCGATCTGATTGGCTGTTGACGGCTGTTGACAAATCCTACGTTCTAATGCGGACGCCCGCTAATTTGCGGAAGAACCGTCCGTGATTTGAGCTCAAGAACGCTCGGGCCTCTGTTTCCATGAAAGTTGGCGATTTTTGCACACGTACGTTCTACGTCGTACGACGCTGGGCGAAAACCCATCAGAAATACAATCGTCGTATAATCTAAACGCATCAGCGATTCTGCAGAAACGTGTTTCAAAACGTGCTTCGAATCATTATTCTTAGAATCTAGGGTAAAAAGGTAGACACATTGTCATTATTGGAAGACATTATTGTCATGTGGCCGGCCCGGTACTCCTGATTGATATTTAAATTCAGTATCAAACAGATGAAGGTGAGTAAGTTGTTGGAATAGTAGCTCTGGAGTGAGAGTGGAGAGACATTGTTCAGTTGTGACTTCTGGCTTGGTTCGTCTACTGAAGGAATCGTCTCGCGATGTCTTGTACCAACTGTGGCAAGTAAGTCCGCATGAATATTGGTTTATTTGTAGATTGATTGATCGCCAAATCAATTGATTGGTTGATTAATTGAATGAGTTACATCGTTTGTTGGCAGGAAGATCCATGTTTAGGATTGAGGGAGAAGTGAAAATGAAATGTCAAATTTTCGGCGCGCTCTGCTCACCCAATTCGTGAAGTGTGTCAAAAATAGACCAGTTCGTAGTTACTTCATGGACAATTTTGGTCAAATGACCTTTCATTTCTTTCATTATGATAGGCAGATTTCAAAGCAAGATATTACGTAAGCTTGCCTTACATAGCAGGATGAAGAAATTGAATAAACCAGGTGACTAGAATAGCACACCAATGAACACTTTATGAAGGTATTTGTTGCATTCCTACTTTGAATGCATATCATAGCATGTTGGCAAACTGTGAAATACCAGTCGTTCGTGGACGCATTGTTTTTTTTTTGTGGATGTAAATGAAAACCACAATTTAAAAGAATATATGAATAATCAAGACATCAAAGTTGGTGCTTATCTCATTAGATTTTAAACCACCATGTCACTTAAGTACAAATGACCTTCCTCTGATCATGCGTAGAATCTTTTGATCATGCGCAGAAAGGAACTACGAACTGGCTTATTGATAATTTAGTATGTTTGATATTGTCGTATGCCAAGTTGAACAGTTTCATATTGCGTTCATTTGCATTGCATTGCATATTGTGAATTTTGAAATTGTCCAAATTAATCGTTATGTCTTTCCAATATTATTGTTAGGGCGATCAACTATTTGTTGGAAAAAGTTGATTGGTTTGTTAATTTGTTTCCTTTTTTTAGTTTTGGCTACACGAATGATTAATTGATTGAATATGTAAATGTATATCTTAATTCTGGTTCTCATATTAGCCGAATTAAAAAGTAATACGTGTTCACTCGTTGCTTTAGGTGATTTTCAATTGAATAATATATTCAATTCAATTTTCCGTTCATCAGAAAATTCTTGGTACAAGATGTTCAAGATATCTAACATGTCTAACTACATGAACAGCAAAATCGCAATACATGAGTACAAAGACAAATTGTTATTTTTTTTTTAAATATAAGTATACCTAAGAAAAAATGAATATCCTAATCCAAATTGTTAGATTGTAAATGAATATATATATATTTTTTTTAAAGTTAGAAATAAGAGTATACGATAATGAAAAGTCGGTGACGACACGGAGGGGGGATGTGGGCAAATGCCTCTCTCATTGCCCCATCCAGAAATATTGAAGTCTTCTCTCTTGAATAAAATAAATTCGCCACTATGTCGCTGAGGTTCCTCGCATAAAAGTAAACCACAGACATAGGGGTTCATCAGTTCCAAACGGTAACAGTTATATTGTAAATGAATTTAGTCAGTGAACTATGCGTGTCTTAAATAGCTGTCCTATTTGAACGTCGCGATGCCATTATTGTTTGTTTGTATTGTTTGTTTGTTTGTATTTATTTCCATATAAAAGATAAAATATATACATGCTCAATTTAACATAACATACAGATCATATGGAGGATGGCCCATTTCAGCGGTATTAATAAAATACCACTGTTCTTCCATGGGGTCCTTATTGTAGTCCTTGCAGCATGTGCAGTGGAAACCCCATCTTAAAGATATCAGAATGGGTTTTACCCCAATGAAGTGAGGCTTTTGAATACGTAATGATGTAAACTCACCCATTAACGCATTTTCTATAGACCAATTCGGTATAGATGTTGGGTTTTTTTATGGTAATTTCCAACTGGGGGCTTCAGTATAAGCTTGATACCTCGGTAACATTTGCTCTACGGCCGTACGGCAAGTCGAAAACAGCCGATTTATTTATTTTTATTCAAACCACCTATGTAGCTGTTACAGAAATGTTAAAACGGCTGTTTTCGACTCGCCGTGCGCCCTCCGTATATAGCAAATGTGACCGGGGTACAAGTATACCCAATTCAAGTTAAGGTATCCATTGACAAAGCAACGCACCTGGCTCAATGCATAACTCATTTAAAGATTTTCTTTGCCCCCCCCCCCCCCCGTCATGGCCGCCATAAGTTGCTGCGATCTGAAGTCGGATCACTGATCTCTATCAATACAGATCAGTGAATCAGATTCATCTATCCATCACATTCGATTCAAGAAAAAAAGGTCACAGCCAATGGCGGATCCAGGGGGACCTTGTGGAGCCGTGATATGTGCAAACGCCGGGATATGTGCAAACAACGGTATATGTGCAAAATTTCGCCGGGATTTGTGCAAACAACGGAATTTGTGCAAACGCCACGCCGGGAAATGTGCAAATCTGTCAAAACTTATCAACGGCATCTGAGCAAACGTGACGACGGGATATGTGCAAATGAACAGTTTTCACGGGAAAAGTGCAAACCTCCGGGATATGTGCAAATCACTGTTTTTATCCATATTAAGGATATTTCTCATGAAAAATGTTTCATAACATTACTGTTAAAATGAGAAACATGGCTGCATAAAGGAGAAGCTACAGCTAGTGTCATCGGCAATTAAACGCTTTTCAGAGAGGCAGTGGGGGGGGGGGGCACCAGGCTTAGTGGACATTTGCTCCGGCGACAATTGCTCCGATGGAAAATCTAAACATTAAGCGACACATAAAAGCTAACCTCCACAACTAAATACACCCTAATCGTAATCATGACAATATTCTGAACCAAAAACTCTATCACAATCCTAACACTAATCCTATGCCCTCCGAGATATTAATTGTCGCAATTGTCGCAGGAGTAAATGTTGTGTCACCTTAAAGGGACATTTAGTACTGTTTCGAACACTGCACGGGACAATTAATTAAAGGGGGTGGGAGAGGCAAGCATGATTTCCACTGATACACACATTGAACTTGATCTGTCAAATTTCTTTTTGACCGTGCTGCTCGCTGACTTTTTACTTTCAAGTCTTCCACAACTTTTGAGACCAATTTTGCGTCACCCGGGTACGCGGTTCCGAAGTTACGCAATGTTATGTAAGTGCATGTCAGACCAAAAATTGCTCAAAAACGTGATTTCGTGTACAAAGTCAATGTAAATTGTGTTTTCAACCAAAAATCATAAATGTATGATTATTTTCAGTTTTGCTGGCCTAAATGTTATGCTGTTTATGCTGTTTATCTTAGAAGAGTCCCCAACGAATTTCATTGAAAAAACTATGAAAAACAAAAGGTCCAAAAAACAAGGAAATACATAAGAAATTGCAAAAAACAATATAATACATAAGAAATTGATCTGATATCACATTTTTTCATGTACACTTGCTAAGAACATCACAAAGGGTTTCTATGCAAAAAATTAGAACAATTGGAGCTTTATTTATGGAGTTAGAGGAAAAAGTATGATTTTGCGTACCAATTACGCATAAATTAGCATGATTACGTAATAACGATTTGCATGAAATAAATTACTATACAATTTTGTAGATAATATATATCAGACAACATGCGTGCCAATTTTCGGTGCGATCGCGCGGTCGACGGCCGAGATCTCAAGGGGGGGGGGGGGGGGGGCTGAGAGGCCCCCCGGCCATATGAACTCCAAAAATACCCCATTTTCAGAGTGAAATTCTTCTTCTGTAGTGTGTACATTTTCACCTTTGATCAAGTGCCCCATATGAATATTCTGATAAATGCCCCTTCTCTTCTGATTTGTTCAAATGTCCAATTTGCTAATATAAGGTATATGTATTTGCAATTAGCGTCCTTTCTTTTATGCAGGGGCATCTGAG
Organism: Lytechinus pictus; assembly: GCF_037042905.1. Lineage (NCBI taxonomy): Eukaryota > Metazoa > Echinodermata > Echinoidea > Temnopleuroida > Toxopneustidae > Lytechinus > Lytechinus pictus. Next base: position 16,793,734 of record NC_087259.1, on the reverse strand, counting down.
CCGAGGGAGGGGGTGGGGCACTTGCCCCCTTAAGAAATGGACCTCGTTCCATGGACCCCAAAAGTTTTCAAGACCAAGAAAAAGAAAAGAAGAAAAGGAAAGAAAAGTGGTGAAATATGATAGTGTTCTCTATCATGTCTATGTTAAAATCTATCACAAATGTTTTTTTTTCATTAAAAGTTTCAAAATTTTGCTCGCTCGCAGCTTTAAAGAAATTTTGCCCGATACGCCATGTTTGCCCCCCTCAATCATTTTGCTCATTACCCTACTAGGGTACATATGCTATTTTGTTTTTAAAAAAGTTTTTTTGTTTCAAGTGCCCTTTTCAAAAGAGGAAGTGCCCTTTTTCGCTGTGCCCTCCCCTCCCCCTATCAATTTTGATCTGCCGACCCATGCTGGTAGTCTCCTTTTCCAGACCCAATGCGATCTTACCCTACAAGATAAAGGTTATTAGTCTACTTTTTAATACTCAGTCTTGGCCATATATTCTTCCAAACAACAGGATTAACGCTATACCTGGACCAGCTAAGCGTAGTCTTTACTCAAATCCCGGTGGTTAAAAAAGATAAATAAACTTTAAAACTTAGACCTCACCATCTTTTAAACCAGCCATTCTCAATTACTTTTTTTGAAGCGCCACATTTCATGTTGAGAATCTGTAATGCTCCACTGTCCATTGCGCAAACCAGCAATGTATCAGCGGAGGGGGTTCAGAGGCCCCTGGTGGGGGTCGAGGGGGCAGAGCCCCCAGACGTTTTGGAATATGAGGCCTTTTAAATTGCCCAGAGGGGCTCTAATTAATATCAACAGAAGAAATACAAATGCCAACAAACTACACAAAATCAATATTAAAAGAAAAATGACCAGTGACTTTTTCACAACATACCAATGATACCACTAGTTCAGACTGTTCTGCCCCAGATATATTGGCTGAAGAAAGTGGCGTAATGAGTAAAAAAAAAATGAGGGGGCTAGATATGGCAGCTGAAGCAAAAATATTGAACTTTGCAATACAAATATCTATATTTTGACATAATATTAAGAAAATAATACAATATTCCACTCTTTCCCTTTCCTTTTCTTTCCCTTTCTCCTTTTTTTTCTTGGCCATGAAACACTTGGGCCCCCCAATCGCCACCCCCATCTGTACGCCAGTGGTTGAAGCTACGTTCCCCGATTTTGCAAGGGCTGAAAATTAGGCGTTGCACTGCACTAACGCCCCAACTGCCCCTCTCTCTCTATTACTCACGTGCAGTATCATTCATTCAGTTCATGTTAAGCAAGAGTACATGCAGGCAATCACGGCAGACAATGCATCTGAGCATACATTTATTTCACTTTTACAACATCGGATTTTAATCGGCTTCAGAAACAAAGTTTCTGCTTGTTATGTCCCAAATTCATAATCTTTTATGATCAGGATGTTCTTTGAATATCATATCATTTGATGTTTAACTCTTAACCAAAACGTATACTCTGGAAATGCAAAATTTCTCGCCGTTGAAATAGAAATCCTACAAACGGGGTTTTCAAATCACTTGTGCGGCACAAAAACTTTGTACAGCGTAGAATAAATAAAAAGGAGAACACCATCGATCCTCCATAATAGGGGTTATCGAGTGCTAAATTTGACAAAATTTGAGGAAATCAATTAGCAATTAAGTGTCAAGTAAAGAGTTTTTGTTTTCTCTTTGTATTAAAATGATCACCAAAACCTTATTGCCAGGTTACTGGTAGATACATTTTTTTCTCCCTTATTTTTCCTTTATTTTTTATACCGGCTCCCAAGCGCCACTCCGCAAGGCTCGGTGCGCCACAAGTGGCGCGCGCGCCACCTATTGAGAACCCCTGTTCTAAACCATTGCCATGTAATCAAGCATGAATATGGATATAGAGTTATTATTTTCTCCAGACCCAGTCATTTGAAAAAAAAAAAGAATCTTCGAAACTGCAATCCCGTCATCTTCAATACTAAGACCCAGTAATGTAGCACATGGGTATACAGCGTAATTATACAGTGTGTGTACAGTGTACAGTGTAGTTTTTTAATAAATGGGTATGGAGTAAAGGCTATGCTATAGGTACCCGTGCTTTGTTATAGACTATTAGTTCGGAAGATGATGGGGTCTTAGTATTTAAGTTTTTTTAATCACCAGGTTTGGAGTAAAGACTACACTCTATATCCATTTTTTCCCACAGAGATGAGACGGTGGGGTCGTCAAATTGAAGATCTCCTAATTTTTTTAATAACAGCGTCTGGGGTAAAGACTGTGCTCTTATATCCATGCTTTCTTACAGGGTCTTATTTTTTAAGATGATAACATAATTTTGTAAACGGGCCTGGAGTAAAGACTACGATATGTACCCTTGCGTTATAACGGAGTCTTAGTCTTGGGTCTTAATTCTGAAGGTTTTTTAATCAAAGGTCTGGAGAAAAGACAACGCTTTATATCCATCTTTTTTAAACAGGAATGGGACTGTGGGGTCTTGAAAATTTGTGTAAATAAACGGGTCTGGAGAATTGAGAATACGTTATATACACGTTCTTTATAACAAAGTCTTAGTAGTGGAAGATGGCGGGGCTTAAATAGTTTTGAATTTGTTTCATCACCCGGTCTGGAGTAAAGACTACACTTTAAATCCAGTAACCACCGATAGCTCAGTTGGTAGAGCGGAGGACTGTAGATGATTGACAACTGTTAACCTTTTGTCGCTGGTTCGAATCCGGCTCGGTGGATGCGGTTTTTTTTGGCGCAAATATTCACTACTGAATGACACGCGCCGTATAAGCTAAAACAACAACTACAACAACTTATTCCATAGGAACTAGACGGTGAGGTATTAAATTTGATTTTTTGTTATTGATACAACAAGGTCTAGGGTAAAGACTACATTCTGTACTCATTTCTACAAGGTCTTAATTTGGTGGACGGTGAGGTGTTGCAGTTTTTTTTTATTACTTTTGAATGCCTATGCTCCTTATGTATGCTTTAGTACAGCATCTTAGTTCAGAAGGATCTTCAAATTATTAAATGACCGGGTCTGGAGCATTAAAAGACTACACTCTACATCCATGTCATTCCAAACGATAGTGGATCTTCAATTTAAGGTTGGTGCCCCCCCCCCCTGCCTCTCTGAAAAGCGTTTCATTGCCGATGTCACTGTAGCTTCTCCCTTATGCAGGCATGTTTCTCATTTTTAACAGTAATTTTATGAGACATTTCATGAGAAATAGCCTTTATATGGATAAATGCAGTGATTTGCACATATCCCGGAGGTTTGCACTTTTCCCGTAAAAATTGTTCATTTGCACATATCCCGTCGTCACGTTTGCACAGATGCCGTTGATAAATTTTGACAGATTTGCACATTTCCCGGCGTGGCGTTTCCACAAATTCCGTTGTTTGCACAAATCCCGGCGAAATTTTGCACATATACCGTTGTTTGCACATATCCCGGCGTTTGCACTTATCACGGCTCCACAGACCTACTGGATTTATAGTCCAGTCAATCTAGCCAGAATAGGGGGGTAACCCACCACTAATTGCAACACGAGATATTCCACTGAAATGCTTTCCAGGAAGGTCCCCTAAACAACATACTAAAAGTCCCAAGAAATCCAAGCAGTGGAAATTTATGAAATTTGCATATTATGCAAATTAGCCATGAAAAATTAGAAAAAGAAGGGAAATAATCCAAAGATTACAAATTAAATATCCAAAATAATTTGATTTGAATGGAAATTCATGATAAATAACTGAATTCAATGTTTTCAATCAAAAGTGCAAAAATTTCTACCTCATTTGCATATTATGCAAATAAGCATCCTTATATGGAAAAAATGTCAAGATATTGTGATTTTTCTCATATAGACTGCTTGAAAACATTTCATTAATGTTGACGTTAATATGCTACTATATCACTAAGCATGAGAATTCATCCCAATGCCTGAAAATTAATTTGCATATTATGCAAATTAGCCATTAAAAAAAATAGAAAATGAGGAAATTAATCCAAATATTACAAATTAAATGTCCACAGCAAGTACTTTTGAACATGATGAATAAATAAGTTCAATGTCTTTATTTAAAAAAGCTAGCAAATCTGCCTCATTTGCATATTATGCAAATAAGTATCCTTATATGGAAAATGTCAAGAAATTTAGATTTTTATCACATTGACTGCAGTGAAAACATTTAAGTTTTTCAAATTAATATGCTGCTATCACTAAGCATTCAAATCTATCCTAATATGATTTATATTCAAGGAAAAATACTGGAAATATATTTTTCGCTTCCTAAGCGTTAGTCTGACAAGATGATGGGATTGGCAAGAACAAAGCACAGTATTTGAATTGGTGTGTAGTTTGTTAGAGTTGACAACCCTTTCTTATATGGATGGGAACGACTTCGACTTTCTTGAAATTTCACCGCATAAACATGATAAAGGGAGGCCAAGAAAAGCAAACTTATGGCAGGTAAGATCTGATGAGTAGTCTCATTAAGAAGTGCAGCAGAGATTCCGTCTGGCCTAGTAGCTTCATGCAGGTTGTTTTCTTTAACAATTTCTTCAATAGTCTGGCTAAACCTGCTCGACTAAACAATATGTTATCTGGCCATATCTGGGTCAGCATTGGGTCCCAGGACTTCAGCGTCATCATCATCATGATCAGTGGTGAATACCAAGACTAAAAATCTTTGCCTTCCTTTAATAATGATATTCCAATGTAGTCATAGCTATTGATATTAAGGGCTCCCAACATGCTAATTGTTACAGCCTGGATCATTGTCAATCCGGTCAACAAATTATGTATTATAGGCTTGTCTACAAACCCTCTTATGGTCCTCTTTAATGCATTGTAGCAATTCTGAGCTTCACCTTACTGATGCTTTTGGAGCTCTAAAATGTGCAAGCCTTCCTAGCCTTTCTCTAAAACTATTGACATCTTCCGACACAACTTATGTCCATTCTCTCATTGAGGCAACTTGTGTCGGAAGAAGACATGGTTAACGGTGTGTTCTTGTTAAAGTCCTCTTGATTGGCATTCAGTCTCCTATGCTCGACTTGTCGGATTTCAGTACAGATAGTTGTATGATTGTCCAAAGTACATCTGCATGACACTATTAAAGTCAGCATTCCTCCAGAAGAACATCCTTAGTCGTACCATAAAATGTTTATTCCTCTGGATAACCTCACAGTATACCCATGAGTAGCACATTGTGGCAAATAAATCTTGGAAGTGGTACACACTGTCAATGTTGGATGGTATTTGATGGTGATGTTAAGGGTGTTCCATTATGTTGTGTCCTCTTGTTGGAAAGGCAATAATCTGGCTTAGTTCTCCATCTTGGTTTGTTCATTGTCTCACTGAGGAATTTCTGTTTACCATAAATATCAGGAAATTAATATTATTATTTGCATACGACTTACTTAGAAACTATAGCTTTTATATTTGGAGATGGTTGCCATAGGAGATTTATCAAAGAGGAGAGAACAGAAAATGGATGTTTCATCATGAAGCAGCAAATGGATTCAGCAAGAACGTCTAATTACGATTCCTGTATCTGAGAAAGATGCCTATAATGCACTTTAAGCAGCCTTCATCATGAATTTATGAATGGCTTTCATGTCGCTGGTATAGGCAAATACCCATTGTTACTCTTATTAAGCATGCCCAGAGATCTTGTGATCCAAGCAAGTACTCATATTCACCACCAAGACAAGTGATGATGATGATGGGTTCTTGTAAAGCGTTGGTATATCCGCCTCAGCTGGGCGCTCATGGCGCTTGCTCAAAAATGGGAAATATCTCACAAATTTCAATGTCTTCAAACAGTGCTTAGGATCATCATTCAGTTCAAGTACTGTCCTAGTAATGCTACAATATTGAGTTATTCTTGTCTTGGGATAATGTTGGAGTGGGGAACAGAAAGGTCTTCAGGTAAGACTTAAAAGTTGATTGGGTCTCTGCTCTCCTGATAAATTGGGGAAGGCTATTCCAAAGCTTTGGTCCAGAGATGTAGAAGGCTCTGTCACCCCAGGTTGTGTGGCTGAGAGATTCCCTCAGCAATGCTTGAGCTGCTGACCTGAGACTGCGTGTTGGTCTATGCTGAGATAAGAGCTCTGAGATGTAGGATGGAGATTTATCGTTAAGCGCTTTAAATACACGTACGGGTGTGACATTTTGTGCTGATCACTTGGCAATCCAGGAGTTGCTAGCGTGGACTATACTCGCAAGAAACGCAAAGTCTCTATACAAAGTCAAGAAGAGAGCAAGACTTGGATGGAAATAATGAAATATTCAAGCAGTGGGATCCATGTAGAATTGACTCATCATTGTACAATATGAGTGGGGTAATTGCTCGTGACAAAACTCAAAATCAACCAAGCAAGAAGCGTAGGGAAGGTCATCATGGTTAATACACATAATCTACATGGAATTTTAGAGGAAAGTATCACTTATGTGTTTCCTTGAATATTTATAACATATCGGATGCTTATTTGCATAATATGTAAATTACACTTCAGATATTAATCTGATTATTAATGTTTTTGCCATTCTTAGTGATCAAACATATTGATCTAGACTGAAATGTTTTCATAACTGTTTTTGTGAGAAAAATCAAAATTTCTGGATTTTTTCCATATAAAGATGCTCATATATATGCAAATGAGGTAGATTTATTTACGATTTTTTATTTAAAACATAAATAAATTGGTAAAACTTGTCATGTGCTTCAGTTCAATTCGTATTGATTGCACTTGATTTCCAATATTTGGATTATTTTCCTTATTTGTAATTTATTATGGCTAATTTGCATAAAATGCAAATTTTGTGATTTTCCCATATGCTTGTATATTTATGGACTTTTAATATGGTGTTTAGGAAACCTTCCTGTAAGGTATTGCCATATTCCAATTTCAATAGATAATCTACTTGCAATTTTTAGGGATTTATCACCAGTGTGTTTTCTTGAATATTTATAACATGTTAGATACTTTTATTTGCATAATATGCAAATTACACTACAGACACTAAGCTGAATACAAATGTATTCAACGTCCTTAGTGATAGCAGCATGTAAATTCCAACATTAATGAACTTTTCAAGCAGATAATGAGAGAAAATCACAATACCTACACATTTTTCCATATAAGGATGCTTATTTGCATATTATGCAAATGAGGTAGATTTTTTTGCACTTTTGACAAAAATCATTGAATACAGTTATTTATCATGAATTTTCGCTCAAATTAAATTGTTTTGGACACTCAATTTGTAATCTTTGGGCTATTTTTCTTACTTTTTATGGCTAATTTGCATAATATGCAAATTTCATAAATTTCCACTGCTTGGATTTCTTGGGACTTTTAGTATGTTGTTTAGGGGACCTTCCTTGAAAGCATTGCAGTGGAATATCTCGTGTTGCAATTAGTGGTGGGTCAAACCCTATATTGACTGGACTATTAATCTGCTTTTCTTGACTCTCTCGTCTCGTTATTTTAGAACCCCTCCAGCCCTAACTCTACCTTTCCTAATCTCATTTTATGTCGACACTTTGTCCGTCTCTTCTTGTGTCGCTCTTTGATTTGTTTCGTCGACTCTTTTTCTTTCTATTTCATCATTCTTATTTCGTTCTTATTCATCTGTTTTTTCTTAATTTCGCTCCCCGGTCTCGTTTTTTTTACGCCTGTTCCTTTCTCCTCATGTTGCTCCTTTGACTGTTTTCATCACCCCTGTCTAAACTTTATTTTTCGTCTCCCGTGTTGTCGATTCTTTATTGTTATCTTCTATCTATATCTTTTCTCAATCTCTCAATTTGTTTTTAATCGACCTTCTGGCCTGTAATCTGAAGTTCGGTTTAACTTGCTCCATGTCTACAAGTATGTGCTTAAAAAGATGGATAGCCGAAATGTCTAAATTTCGTTAACATTGAATGATTCTTATGCTTACTGTGCCCATGCTACATTGGCGAATAAAACTGATTCGGTTATCATGCCCATGCAGACAGTTATGACTGACATGAGTAACAGACGAGCTGATAAATTGAACCTATACCATGTATACTGTTAAGGATCTGTGTCACTTGGCTATCCATAGTTCAACAACAACTTTCAGAAGGAGCACTCATAATTTTCGAATCTCACCTCTCTGTATGTTGGTCTTGTTGTCGACTATTTCTATGTCCCTTTCACACCGAGTCTTTAAAGAGCCACAGACCTGTCGAGATGGCGAGATAATTCTCTCACCAAGTCGACATAATTGTCCCGCCGAGTCGACATAATAATTGAGGAGAAGAATGTAAATGAGAGTGGATAAAGAAAATATAGGATATTGAGAGGAATAACGAGAAAATGATAAATCGTTGGTAAATAGACTCGTTGGTAAATAGACATAATTATTATTTATTCCCGAATATGGATGGAAGTTGTAAAGGCCCCGGCTTACACATCACCATCCATGCGGCGTTGACAGCGGAGAATGGAACAGATTTTCACCAGGAGGAGATGACGGGTCAGGTGGATGGGAGAATGTTGCTTGGAAAGCATCCGCATGAGTGTTATTTCGGTGAGGTTAGATCTGACGACATTTTTGACCGCCAGATTTGATTTACTTCTTGAGAGGATCCACTTTTACCATGATAACGATGTGGATGACAATGGACATAGATCGACGAATCTACATTTGTGATACGGGGTTAGATGCTTTAAAAGTTCATCACCCGATGCTATACGTCTTAAAATGCACAAGCAAAATGTAGCCGTAGCTTAATCGTCAAGCAAATGCTACCAGGCAGTTAGCAATTGCTTGAGCTTACCAGCAAAACCATTTTCCGCTGATTATTGTGTATAAGGAATGAAGCAAAAGCCAAGCAAGCGCCTTGCAAAAGCAATTGCTGCATTTGTTGCAGTATATTCAGTATATACCTACGTATACACTGCCCGTGATCTAATAATTACTCACCTCTTGAAAGGGATGTTTGGACATCATCTTGTCTTCCAACTACAGAAAATTTGCTCACTCTCTTTGCTCGCTTGCATATCGATATTAACTGTAATTAATTACTTTATCCTACCAGGGGGGCGTTTCATAAAGCTGTTCGTAAGTTAAGAGCGACTTTAAGAACGACTGGTGATCCCTTCTTACACGCTAAACCATCGCCGATTCAATATACCACTTACCGCAAGAAGGGATCACCAGTCGTTCTTAAATTCGCTCTTAACTTACGAACAGCTTTATGAAACACCCACCTGGTCTGGATGGTATTCCCATAGAGTTCTACCAAACCTTTTGGGACGACATCAAAGATATTTTATTAAGCGCTCTTAAAGGAGAATGAAACCTTTGGACCAAGATAGCTTGTGTGAAAACAGAAAAATCAAAGAAACAGATCAACGAAAGTTTGAGAAAAATCGGACAAATAATGAGAAAGTTGAGCTTTTGAATATTGCGATCACTAATGCTATGGAGATCCTCACAGTGGCAATGCGACAAAGATGTGTGATGTCACTCTTGAACAACTCTCCCCATTACTTTAGTATATATTTCATATAAATTGCCTCTTTTATTACATCTATCAGTAGAATATGTATTCTTTCTCTATGAAGGCATGTAATACAGATTTTTAAAGAATACATCATGGATAAAGAGTTTGTATCACCATATGAAAAAGCAAAAAGACACATTTTCAGGGTATTTCATAGTCCATCAATGGAAAAGTTGTTCATGTGTGACATCACACAACCTTGTCGCGTTGCCAATGGGAGGATCTCCATAGCATTAGAGATTGCAATATTCAAATGCTCATAACTTTCTCCTTATTTGTCTGATTTTTCTCAAACTTTCTTTGTTCTTATTCTTTGATTTTTATGTTTCGACACAAGCCTACTTGTTCCAAAGGTTTCATTCCCCTTTAATGAATGCTTCACAAATGGAGAAATGTCTGAAAGTCAGAAAGCTGGTCTTATTACAATGATTTAAAAGAAAGAAGACCATAGAAATCTAGAAAACTGGAGGCCAATCTCGCTTTTAAATTGCGATTATAAAATAATGGCCGCACGATTACAATCGGTTATTGGACAGATCGTTAACGAAGAACAAACTGGTTATACAAAACATCGCCTGTCTGCCTTCAATATACGTCTTACAATTGATGTCATTGCATTTATGAAAAGAAAACACTTAGATGGTGCTATAATGATGGCAAACTTTTCTAAAGCTTTTGATGTAATAGATATCAATTTTGTGTCCTCATGTCTGGAAAAAATGAATTTTGGAAAGAATTTCCAGACATGGATAAAAATATTGTACACAGATATTCGAAGCTCTGTATTAGTAAGTGGCTGGATATCAGAGTCCTTTTCAGACAAGGTTGTCCACTTTCAGCATTACTTTTTGTCCTCGCAGCAGAATTTATGTCTAACAAAATAATAAATAATGAATACATACCTGTTTTGAAACCAGAAAATAATTGTGAGGTTAAAGTACTACAATATGCTGACGGTACCCTGTTCTTTGTGTTAGATAAAAGATCACTAGAATTGATAAAAATGAAGAATTTGAATTATTTGGGAATGTAGCAGGTCCAAAACTTAAAACTAAAACAGTAACCATGTGGATGGGGAGAAGTAACTCCAAATGGTCACTCAATGATATTGGTTTATCTTGGACAGATATTCCTACAAAATACTTAGGGTTTTACATCTCACCTGATATAGAAAAAGCACGTAAAATGAACTGGGAAAATAAACTAACGAAATTGCAAAGATTATTAGATAATTGGAGAAAAAGAAAGCTTACTATTTTTGGAAGAGTAACCATTGTCAAAACTCTAGGTTTAAGTCAGTTAGTAAATATTCTCATGGTTGATATTATTCCTGAGAAAATTGTAAAAAGACTGAATTCTCTAATACATGCTTTTATTTGACAAACAAAGATTGAAAAAGTGAAAAGAACTGTAATGTCCAACAAACTGGACAATGGAGGGGTCAAAATGATTGATCTATATACCCCAAAATTAAGTTTTCGACTAAGATGGCTGGGGCGCACTCTTGCGTCAAGTAAAGGAATGTTGTGTAAATTCAGCCTTTATTGGTTTAATGTTTTAGGTGGTTTGAAACTACTCCTTAATTCAGACTTTGATGCTTGGAATATAAAACATATATGCAAGCACCATCTTCCAGTCTTTTACATTGAAATATTACAGGCCTGGTTAAAGATAAAGAATAATGCTTGTTTAAAGTATCACCCTAAAGTATACGGTATACAATACGAAATTTTGTGGCACAATAAAAATGTAACCTTTCGCAACATCACCCTATTTTTTGAAGGATGGTATAAATCTGGGATAGTATTTTTGAAAGATATTCTCAGGAATGGAAATTTCCTACAATGTAAATGCATTCCCTTCTTAAATCGCAGAAGAGTAAGCAAAGACTGATATTTGACTACACTTTATTACGTCAAGCTATCCCTAAAATTTGGATAAATGATATTACAACACATTGTACCAACCGCAATAATAAACATTCATTAGTTTCCCAAAATAGATGTAGGAGCAAAAATCAAATTAAAAATATTCATGATATTTCAAGTAAAAATTCTATAGACTATCATCCTTAGATTCATCGAGCACTAACAGATGCTATTTGTATTGGGAACAGATAATTGGGTCACCATTAGATTGGACAAAACATTTTAAAAGAAACTTGCGTCACTGTAAAGAAAATAAACTGAAATAATTCAATTTTAAGCAGTGGCGTACCTAGGATTTTCCAGGGGGGGGGGGGGCAAAACCGTCTGCCCAAAAATTTGACAAGCAAAAAAAAAAGAAAGAAAAAAAAAGGTCTTCAATCACAAATAAAGCATTTCGTACCAGAAAAAAAATTGACAAGCCAAAAAAAAACAGGTCTTCAAGCTCGTCAGGAGGGAGGGGGGCAATAAAGGTCTTCAAGCTCGTCGGGGGGGGGGGGGCAAAAAAGGTCTTTCAAGCTCGTCAGGGGGGGGGGGGCAGGGATACGTTTTTTGCATGGGTTGTGGCTCGTCAGGGGGGGGGGGCAGAGTGCCCCCCTGCCCCCCCCCCCCCGTAGGTACGCTAGTGATTTTAAGGTTGATATAATTTATTGCCGGTAAGAAAGAGTTTGTTTAAATGGAATGCTATAACGGATGGGAGATGCCCGCATTGTTATGTGGATGAAGATAATGTACATGCTTCCGTTGAGTGTAAACTAAATTATTTGACAACAGTAGCTAAGTTTGAATACAATTTCGACCTTCAAATAACAAAATTGCATTTACTTAAAGCCCACAAAGAAACCGGACTATATAGATTCATTTCTTACAATTGCTTTTTGGTGCATTTATAAATGTATACTTTAATACTTATAAGAAGCAAATCAGGAAAAGATTGTCGAGAATTCAATTTGGAATATTTGTTTGAAAATAAAATATATAAACATGTGATGTGATTTTGAATGGTCAATTATGTATATAATAAATGCCCATGGTGGGTTTAAAAAAAATTACTTTATATCACACAAAATCCATTGCAATACAGCCATCGAAAAAAATTGTTATAGGTCTGTAACTGAAAGATGGTAGTATTATGTACACGGTTATATACCCCGTATACATAGCCCTTGGTGTGGGGTGTCTCTAGAATTGTGAATTTTCAGGTCAATTGCTATTATCCCCCAACTGCTCGGACCGGATTTACGCCATTGAAAAGTCAAAATTAGACTTAGCCAATTTGTCGAAGTAGCCGGTAAATCGTGACATATGCCGCCTGACTAATAGTTTTCTCATTTTTTTTCAAAGAAAAATCTGAAGCAATAGTTCCAAGTACAACCAAGCTGTAGCTGTGGAAATCTGCTGTACAGTTCTGGAGACGTCCCTACCTATCCAAGATTGGTCTTTATAATACTCGTAAGAGAACACAGTCATACGAGACGATCTCATCATCCTCGACATCGAGGCGTCATCCATTAGGTAAGGAAGTTATGTAAAAATTGATATGATGATAATGATAATAACGATGATGATGATGATGATGACGATGATGAAGAGGATGTCGAGGGTGATGGTGATGATGACGATGATGATGGTGATGGTGAGGATGATTAGGATGATGTTGATGGTGGTGGTAGTGGTGATGATGACGATGATATTGACGATAGTAATGATGAAGATGATGATGATGGTAATGATAATGATGGTGATGATTATTTAAAGATTATGATGAGGATGATGATGAGGAGGAGGATGATGATAGAATGGAGTCCCGTTCCATAATAGTCAAGCAACCATGGTTTATTTGCCAATTTTGTAATTACCATTCAAAGAGTAGTGTGATTGTCTGCTGATATGGCGAGCCCTGTTACCATGGTAGTTGCATTATAGAAAAAAGTTTACATAATAAAAGGTTACCATTAAATTTTGATGCTAGGTGATATAGTATATTTTTGGAAACTTTTTGAAGATTATTCAATGTTGATCTAGGGTCCGAACGTATAAGTCCACATCTAAGGTAGATCCAAAATTTACAATGCAAGACTAATAGAAACATTTTTTCTAGCCTGTTCTCAATATATATATTGGCGCTTTTCAACATTTATTAACCAATAACATTAATTAACCAATAGCTAATCACTACTAATTGTAATATTGAGCTTAAGTTCATTAAGCTGGTTTCCTGAAAATTCCCTTTGAGCATTAAGTTGAATAGGCTTAAATAAACATGTTCTTCAAAATGGATAATCTGCCATACATCATGTTACTCTTTATGGAACAGGCTTTGAAAGTTCTGTTACTTTGCCCGTCGTTGGGCATGTTTGATGACATATAAGACAAATAAAACATGTATGTCTAATGTTTTCTGTTTTTAGTTTTTTCCATCAGCACAAGAATTGACCTGATGTCGACAAGGAATTATACCTCATTGAATACGATCGTTGGCTGCCGTATTAGTCCAGGATAGGCCCCATAGACAAGGGGTCGAACCTTGTTTTTTTAGATATACAATGTTTTTTGATGGTTTCTTGTCAATTCGAGGGTGCTGATTCCGAATCTGAATGATGCCACTCTTGTAACCTTGAGCATTTTCCGCAAATTGGCAAAATCCAATATGGCCGCCAAAATATGCAAATTACCCATGAAAATCATAAAATTGCCAACACATTAGCTATAAAATGCATGTAGTTGTTGTGCAGAAGTGAAATACCAATTGGAAAAGCGATATTTGACAAAATATTTATTTTATTGATATTCAAAATGGCCGCCATAACCCCTGTATACTTTATTATGTAGAATATGAATGGGGAAAATATTTTTTTCAAACAAGAGCACTATTATTGCATGTGATTGTGACCTGCGAGTGGACTACTGTCTGAAAACATGACTATTAACAAAACTATGTCATTTGTATACTATCTAATGTGATAAATGCTGTATTATGATATTCAAAATGGCTGTCATAGACCCCTTATACTGTGTACAATATATAAAAGGGGACAAATAATTTTCACAACCTTTGAATTTGTTTGACTTTAAAATGCCAATAACTGCGAAATATTGGTGTAACACTGTCTGACAACAAGGATTTCTAACGAAACATATCATTTCCCTTGCAATTTCGGTAATTATGCTGCATGTTGACATTCAAAATGGCTGCCATAGGCCCTATCTGTATTATGAACAAAGCGAATGGAGAAACTAATTTTCACAAGAGTAAAAACATTAAAATGAATGTAATTGTAATCTATACGAGTGAAATATTGTCTAAACACATGATTTCTGGCGAAACATATCATTTCATTTTTCATGCATGAGATAAATGCTGTATTGTAAAATTCAAAATGGCCCCTAAGGGCCCTTACAGTATTATCTACAATGTAAATGGGGACAAATACTTTTGAAAGAATTAGGATTTGCCTGACTATGAAATCCATATAATTCTGTTGTATAAGGAAAATATTGTTTGAAAACGTGATTTTTTTAATGAAATATAATATTTCCTCTCCCATAGGTGATAAATACTGTATTTTGACTTTCAAAACGGCCGCACAAGCCCCTACAAATTCTGTAATATGCGTATAGGGAAACTAATCATCACCAGAATGAGAACCAAAAACGCACGTAACTATGTGATGTATAGGTAAAATTTGGTCTTGAACATGATTTCTGACTAAATACATCACATAATGGTTGAGAAGGTAATAAAGGCCTTACTTTGAAATTCAAAATTGCTGCCATAGCCCAAAGTAGTATGTACATTGTAACTGGGGACAGATAATTTTGACAAAATTTTTACTATGAAAATGGCTTAATTTTGATGTAAGTGTTAAGTATTGTCTAAACCCAATGATTTCTAACGAAATATATCATAGCTTGTGTCATAAAGGTGATGAATGCAGCCTTTTAAAAATGAAAAATGGCCGCCATAGTCCCTTTTAATATGTAAAATTTGAATGGGGAAAGATAATTTCCACAAAGAAACATATTGCAGCCATTTTGAAATTTAAATATAGCATTTATCACCTAAATAACATAAGAAATGATCTATTTGGTTACAAAATCATATTTTCAGACGATATTTCACTCATACATGCAACACCAGTTAGTCAAGCAAAGCCAAATTCTGTTAAAATTATATGTTCCCATTCACAAAGTACATAATAGGCCTACCGTTAGGGCCTGTAGCGGCCAGTTTGACTTTCAAAATACATTATTGATCACCTACCTGGCAGAATGAATGGTATATCTTGTTAGGAATTATGTTTTCAGACAATATTTTACTCTTAAATCACAATTATATGCATGTTATGGTGCTGACTCATGTGAAAATTGGTTTCCCAGATCGATTGTACATAATACAGTCAATGTCTTTTGGCGGCCATTTTGAAAGTCAAAATACAATATTTAACACAAATATGAAACCCGAATAATATATTTCGTTGCAAATTATATTTGAAGACAGTATTCCACTAATTTACCACAAAAAAATACGTTTTAGTGCTCACCTTGTGATTGTTTTTGTCCTCTCTCAC
Organism: Lytechinus pictus; assembly: GCF_037042905.1. Classification (NCBI taxonomy): domain Eukaryota; kingdom Metazoa; phylum Echinodermata; class Echinoidea; order Temnopleuroida; family Toxopneustidae; genus Lytechinus; species Lytechinus pictus. The sequence continues at coordinate 16,777,690 of NC_087259.1, read as the reverse complement.
ATCGTAGATCATAATTTTAGGGCCTTTGGCGGTCATATTAAATATCAAAATACAGGGTTTATCACGTACATGGCATGTTAAATAATAAATTTTGTTAACAATAATGTTTTTAGTCAGTATTCCACTCGTTTATCTCAACAAAATGCATTTTAGTGCTCACTCTTGTGATTTTTTTGTGTCACCATTCACATTGTACATAATAGTGTTAGGGCTTTTGAAGGCCATTTTGAATATCAAAATACAGGATTTATCACATAACTGACATAACAAATGATATATATCGTTAGCAATCATGTTTACAGACATTGCTTCACTCATAGATCATAATTACTTGCATTTCAGTGCTAAATTTTGTAAAAATTAATTTTCCCCATTCATATTGTACAGGGGTCTATATGATGGCGGCCATTTTGATATCAAGAAAATAAATATTTTGACAAAAATCATTTTTTCAGATATTATTTCACTCCGGCAGCACAATTGCATGTACTTTAAAGTCAATGTGTGGACAATTTTATGATTTTCATGGGTAATTTGAATATTTTGGCGGCCATATTGGATTTTGCCAATTTGCAGAAAATGCTCAAGGTTACACGAGTGGCATCATTCAGATTCGGAATCAGCACCCTCGAATTGACAAGAAACCATAAAAAAACATTGTATATATAAAAAAACAAGGTTCGACCCCTTCTATCCTGGACTATATACGCATCAGAGCTATTGACTGGAAGCTGTAAAGGCCTTATAGCTTACACATCACCATCCATGCGGCCTTGACATTGAAGAATGGAACAGGTTTTCATCAGGAGGTGATGGCGGGTCAGGTGGATAGGAGAATGTTGCTTGGAAAGCATTGGCATGAGTGTTATTTCGGTGAGGTGAGATCTGACGACATTTGTTGACCGGCAAATTTGATATTCTTTTTGAGAGGATCCAGTTTTACCATGAGAACGATGTGGATGATAATGGACATCGATCGACGAATCTACATTTGTGATACGGGGTTAGATGGTTTAAAAGTTCATCACCCGATGCTGTACATCTTTAAATGCACAAGCAAAATGTTCGCTTTATGCACACGCTTCATGGCAATAGCTTAATCGTCAAGCAAATAAAACGCATTTGTTGCTCATTGATTTGTATACGGAATCAAGCAAAAGCCTAGCAAAAGCAATGGCTACATTTTCAGTTTTATACGTACGTATACACTGCCCGTCAATATGTCATGAACGCATGATCGTTATATATGGCTGGAAAGAATATCTTCTCCAAAATAATTTGCTATCACATTTATGTGGTATGTCTTCACGTTTGGATAATCAGTAGGTATTATTTGCATTGATGTTAATTTTCTATTTGCGCCAAAGTAAGGCATGACTGCAACAAATGAACCCCAGATGCCAATGATCGATGTAGTGATGATGAGTCAGGAAACATATTTACAAGTCCACTTTTAATGAAATTAACTGGAGCATTCATACTAAAAGTGGTTTATAAGCAATTTATCATGTAAATTATTGAAAAAAATTGAAATGGATTTTAATGCAACCCTTGTAGGATTATGACATCATTGAAATCTGGGACCCGTCTTATAAAGAGTTACGATTGATCCGATCAACCAAGAATATGGGAATCCATCAATATATTTTTTCTTTAGGAAATTCGCACAATGTCCTTTGAAAACAAAGAGAAGCAAAATTAATTTTCAAGAAAACTATGAATGTATGAATATACATCATTTCTAGAATATTTTGAATAAACATGTATTTTAGATCATGACGTTGCTGGCTTTCCAAAGATTTGGTTGAATGGATCGATCGTAACTCTTTGTCAGACAGAGCCCAGGGGGGCGTTTCATAAAGCTGTTCGTAAGTTAGCGACTGAAATAACGAGTGGTGATCCTTTCTTACCCGCTAAACCAACGCCAAAAGAAAGGATCACCAATCGTTTTTAATGTCGCTCTTAACTTACGAACAGCTTTATGAAACAATACGGCTACCAGTATTCATTCATTGCAGTCAATCATGCCTTTACTTTGGCGCAAATCAAAATGTACATGTACGCCCCATTATCTAGAGTCTCGCCTGCGTAGTAAAAACAAGGCCTCACTTTTCTGACGGCTTGCTGACAACATCGAAAAAGGTCAATTTTTTAACTGTCTTCATGACTTAAAAAATACAAGGACATGTTTCATGAAACTTCGATATATGGATGATAAGGTGTCATCAGTCATTTGGCATGAGCTTCAGCCTTCATGTCAAATTGTCGAAGCCTAACGTCAGCAGGGTCAATGAACTTTGACCATGTTTGCTATGAATATTATAAAAAAATATTTACCAAGCCTTGTTAGATTTTGATTTTGCAAGATCATTTTGAAAGATTAAGTCTCCACTCCATAAAAATTAAGTATAATTATCAAGTATAAGCAAATAGATAGTGTAGCATCAGGTCAGTAGAATAGATCAAGGTAATTTGGAGTTCAGTAAACCGGAATCAATTTAAAAAACAAAGGCCATGATTAAGGTATTTAAAAATATATATATTTCCATGGGCCGGATATATCCTTGTCACAAAGTCAACACTATTGCTATATGGAATTGGGTAATGCAGGCGAGAATTCCAGGGGCCTTCCATTAATTATGAAAACTTTTAAGAATTGTTATACCTCTGAATGTTCTATTTTTTTATATAATTGTCCAAGACTTTGTTGTGATTTTCCTTCTTTTTTCTTAGTTTGTTTATCATGATTAATTGGGTCATAAAAATGAAATGGATGATGGATCAGTTAATGAATGATTATGATACTTATTCATTCATTCATTTATCCATTCATCCATCCTTTTATTCGTTCATTAATTCATTTATACATCCATCCATCCTCCATCCATCCATCGTTCCATCCATCCATCCTATTTCATTATTATATCTATCCATTCATATACTGTATGGATGAACATAGATTGTAATGTTTTATTTCTTTTCTGATAGTGGTTTCTTGGACTGATAGTTTTGTGTTTCCTTTTTTACATTATTTTATATAGGCACTAATCATCTTCAGTCGCCTTGCAGTTTTTACACAATAATTTGTTCACAAATCAGGGGCAGAAGTGTAGAAAATTGTGTAGGCCATTTACCCTCTCCCCCCTTCTCGGATGCAAATTCAGATACAAAATAAGACTCTGTGATAATGCAAACATTTTAATTTGACCGCTTTGTTACGGACATAAATTTATGGACATTTTCCTGGAATCTAGCTGCTCTTAATGAATTCGTCCAATAAAGTTGCCTTCATTACTTGTTTCTCCGGTCTCGTAATTATCAACTAATGCTAACTTTAAGGTCGTCAGACATAAGTTCTACTCAGAAAATATGCATAGAATTTAGAAAGTTAAAATATTTCATTGTTTGATTTCCATTGTTGTCTAGATGAAATTTTGGCTGCATTTTAGAACTATTTTTAGTCTGCCTGCACGATTTACACTGTAAAAACACTGTTTAAAATTTTAAGCAGGTTGTTTAAGCCCGTCAGTCTAACAACTACTGTCAAACTATTTAAACAAGCTGTTTAAAAAGTCTAAACAATTACAAAAAAATTAAACAACTTTTTGTTAGAGTTACGGGCTTAAACAATATGCTATTTCTTTTACTGTGTATCATTAAATGAGTTGTGTCACAACCATAGGAAGCGATCAAATGGGACGGGGGGATGCTAACTCTTTGATTTTCAAATTTTGTTCAGCATACCATGGGAGAGTGTCACCCCCCCCCCCATGAAGTCGCTGCCTCTGGTTGCATCTCCTTTTGGCTCCTTGTCTTTATTCTCGTTAACGTTTCCATATAAAGCTTGTTCCTCGATTCCCCCTCCCTCTTCTGTTGTCTCTCTCCCTCCCCCTCTTTTGCCTCTCTTCCCTTCTCTCATTTCTATCTCCCTCTTTCTGCTGATCTCCCTTGCACATGAGCAAGGAAGATGATGATCTGCCTCTGAAGGGACTTGCACACTTGGTTCTGCGACCATTTGATTACAGTATACTTCGCAAACGATATTAATTCTCGCAAATGGTTCAATGACTAATTGTGAAAGCCCCTTTATCTACACAATGTTTTAAAAAAGCCTTTGAGAAAAGAGTGAACTTGGTGAAGTGCATCTTCACATTACTTAACCCGCTTTAAAAATCACTTGGCTTGAGCAAAAGAATTGAACAAACTTTCAAATATGCTAAGATCCAAATAATCTTCTGATAGAATGATGTTAGAAACATTTACTCAAATTTGTCCAATGAACAAGTATAACATTTTAGCACAGCCAAAGTGAAGTCATTTGTACTTCTTTTGTAAATTCCATAGATTCATGTATTACATTTCTTTAATGGATTGATTATTCATGGATATATATTGAATGTGTACAAAATATAGAGCACATTGTTGGAAAATACTGTTCAAGTAAATTTAGAATATATCAAAATGTATACAATAAAAATATTTTCACTCTGTAAAGTTCATTCTTCTAAAATATGAAGAAAATATGACCAACTTAGAAGGAAAGAAAAACTTAAAGCCAATGACGCACTCACAAAGTTAACAGAGTTGTACAGATGACGTGATTTTCAGAATACAGAGCCCAGTTGCACAAAAGATAATATAAAATAGTGATATGGATTCTGATCAGATGATTGGCTGAAATGACCAATCATATATTTTAGCCAACAGGAAAATTTACTAGTGACTGGTGCTACTAATGATAATAGTCTCTAATATAGCGCATATCACAAAATATTACTATTTTTCTGTGCGCTGAGGAAAAAACACTGACCGACCATGGTGTTGGAATGATGGTTTATCAAGTAATTAAGGATCCATATCTCTATCTTATAAAAAAAATAATACACATTTTGCATGGGCATTAGAATAATTACACACACTATAGTTACCTTTGAAATGGTTTAAACACCCTCAGCTATGCCTTGGGCGTGTTACGTCCTCAAAAATTATCCTGTGCGTGTAACTATTTCTAATACCCTACATGATGTGCATTATTCATTGTTATTTCTTGAGGGGGTAGGGGTGTCATACCCCAAGGGCCCTGTTGCATTAAAATTAAATTAGAGTCCTTTTGCCATCCAATGTTACCATATTAGTTAATATTGTGGCAAAATGACTACATAGTAATTTTATGCCAAAGGGCCCTTGGGGATATGGCACCCCTACCCCCTCAAAAAATAACAAAAGTGGGGGGGGGGTGAATGAAGAAAAAAGGGGGCAGGCAAGTCCGTTCTCGGTATACAGATACTCTATTGGCACAAATAAGCACAAGTGACAAGCAATTTTTCCAGGATATATGAATTTATTTTTTTCTCAGAGAAAATATATTAAAAAAAATTGGACCAGCAGCCGAGAAGATTCACTCAAGTGTACAGGATACCATAGCAGCTGACCTCTTGCTTCAATGGGGCAAACCCTGACCCTCACATAATGGCCAGCAGCCTGATCTGAGCTGGGATCTCCTTGTCAAAATCACACAATATGTGACATCACTACCAAGAGACCTATTTTTCAGTGTGCAGAGAAGGGCACTGAATACTGTTGTGCATGGTATACAACTTACCACAATGAAAGTGCTCTATCAATGATATGTTGTGTAGCCAATAGTATGCAAGACAATGCATTGATGGGGCAACAGTTACTTTTTTTTGGGGGGGGGGGAGGGGGACTTATATCAAAATTTTTGCCTCAGAAATAAATTTCTGTTCACCCCCCATCTTCCCTAATTACCCCCCCCCCCCCATTCCTCTTCCTTGCCATAAGTCTTTTTATTCACCCTTAAACAAAACTAAAACCTCATATCCTTTAATAATCTGCCTCCTTCCTTACAACCATCTCCCCCCCCCCTCCCCTTCAACACAAATAGCAGTTAATCCACTGATTGTGCTCTCTTTGTATACCTCCCTGTTCTATCCATCCAGGGAAGCATTCCATGAAGATTTGCCCATTGACAATCATTTCACATCCTTTCAACATTAACTATCCATGACTGACACCAATGTTCCAATTTTCAATTTAATATTTTTGAGTAATATTACTTATCATTTTCATATTCTTATCAAACAATTCAATTTATACCATCACATAAAAAATATTTATTGTCTTGTTTTTTTTTTTAGGGCTTTCTTTTCATAAGAGCAAATGGAATATACTACAAATATATTGCAAATAAATATACTCCTTTCTGTACATGATGCAATTACATTTCTATGAATTTCAATGAATTGCATTTTGATCAAAATAGAAACCAAAAGGGGAAAAGATTTATTTTTCCCCCTGTCAAGCTAATTTATTCATTCACCATCATACAAGAACCAAATGTTTGCTTGCATACTGTATCCATCATGCCTCCATGAACTCTGAGTGATCAGGCGAGGCACCGACAATGAAAGATAGATCTAATAAGTTAGGACCTCAACATAGGCTTGTCTTGAGGGAGCACACTTCAGATCCCACAATGGTTTATAATCCCCCATCAATCATTACAATACAATGCATCAACCATAGTAGTGAAGCAAAATGTCAAATTTCAGGGAAGACATCCAATAAAATTTCAAAAAAAATCTTTCCATGGATATAAGAAACCATTCCTTCAGCCGAATGGTCATCAGTAACAAATGACAACTCTCACAGACAGCACTCAATAAAATTGCCAAAAGTTGTTCCAGACTGGATGGAGGAAACCACTTCTTTAGCCAAAGGGTCGTGGAGTGTTGGGACAACCTACCAAAACGTGCTATGTCAAATCTGACAGACAGCAACAAACAAAATTTCCCAAACTTGTCCTACACTGGATTTCTTTAGCCAAAGGACACTGTTGAAAAATCTACCAACTACTGCCCTACCCAAAGACCGGAAGATGGATGAATGAACAGCCTAGCATCACTTCATGTCAAGGTTCAGGACCTGGCTGAGAAACTTCTCTGACATGACCAGAGGAACCACAAGCAAAGACGAGGGAAATAATTCTATGATGGTTTGAAATTAGGCGTCATACATGATCATTGCAAAGAAAGTGAAAGACTTGCACGTTTCCATGAAAGAGTTTTAGATGGCACAAGATCAAAGGATAAGCAAATTGAATCATTGAGAGTGGGGGCCCTTCTCCAAAACTAGTAATGGTAAGCAGGTACATGCATAACTGTCCTTAACCCTATCTAGCCCAGGGGGAGGGGGCTTTTTTTAAAGCCCCCCTGACATTTTTTTGGTGAAAAATCTGTAAAATGTATGTTATCATCTGTTGCTGTGCGTATCACATTTGTAAACTATATGCAAGCCAGGAGTAAGTCTGGTAATGTATGTGGCTGACTTTTAAGCCTGATATGTAGCCAAAAAATGAATACCAAAGATAGATGAGTGTTTTACCTAAAGCAAAATACTGAGAAAAATATTTAAAATTCTGGTTCAACCCTAATAACACTGGGGGGGGGGGGGGAGCCGATTCAGCTGCTGTGCAAATTTCTTTGACCGCGTCGCTCACTGACTTTTTACCTTCAAGTCTCGCGCAACTCTTGAAACCAAAATTGCGACCACTGGGTATGTGGTTCCGAAATAACACATTTTGTAAACTATATGCAGACCCGAAATTGCCACAAATGTAAATTTGTGTACAAATCCATGCAAATAGTGTTTTTAGCTATAATTCATAAATGTATCATTATTTTTTCTTTTACTGAGTAAAATCAATCAATTTTATCTTGTTTATGGTCAAAATAAAGTACCTGATAATTTCCATTAAAAAACAATAAACAAAGAGATACATAAGAAAATAAATGGGATCTTGAAACTAAAGTTTTTGAAGGTATATTTGATCAGATTTCTATAAAGAGTCTGAATCAAAAATTAGCATTTTAGGGGCATTATTTACTTAATTAGAGCAAACTTTTTATTTTGTGCGGGGGGGGGGGGGGGGGGGGGCTAAAAAGCCACCCCCCCCCCATGGCTGTGCAATTTCAAATAGCCTGGGCTATATAGGGTTAAACATAGTAACTTCCCCTCACTTTAAGGGATTACATTTCTGAATGTGATGAAGTTTCCTCCTCTACACAGGAAATCTATTCAAAATTCTTTCCAAAGAAAGAGTGTTTCCTGCTGGACACAGAAAATGAATGTTGACAAAGACTTCAAGAATCTGCCTTATTAGAATTCAAACAGATGCATTGTGGTTTGATAAGTAGAGTCACAGACCTGGCCAAAAAATGTATCAGATGAATGTAGCTTCCCTTTTGGTGACAACATTGGCATGTATGAGGAGCAAAAAATGGTCTTTACTGACTCTGACTCTAAAATACCAAGTCTTCACATTGCCTTTCATTTCATCAGAGTCAAATAAATCCGGGAAAATCCAATAAACACAGGAAAATATCAAATGGCTGGAAAAGACATAAATGACCAACTGGAACTAGATCCACTAAGAATTCATCTAATGCCACCACAAACAGGCCAACACTCTCACAAGATACCAGCATTTGCAAGTCCAAGAAGTGTGCGACTTGCATGAGGTTTTGAAGAGCTCTGGATATCATGCGTGAGCTGAAAGGAACACCATTCCTTGTGGTCAGACAGTAATTGAAGATTATTGCAACAACCAGATTCTAAACATCAAATATAAAGATGTCACATGCAACTTAAACCAATTTCTGGAAGTCAACAGCACTCTATTCAAACATACGTTGCCAGTTCTTCTCTCTTCTATTTGTGCAAAACAAATGGCTAGCTGCGTTGAGTTGAAGTGCAAACCAGTTTTTTATCGATCTAGATCAATGTCACCGAGCTCCAAAGCCATATTGGCTAAACCGCTTTAACAATTCCATCAATATTTTAAATATCAATACGGGTCAACTTGAAACACTACACTGGCAAGGCTATAGAAATCAAAATTTGACATTGCACTTCTAAAACAAAATTCCAGACTTACATATATTGCTCTGATTGAAGAAGGAATATTTTATCTACACATTGTGGAAAAACCATTGAAGTGCATTACCCTCCTAAAAATGGGTGAAAAATGTATATCCGAACTTAGATTTGGGCAGACAAACCTATTTTGAAAATCCAACTTGATCATCACATATCTTAACATTCGTGCAGTCCACATTATCTCTTCACATTCTGTGAATACATGAAGGACACACACTTTAGCACAACATGAGGTTCATGTAGGTACATGGTGAAATGACCACGATAAAGTTTGAAATATCAATTCATATAAGTCTGAACCAGAATTAACACATACAGAAAAGGAATATAAATATATTGCAAAATAATTCACATTGCTCTATCAAATGATTTAAAAAAATAAGATAAAAGTTTTCATTTCATATAATTTTTTTTATAAAAATTGTTTATCCTTTTGGCACATTAAATCAGTCATGGCAAATATCATGTTGCAACAATGTGAAACAAAGGTTCAGTTGGAGCAGCAGCTACAACAGATAGTACAGGGAGGCATATAAAGAGAGACTATCATCAATGGATTGACATATACCCAACAAAAGGATACAGGGATGGGAAGATATCACAGTAGAGGTAAAAGAGAAGGGATTACAGTCGTTACAAGAAGAGAGAGAAAAAATCCTGATATGGGGAAAATTGCTGCCCAATATTTCACAAACGTTATTGCCCTCGGTATAGAATTACTGGGAAACCGATTGCATTGTCTTGCATACTCTAGGCTACACAAAATATCATTGAAATCATTATTAAAGCACTTACATTGTGGTAAGTTGTATACCATGCACAACAGTGTCCAGTGTACTTTTCTGCACACTGAAAAATAGATCTCTCAGTAGTGATGTCGCTATTTGTGTGATTCTGGCAGGAAGATCCCAGCTCAAACCAGACAGGAAGCCATGTTTGTAAGATTCAGGGCCTACCACCATCAATTAAAGTCAACTGCTTTGGTCCTGCAACTTAAATGAATCTTCCGGGCTGCTGGTCTTACATTCTGGGGTTTTTTCAACAAAAAATAATAAAAAGAAACATGAATAAAAAACAAGTATATAGTACAGACAAGCAAACATTATAGGGCAGGTCCAAGCTATCATGCATTACATGTGACATAAGAGACAAATCAAAGAAGTGTTTCACAAAAGATTTGAGTGTGATAAAAAAAAATCACTCTAAATTTTCACTTGCATGTGGAAAATGATGGATCATCATATTGATTGGATCTCCCTTAGAAGATGCACTTTACTGTGTCTGAATCGATGAGACTACACATTATAAACATTAACACTTGGGCATGACTTTCAGTCAGATTTATCTATTCGTGAAACAGTTCCAATAATTATTTTGCTAGATTCATAAACTTTTCAAAAATCTAACACCAGGACTATATACTCTAGATATATCTAAACAAAAAGAAAATTATTTTTCTAGATTCATAAGCTTTTCAAAAATCTAACACTAGGACTATATACTCTAGATATATCTAAACAAAAAGAAAATTATTTTTCTAGATTCATAAGCTTTTCAAAAATTTAACACCAGGACTATATACTCTAGATATATCTAAACAAAAAGAAAATTATTTTTCTAGATTCATAAGCTTTTCAAAAATCTAACACCAGGACTATATACTCTAGATATATCTAAACAAAAAGAAAAATCACATCACTAGCACCATATCTTAAATCGACTCCTGAAAATTTGTAATGAAATAGATGGATTCATGATCTTTGTCACACCCATATGCAAGAGGTAAGTTTGAAGTTGAATCTTCAGATGGTTATTTATTTCTACATGAAAACAGGATAATTTCAGACCTGCCAACCTTCTACAACGGTAGGATGCGAAAGATATTGTATGTTTGAATTTGCCAGCGCCATAATAAAGCTGCGATGAATGCAAGGAATGTTCCCCAGGGAGTGGAAATTGTGCACTTTTCGTGCGGGATTGAAATTAATCCAATGACCAAGGTAATAATATGATGTAAAGCACTTTGAGCCATTCTGGGAAAAGCGCTGTATAAACATTGGCCATTATTATTACAACAAAAAATGTATTCTTAGAAGGGGGAAAAATATATATATAAAAAATAAATTTTTGAATATCTGTCTTAACCTAATAATCGCCAGCCTGTTGTAGTGAGATCGGTGTAAAAACATGTGAAATGACTTGAAAACTTGAAGATTCACCATTTTAAACATGTACTTGTAGGCAAGGATTTACTTATTATTTTCATGCAACAAGTTGCTGTCGCGACAGTGATTTTTACCGGTCTGGACCGTTGAACCGGCGCTAGTGTCACGCGCTGTGTATGATACATACTACATGATCGGAAATAAAATTCGTAGCAAAAAAGAGGAACATATATATAAAAAGGAAACAGTTGGCATGTCTGTATTTTGGGGTACCAAATGACCTCTGTGACTTTTGATCCGAGTCATCTTTTTCATCTCGCACATCTTTGGACCAATTTAGTTTTCAATCTGATATTTTTTCCAAAGATATTCTTTCCAAAACATGTGTTATCCTGCAATAAAGTATACTTGGGTGTTTATCGTTGTTGTTTTTAATTGTGTTAATGACATAAATGAATCCTTTAAAAAAAAAAATCAAATTTCATCATCTATGTACAATGTAGATGATACAATGTTTTGTAAAATTGGAAATACAAAAGGACTGAATTAGCCAATAACAAGCTTTGCTATTCCTGCATTTAAAATAGCCTTATTCTCTAATTTAGAAGTTGAAATAAAAAAAATTTCATATCAAAGTCTTCTCCTGTGATAATTTACAAAACTGGACAAAAGTTAACATCGTCACGGTAATATTCATGGAAAATAACTTAATATAATAATAATAATAATAATGTAATATTTCACCCAGGGTAGCCACTGATAAAGGTATTGTGCACAGAAATTTTTGGGGGGATATGTTAAAGAAGAATGCAAGCCATGAACCATGGGGAATCAAGTCTTGCTCGGCTCAGCCTCAATTACATGTAGGTTTGATACGATTATTTATGCTGAGTGGCATTACATATTGCCCTGCATTTCAAATTTCGCGCTAAAAGTCGATCAAACTGCCACCCCAAAACCAACAATGAGATGCCCAAAATGAATTTTGAGATTTTTATTGAGTTTGAAAAAGAACATCCTAAGCTTTCAAATGAGATAAGAATTGTAACTAGTCAAAATTGATTAACAATAACATACACAAAAACTTCACTGAACGCAGAAAAACTAAGCGAGAGCTTCAAAAAATGAAGAGAAAACAGCGTTCAAAAATGTGGAGTTCACTCAAGCATGAGATGTGGAACTTTCAAGCAGTCTGCAAAACCTTGTGTTAAAGAAACTCTCGTATCATTTTTTTTTTTTCTATTCAACTTTCCAAATTACAATCTTTGATAGAATGAAGAATTACTTTTTAAAATAAGCTATTTTTGTTTTCATTTTGAGCACATGACCAAAACCTCCAATCGAGAACACTATACCCCGGTTTCTTCGGCATCAATTCTCTTCTCCAAGTACGACAAACCCTAACTGCCCCAAGCAAGCAATTTAAGTATCAAAACACCTGTTTCTTGACCTCGGTCCGAAGATAACACAACAGCCCGGCATATACAGTCACAGCAGGGGGCCGCACACAATGGATATTATGGCAATGCATAGAGCTCTATAGCTCTATGGGCAATGTGTGAGCGCGGTAGCATCCCTGCAAACCATGCCCGTCATTTTTATTCCCTTACTTTCCTTATTTCGAGGTTGATTTTCTTCGTTCAAAATTGAAAATGGACTAACATTGGATTTCTGAATACAATATGCCTTTGAAAACGTGATTAAATATCGAATTCAATAATTTCATTCCGAAGGTCCTACTACAGGCAGAGAAGTCTTACATAATAGCACAGCTGTTGTTTATCATTTCGTCCTTGGCTCAACGCTCATATACTGGCCTGTGGAGGTGAAATTGAGACAGTGGGCCAAACAGGGTTGATTGGCGCTTGGAAATGAGTTTTTCGATTTCCAACGGAAAATGGGGTATAAAACCGCAGTTTGCAATCTGAACTGTGGTCTTTCTCCAAACGCGGGTTTGAGGTAATGATTTTGAGGATCAAACTGACTATCTACAGAGAACCTTCCCTGGCAACTTATTGTTGGTTTGGGGGTGGCTGGTTAAATAGGAAAAAGCAATTACAAGTAGAATCTGAGACAAGCCTAAAGGGGTATTATTAGTGTCGGTGTGTCTAGACGGGTCTGGAAGAAGAATCAGATGTAAGGCTGACCAGCCAGCCAACTGAAGCCATCCAGAAGCAAACTAAATTTTCACTTTGAACACACATTGGGGTTCCCAGCTTTTCAAGAAAACAAATTTCCCTGATGAAGTTTAAAAATTCCCTGATATTTATTTAAACCCATTCCCAGTTTCGCACGTTTTCTATGTTGTTGAAGTGAATTACATGTATAAAAATAATCATGTAAACCTACTTAGTTCCACCATAACCAGTCATTCGATGGATGTTGTTTTGATATGCAACAAAATATAACAGAGTCTGACTGGCTACTGTGCTTTTGACTTTGGGCTGATCATAATTCCCTGATTTTTCCTTCGTTTGAGGCATTTTTCCCTAATTTGAGTTACATTTAAAATCGAAGTCCCTGATTTTTCCCTGACTGGAGAAAGAGAAATAATTTTCCCTGATTTCCCCGATGGGTTGGTAACCCTGCATATGCGTGATACAAGAGGTTTGGATTAACAATCTAGAGTCTGGGCCGAAGGATTGAGAAAACTTTGGCAACCCCCAAAAAATTAACGACCCTGGGTTGGGTCGAATTTGCGCTTTCTGAGTTTTTATGTCATTAATCCAACAGACTCGCATTACAGTATCATTATTGTGCGTAAAGTAAACAAGCCTTTCACAAATTGCTGACGATTCGATTTCCCCATGGTTTGGGACTTGGGTTCCCCTTTAAATTCTACGACAAGTAGATCCAGGGTAAAAAACCAGAGATAAAACTCATTAGGAAAAAACTCTGGAAAACCTTTGGGTCCACTTTTGCAGAATATTCAACACAAAGTATTACAATTCCTGACTTCATGCAAACCGAGTTAACTCCACAAAAAACCTACTAGTCCTAATTACCACACCATACTGTTTATAAACCTCACAATGTGTGCAAATCATTCCCAACCTTATGCACAAAGTATTTTTTACTACTAGTAACCATGACCTTCTTAGTATTCGTCTACATGTATTTTAAAAACAACTGTTAAAGATAATTCGGATACTTTTGGATGACGGCAAGTAGTGAGGGACAGTGATTTTCTGTTGACTGGTAAATCAAAACAGAAAATCTGTTTTGTTTCTATACCTTCTTTGTGAGAATTCATTGCAAAATGGTTTACGTTTGTTCTGTGAAATTTTCTTTTATGACAAAGCAGATTTCATTTTAGACCGAGTTTGAAGCAGAATAAAAGGTATCCAGAAACGGAAGAAGAATTTTTTTCAACAGAAAATTACTGTTCAGAAATAATAGCTTGGACCTGCCCCTTTGAGCTACACACAAGTCATAAAAACACATACAAGATGGGCTCATGAAAATGTAGGAAATCGCACCCTGAAATTCCAAAATTTGAACGCTTTAGAGCAACAATATTTTCTAAAGTTGCCCCAAGATGTGTCACATACAATTTTTAGATTGTTTTGAAAATCTATTTCTACATAGAGCAGAATATATATTGAGAAAAGCAAAATTGCTTGAAGTAGACTTTGAAAATAAATGAATAGCCCAAAACTTAAGCAATTGCCCCCAATGCAGGAAAAGTGCCCCTAGAAATAAACATTACTTCCTAACTTGGTTAAAGAGTAGCGAATGCATATAAAGTCTTTTTAAACTGACAATTGGATCATTCAATTTGATTTTCAAGGTGAAAATATCCCATATAAAGTATATACCGGTAAGTCTGGTGTCAAAGTGCCAGTCCCCGATAAGTCATCTATCTCTCTTAGATAAGAAAAAGAAGAATTTATGAAAAGGTTCCATTGTTATATGTTTCAAAGGATATAACAATTGGTCTTTCTATGCAGGTGGATTATACATCACATCTATGTAGATACCAACAAGTGATCACACCAGACATTCCATGTAGATGAAGATTCAAGATTGGTACCATCTATGTCCTTGTCTCAGGGAGACTACCAGTATCTCTCATTTATGCTTGGAAAATGGTTAGCATCTGAACGGGGGTGCCTCCATGTTGTACAATGAGTGACATGACTGTGGGTGCAAAGTGAAATATCAAAATATTATTCAAGTTTTCTAACAATATTTCATTTTCAAAAACATTCATTGCAAGGTGACAAACGTATATACATAAGAAAACATCAAAAGCTTGCAAAGGGACAAATGTAGTTACAGGTAGACTACACTCAAACACTTGATTGTCAAGTCCAGAAAACTTGATTTAAATAAATAGAGAAAAATCCAACTAGCATAACGCTGAAAATTTCATCGAAATTGGATGTAAAATAAGAAAGTTATGACATTTTAACGTTTTACTTATTTTTCACAAAACAGTGATATGCACAAGTCAGTGACTTGCAAATGAGACAGTCGATGATGTCACTCACTCACTATTTCTTTTGTTTTTTATTGTTTGAATTATACAATATTTCATTTTTTTACAGATTTGACAATAATGACCAACTTGACTGAACCATAAACAATGCTAATTCCACATGTTCAAGAGGAATTAATTGTTGTCTCACTTGACATTGAGGAGAAAATCAGAATAGTTCACATTTCATATAATAAAATACAAAAGAAATAGTGAGTGGATGACATCATCAGTCTCCTCATTTGCATACCGATCAAGATGTGCATATAACTGTTTTGTGAAATAAAGCCAAACTTTAAAATGTTATAATTTTCTTTTTTTACATCCGATTTTGATGCTTGTTGGATTTTTCTTTTTATTCAAATCAACTTTTTGTTGGGGGTAAACTTGTCCTTTAAAGCAAATTTGATTTGGGGATTTTCACCGATACATGTTCTACATAATAAAAAAACATCTAGCAAATTTACTTGGTTACATTGGTATCTAATTTCCAGATGTGCATATTGCAGTATACAAGTAGCATGACGTTTACACACATGCATTGTTTACAAGAATTATTTGTACACTACATACAGTACAGCAATGCAAAATGAGAAGATGAATTGTGTATAGGCACCAAAAAAATCCTAACTCGGCCATCATAAAATGTAATAAAGTATAGAGGGAAGTGTAGCCATGATTGTTTTGCACTTATTTACAAATTGTCATCGGTCACGCATGAATAATTATGATGTACAGTGTACAAATAATCCTTGTACATACTGTATATATTTCCAACAATCAAAAACCAATTTTTCCAAAATGTTTCCATCTGAGAAGAGCCTCTCGTAGTTAAAGAAGTACACAGTGTCACATAAACTGAAATCATATATCTCCTAAAACTACATTTCCTAATCAGCTAGTGGCTCAGTAGGATATTTGTGACATGGTTCATTGACATAAACCTAAATCTGTGTAAAATCATGAAATCTTTATTAGCTGGAAATGATTACGGTACACTGAAAATCACCAACGTAGATAAGTCCATGTGGTACAGTGTACCATCATTACTTGAAGACAGACTGGGCGGATGTTTCATAAAGCTGTTCATAAGTTAAGAGCGACTTTAAGAACGACTGGTGGTCGTTTCTTGTGGTAAATGTTATATTCTATTACATACATGTAACATCTCATACAAGTCTTCAGAGGGATAAAATATTCTAGGTGCTAAGGTAGTGCTTCACACAAAAGAATTTCAAAGTAATCTAAAATTCATATGAGCAAATTCCCCACAAGGCTATAAAAGAGCGAGGATAGGGAAGGCATTCGTCTTTTCAGCGTGTGTCGGCAGTGCCCTATGCCAGAATAATGTCTCAATCAGAGGAGACCTCTACCCAACAGGATATCGACATGGAGACCCAACTAGCCGCCCAGGCAGAGGAGATTCGGCGATTGACAGAGACGGTGTCTCCCCTTACTTCCAGCTCTATCAATGCTGGCCAACCTCCCCGTCGTGTGAGGGAACACACGGGTGACACCCCTGGTGCTGTAACCGGGGCTTCGGAGTCCCATATGGATATCGTCAGCTTACTAGTATTTGCTGATAATCAAAGTGAAATTTCGTCCCCGTCTGTAGGGGCTGAGCCTACAATATGACCATGATGAATGAAGGCAATGATTACGATCCTCTAGCCTCATCAATTTCCTCCCCGTTTGAAGGGGAGAGGGCATTACTAGACGATATGGAGTTTAGTAAAATATATGATGAGCAGAATAGCTCGTCTCCATCCATCTCAGAGAGTCTGGCTACGCGCCTCAACAAGGCGGTGACCCTTCCTCCTCAGAAAGAGGCTCTTTTGAAAATCCAAGAGAAGTACAATCCTCCATCCAACGCGACTAGTGCAACTGTGCCCAAAGTGGAGCGAGAGGTGTGGCAATCTCTCCCCCCAAAGTGAGAGCTTTGGATTCGCAAACTAAAAAACTTCAATCTAATGTGGTCAAAGGTTTATTGCCTTATGTACATATAATCTCATATCTCGAAGAGTCAGCTAAAGGCAAAAAAGACCTTGATTTACTCAAGAGTCTTGCTGTTGACGGCATGACATTGACTGGTCATGCAAGTTACTTACTAAGTATGAAACGAAGAGAATCCATAAGACCCTTCCTTAATCCAAAATACCAAGGGCTATGTTCAAAGTCTTTTCCAATGACAGATGGTTTATTTGGAAATGACTTATCATCTGCGTTGAAGTCTGTGGCTGAGGCCTTTAACGTCGGTCGTCAAGTTGCTTTTCCTAAACGCTCTGGTACCTCCAGTCGCTCCTTTTCCGGTCGAGGAAATCGCAGAGATAGGAGTTCAGTCCCTACCAAAGGGACTTCCAAGCATCACACCGGGAAACCTTAAAAAAAACCTGTCCCTTGGCGACGATGCCGAGACCTCCTCATCAGTCGACCTACGGCTATCAGAAGAACCCTCATGGAAAGTCTACCGATTACCCATCATCAAGATATAATACAAACAAGTGGAATGCCTCTGGCCGTCTCACCTGCATCACGCAATTCAATATAGCAGCAGTGCTGATTTTGAAAACTACTATAACTTGCACAAGATGTTCAGTGATATTTGGTTACTCTTATTTGCGCGTTTTATGAACTAGACCAATACACTTATAGAGATATGATGGCAATTCAACAAATACCCGCGACGTGGCCAAAGTTCTTTAACCTTACATGACCTTTGACCTTGATCATGTGACCTGAAACTCGCACAGGATGTTCAGTGATACTTGATTAGTCTTATGTCCAAGTTTCAAAGAGTCAGATCCATCAACTTTCAAAGTTATGATGGTAATTCAACAGATACCCCCAATTCGGCCAAAGTTCATTGACCCTAAATGACCTTTGACCTTGGTCATGTGACATGAAACTCATGCAGGATGTTCAGTGATACTTGATTAGTCTTATGTCCAAAGTTTCAAAGAGTCAGATCCATCAACTTTCAAAGTTATGATGGTAATTCAACAGATACCCCCAATTCGGCCAAAGTTCATTGACCCTAAATGACCTTTGACCTTGGTCATGTGACATGAAACTCATGCAGGATGTTCAGTGATACTTGATTACTCTTATGTCCAAGTTTTATGAACTAGACCAACACACTTTCAAATTTATGGCTGTAATTCAACAAATACCCCAATTTGGCCAAAGTTCATTGACCCTAAATTACCTTTGACCTTGATCATGTGACCTGAAACTTGCACAGAATGTTCAGTGATGCTTGATTAACCTTATGTATAAGTTTCATGAACTAGGTCCATATATTTTCTAAGTTATGATGACATTTCAAAAACTTAACCTTAGGTTAAGATTTTGATGTTGATTCCCCCAACATGGTCTAAGTTCATTGACCCTAAATGACCTTTGACCTTGGTCATGTGACATGAAACTCAGGCAGGATGTTCAGTAATACTTGATTAACCTTATGGCCAAGTTTCATGAACTAGGTCCATATACTTTCTAAGTTATGCTGTCATTTCAAAAACTTAACCTCAGGTTAAGATTTGGTGTTGACGCCAATTAATTATTTCACGTTCCTGCCAAGAAAGCAGCGATCATACAAACTATGCATGGTGGTTTACTAACTGATTTGTAGGATTTATCATCAATTTTGAAAAATCGTGTTTGAATCCCAAGAAATCAGCTTTATATCTTGGTTTTGACATTAATACTGAGAAAATGATGATTTCTTTACCTCAAGATAAAGTTCATCGCATACACTCCAAAGGGAGTATGTTATTGAATTCTGATGATGTAAAAATAAGAGACTTTGCCAGTTTCATTGGCTCAATTGTTTCTACCTTTTTTGCCTTTCCGCTTGGCAAATTACATTTTCGATCTCTCGAAAAAGCAAAAAAAAAATTCTCCAGAACTCATTTGGCGATTTTGATTCTTTTATTAGATTAGGTTCAGAAGTAAGGAAGGAAATATTTTGGTCGGTTGGTTAAGAACCAGCTTCTTTTTCAACCGTTATTCATGACCTGTCTATTTCCATAACAATGTCTACGGATGCAAGCAGGTCAGGTTGGGGCGCTGTGCGTCATTCAGATAATTCATTCGCTCAAGGTTTTTGGTCTTCTGGGTTACAAGATTGGCATATCATTGCTCTTAAATTGCTAGCAATAGAACAAGCACTACATACCTTATGCAGCAAATGTCAGGATATCCATATTCGTATTTTCTCTGACAATAGCACCTCGGTTGCTTATGTTAATAAGATGGGAGGTAATGTACCCTTTTTAAATGACATAGCGTTACGCATTTGGATTTGGTGTAATAAAAAAGGAATTGGGATTTCCGCCTCTCACGTGGCAGAGAAAGATAATTTGATTGCTCATGTCCTTTCGAGGGACATGAACAAGGAATTAAGCCTACTCCCTTGTATTTTTAATAGCATTATCGATACCACATTTGCCCCTGACATTGATTTGCTTGCATCATCTGAAAATAAACAACTTCCAAAATATGCATCTTGGAAGTACGACCCATTTGCATATGTTATTGATGCTTTTTCCATTTCGTGGGAATTCTTTTCTCCTTACATTTTCCCGCCCTTTTGCCTTCTCCCTAGAATCCTCCTCAAACTTCAAGCAGACCAAATGAGACCGGCCCTCATCGTAGCCCCATGTTGAGAGCGCAACCCTGGTTCCCTTCTCTTCTTCACATGCTGGTTGCCCCACCCCTTCTTCTCCCAATAAACTGTCTACGTCGCCCCAACAACTACCCAGTAAAGTCTGCATCTAGCCGCTTGGATACTCTCGGCAGACGCTGGAATGCAGCAGGCATTTTAAAATCAGCTGCCAATCTACTCGCCCAGTCTTGGAGACAAGGAACATCTAAACAATATCAATCTGCATGGAATCAATGGCGTGATTGGTATTGTAAACAACAGATTGATCCCTGTTCACCATCTATAGTTGATGTAGTTAACTTCCTTGCCCATGAACATTCTTCAGGCAAAGCTTATTCCACAATTAATTCTTGCAGATCTGCTTCATCTTCCGCCGTTCCACCCATTGAGATGCATTCAGTGGGTCAACACCCTTTAGTTGTATGTTTCATGAAAGGAATATTCAATGAAAATCCACCTAAGTCTAGGTACAGTAGTATGTGGGATGTGTCGATTCTTTTGAACTACATTAAGTCTTTACCCGATAATGAACAGCTAACCCTCACACAGTTGTGTAAGTAAAAAACTTCTGGCTTTGATGGCCCTTGTTTCCACCCAGCGGGTTCAGACGTTATTATGTTTAGATATTTCTTCTTCTATATCAACTATTCATGCAGTATTCTACTTGTATTGACAGAGTTACAAAAAACAACATCTACCAAAAATAGTTTGATTTGATAGTTTGTCTGTTGAATTTAATTCATATCCACATAAGAAAGTTTGTGTTATATCGTCTCTGCTAGAGTGTGAAAAGTACTACCCATTTAAGGATTGAAAATGATGAGCGCAAACTTTTCATCTCCAAGAAAATCCCCCATAAACATGTAACTTCTTCGTCATTAGCTCGTTGGATGAAAGATATTTTACGTTTGTCTGGGATTGACACATTTATATTCAAAGCCCATAGTTATCGTAGTGCAGCTGTTTCATCAGCATTCGCTCATGGTGCAACGCTTAAAGACATTATTTCGACTGTTAACTGGTCAAATGCTCGCATGCTCAGACACTTTTATCATAAACCTGTTGAAAATTTCTTCCAATCAGCTGTCCTCAATTCTCGTCAATTCACTCAATGATGACGGTCATTTGTTTGGCTCAAATGTACAGTAATTCGAGAGTTGATAACAATTGATTATGTGTAATGTCCTGACAGGAAGTAATTTTAAATAGGACTGAAATCTAGTTTATTTCTCATCATTATGTAATATATCAAACATAATTTTTTCGATTTTTGAAAAAGAAAATAAAGAAAAATATGGATATTCGTTATATATATCATACAGTCTCTTCTCCCAAATGGAGAGTATGGTTTTTTCAATTATTGTTTTGAACGCCATGTCAAGAAAAAAGAAAAGAAATGTTAATGGTTGTAGGAACCTTTTTGCCCAAACAGGAGTTTTTTGTTGGTTCTTCCACGTATTTCTTATGTGTCATACCTTGATGTCCACGTTTACAATCAAAGCCTTATGGCTGGTTTGTATTTTCATTAAACTGATATTTCAACCTGATTTTTCGACTATGTCCTTTTTATCTGTTTCTCAACGTCAACTTCTGTGCCATACTTTGAACATGCTATCCCTCTGAAGACTTGTATGAGATGTTATGTAATAGAATTCCTAAATCATGCAAATGAAATGAAGTATAATTAGAATTCTATTAATAATAACGAAATACAAGTTGAAGAGGCTCCCACCCAGCAGATTTTGTGCTATGCCCGTCCCATATATCCAATCACAGAAGTTGACAATCTCTTGTTCTTGTTTGTATGTTGATCTGAATGACTGATTGTTTGAATGTAACTGCAGATCGGAATGATTATTGTGGACATAACTGATGTGAATATTTATTATTTTTTGAATAAAACTGATCCAAATGATAATTGTTGGATAGTAACTGATCTGAATGATAATTGTTTCAATGAAACTGATCTAAATGATTATTGTTAGAAAATTAATGGATCCGGATGACTATTTGTTCCTTCATACTCATGAATGTTTATGTTGGTTGGTTGAATCAAGTGTATTACCATTTAATGTTCTTTGATTACCTTGCTCTAATTTATAACTTCGAAAAGATGAATGCCTTCCCTATCCTCGCTCTTTTATAGCCTTGTGGGGAATTAGCTCATTTGAATTTCAAATTACTTTAAAATTCTTTTGTGTGAAGCACTGCCTTAGCACCTGAAATATGCTATCCCTCTTCGACTTGTATTTCCTTATTATCGATAGAATTCTAATTATACTTCATTTCATTTGCATAATTTAGGAATTTATTGGCGATGGTTTAGCGCGTAAGAAACGTTCAGCAGGCGTACTTAAAGTTGCTCTTAAATTACGAACAGCTTTATGAAATGCCCCCCCCAGATACATTACTAGTCTGCTGTGCATACGCTTCACTCGAGTTAAGGGTCTGGTTGTGCAGTCTACTCATGCCTTTTGTATGAAACAGCAAGTTTTGTATGTGTTAGTCTTTGCATTGAGACACACTTGCTGATCAAAGTTTCAATCAGGGTCTGTGCCTGCAGACTACCCCGATACCTGGCTGGAATACCTTGCTCATCCTGCCCATTTCTCAGTAATTTAGCACATTTCCTATAAACAGAATCATTTGGTAACATCTTTTAAATAATACATAGAAACACTTGGGTGGTCAGATACATGTATTAATGTGATTCAGATCGTTTTTGCAAACGAACAGGTATTATGGAAGGCGATCAGAATTGCGCTCGCAAACTTTGCTTCTATACTCACTTTAGGTACTACTGTCTTCTATCAGCTGTGTTAGCATCCTCCCAGCCGTATGGTAAAGCTGTGAAACAAAGAAAAAAAAAAATAATAATTCCAGTCAATGTCAGATGAAAGTCATGTCAAGTTTTACCTCACAAAGGCAAGAGATTGCAAAAGTAAACTTGACTATATTGAAAGTTGATACAATGCTGAGTTCCTACCAATAACAAGGCAAACGCCAAGCGTTGTCTCGCCTGCATCTTGCAGTCATGAAGAGACTGCATGTCAAATCTGATGGGTAACATTTAAGAAACTTTGACAGCTTTTCTATTGTACCATTGGCAAATTTGTGTGAATATTATAAATGGTGCCAAGAACTATAGCTCGTTAAATGAATAACAGTTTTTAAAGAATAAACAAGTAAAATACAAAATCTGGTTCAGGTATAGAGAGTACTGAGTTCTGAAGTAAAATGTTAGTGTTAAAAAGTATAAAATTATAAAGTTCATGTCGCTAGAGGAACAAAGTAGTGTGAAAGTTCATTGACCTTTGACCTTAATCAAATTCAACTCACATTCGAACCTGACCTGCACCTTTTCCATGACTGGCACTGTGCTGTGTTGTAACACAGTTTTTAAAGAATAAACAAGTAAAATACAAAATCTGGTTCAGGTATAGAGAGTACTGAGTTCTGAAGTAAGATAATATTCGAACTTGACCTGTGCCTTCAGGAGATGGATCTCTGGTATGAATTTGGCGATCCCAACTCGAAGCTATAGAAAGTTATTATGTGTACAACATGGCACAGTGCCAGTCATGGAAAGTTCATTGACCTTTGACTTTTGACCTTATTCACATTCGACTCATATTCGAACTTGACCTGTGCCTTCAGGAGATGGACCTCTGGTATGAATTTGGTGATCCCACCTCAAAGCTATAGAAAGTTATTGGGTGTACAACGTAGCACAGTGCCAGTCATGGAAAGTTCATTGACCTTTGATCTTTGACCTTATTCACATTTCGACTCATATTCGAACTTGACCTGTACCTTCAGGAGATGGACCTCTGGTATGAATTTGGTGATCCCACCTCAAAGCTATAGAAAGTTATTGGGTGTACAACGTAGCACAGTGCCAGTCATGGAAAGTTCATTGACCTTTGACCTTATTCACATTTCGACTCATATTCGAACTTGACCTGTGCCTTCAGGAGATGGACCTCTGGTATGAATTTGGTGATCCCAACTCGAAGCTATAGAAAGTTATTGTGTGCACAACATAGCACAGTGCCAGTCATGGAAAGTTCATTGACATTTGACCTTTGACCTTATTCACATTTCGACTCATATTCGAACTTGACCTGTGCCTTCAGGAGATGGACCTCTGGTATGAAATTGGTGATCCCACCTTGAAGATATAGAAAGTTATCATGTGTACAACATAGCACAGTGCCAGTCATGGAAAGTTCATTGACCTTTGACCTTATTCACATTCGACTCATATTCGAACTTGACCTGTGCCTTCAGGAGATGGACCTCTGGTATGAATTTGGTGATCCCACCTCAAAGCTATAGAAAGTTATTGGGTGTACAACGTACATGTAGCACAGTGCCAGTCATGGAAAGTTCATTGACCTTTGACCTTTGACCTTATTCACATTTCGACTCATATTCGAACTTGACCTGTGCCTTCAGGAGATGGACCTCTGGTATGAATTTGGTGATCCCACCTCAAAGCTATAGAAAGTTATTGGGTGTACAACGTAGCACATTGCCAGTCATTGAAAATTCATTGACCTTTGACCTTATTCACATTTCAACTCATATTCGAACTTGACCTGTGCCTTCCCGAGATGGACCTCTGGTATGAATTTGGTGATCCCACCTCGAAGCTATAGAAAGTTATTTGGTGTACAACACAATTGTTGACGACGACGACGACGGCTACGACGACGCCGACGCCGGAAATAGTGATACCTATGTCTCGCTCCGCTACGCAGGCGAGACAAAAATGACTGACCGAACTTTTACTATTATAAGACATATCACTCCCATCTAAGTCTCGCGGATGACATAGGATTAAAGGTTGTGAATGAGTTTGGTGTAGGATAATATGAGGATAACTTTGGGTTCAAGATTATGTTTGAAGTCAGGTTCAGGATCATGTTTGAACAAGAGTGTCGCTAAGGCGAGCACATAATACGCCCGCCTGTAACGCAGAAAATGGAGTTATTGATCAAGCAAGAAAAAATGGAAGGTGGCGACTTCACCTTTGACTGTCTGACCTCAAAATAGATAGAATTCCTGGGATCTATGCCAGTATCACACACACCAAATTGTATAAGCCTAGATTAAGTTAAACTGAAGTTATCGTGTTTACAAAGATGTCAGAAGGGTAAGATGAAAACATGTCTGTGTGACCTTGACCTTTGACCTTTTGACCTAAAACTCAATAGGCTTCCTGGGAACCATGCTAATATCATATACACCAAAATTCATTGAAAATTTTCTGGAAATAAATAGCATTAGAATAACATGCATACAATTTTGCCAAAGAGGGACTTTCTTTTCCTGATGAAGTCCAAAGCATATCTGAACATGGTAATCATAAACTGGCAATTGTAAAATGTCCTGAAAATGTTCCTTCTCCAAAGAGCAGCATCCATGAATTGAATTAATTGGAAAACCTAAATGAAGGCATTGAAATTGAGGTTTACACGTAGACATTTTCAACTAATAAATTTCTTGGTGGAGATCTTAAATTCCAAAATCAAATTATGGGCAAAGCCTCAATTTCAGCCAAATACTGTGGCCTATGATGTCATTGGACCAGTTCTCATAGGTTTAACATGGAGGAATCATGGTCTTGCATATACAGGAAAGCAATGACTCATGAACAATTTAATATACAGCAGTGTTGAAGTGCCTTGATGCTCGGCCTTGGCCTTAAGGCAATTTAAAGGACGAGTCCACCCCAACAAAAACTTGATTTCAATAAAGAGAAAAATTCAACAAGCATAACACTGAAAATTTCATCAAAATCGGATGTTAAAAAAAAAAAAAATAAGAAAGTTATTGCATTTTAAAGTTTCGCTTCATTTCACAAAACAGTTATATGCACATCTCAGTCGGTATGCAAATGAGGAACTGATGACATCACTCACTCACTATTTATTTTGTATTTTATTATATGAAATATTTTTATTTTCTCGTCATTGTCATGTGAAATAAAGTTGCATTCCTCCCTGAACACGTGGAACTCCATTATTTTAACATTTTGTGCTTCAGGCAAGGAGGTCCTAATCGTCAAAAACGTAAAAATTGAAATATTGTACAATTCAAACAATAAAAAACATAAGAAATAGTGAGTGAGTGACATCATCGACTCTCTCATTTGGATGTAACTGGCTTGTTCATTCATTTATTTTGTGAAAAATAAACGAAACTTTGAAATGTCATAACTTTCTTATTTTACATCCGATTTTGATGAAATTTTCAGCATTGTGCTGGTCTGATTTTTCTCTATTGATTCAAATCAACATTTTTCTGAGGTGGACTTGACCTTTAAGGCCTATTTTTTCAAAGCCTTGGCCTTGTAAATTCAAGCCCTTGGCCTTGAGGATTTGAGCCTTGAAATTTCAAGGCATTTTCAAGGCATTTTGTATTTTGTACTTTCATTTGTTTTTATACAAGTAATTATAAATGTTTTAATTGTTCTGTATATTCAATGACACTAATGGTTCAATACTACCAGTCACCAGTAACAGCAGCAGTAGTAAGTGTACTAGCAGTGTCATCAATTGTAATTATTGAATCATTATCAAGAATTCTCATCAAATAAGTAATAAAGAAAACAGCAGTGATGAAAAATAAGGTTATAATATTGGTAATGTGTTGTAATCATGACTAATGATGATAATGGCAATATTAATAATAATAATTATAATAATGACAGCAATAATGATTATGATCAAGATTATAGTGCTTTGATGACAGGAATAATTCTGACAGATCTGACTGCAATTTCGACAATTTTCATACTTTAAACATAGCTAACTCTAGAACGGTTTATACCAAGGTTGATTTCTATTCCATAAGGATTTTCCTTGTATTATTTCTTTAGCCAACAAGAATGTTTCAAGTCTTAATATTCTGAAAAGATTTGGTAAACTTGAACACATTCTTCAATTTTGTCATATCCAAATGGGCTATGTCAATGGCATGATGAGCCAAACATTTTGAGGGGCCAAGCATGGCATATAGAGCAAAATTTCTGCCCCCCCCCAAAAAAAAATGAAAGCGATTGAAGCGAGCTAGCGAACAAAATTCTTCACCCTCTTGCTACAAGAAAAGCTAATTTTGTGATAGATTGTGACAATATGTTAAGAAAATAATATCACATTTACTCCATCTTTTCCCCCTTTTCTATTCATTCTTGGTGGAGGAACTTTGTCTTCTCTCTCTCTCTCTCTTTTTTTTTTTTTTTTTTTGGGGGGGGTTCTAATATATTTTTAAACAGGCGAGAAAGAGGAATGGGAAGAGGGAGAGAGAGGAGAAGGGGGAGAAACATGTAAGGGTGTAAGAAAGATGGGGGTTGCTGGTTAGGCAGAACATACTGCATAATGAGTTAATAATGATAGGCAGTACATCTTTTTCTAAATTGTATACATTTTGTTTTGGCTCTAGTGTCTCAGATTCAAAGGAAACAAAAATGTTTACTTCTTTTTAATCATATGGTTCAACAGTTAATTTCATTTTTCTACAGCTTTATTGAAATAAACAACGTATTTGTATTTGTGTCAATATGGTTTCAAGAAATAATAAATTAATAAAATAATAACAAATGATTAACAATTAATTAAATGTTTCAAGAAATAATTAAGATTTACCCTGTGACATCATCAGCCCACCTAATGAATATTCATGATGACTGTTTTCACTAAACATTGCTAAAGTTTAAACTTCAATAACTTTATTATTTGTTATTCAGATTTTAATGAAATTTTCTGCATTTTTTCTCAGGGAATTCTACTCGATGTATTAAGATAAATATTTTCAGCCCGGACCATGCCTTTATAAAGTATCAGAATACCCCCTAATATCTATGATAAGGAATTGCAACACCTGTTTACTGGCGTAAATTCAAGCACTTGAACCTATTAAACAACAAAAGGGTGAAAGTGTGGTATTTAGATCAGTCTGCAATATACATGTGTACAAAAACAATTTGTTTGGACAGTAATTATTAATAATGATAATACTTTATATGTAACATCTATAATACCATATTTAAGCGATGTATACTGTTACCCGGACTAAGTACAGCTTCCCTGATCAGAGGTTCAAGCATTCAAGGAATTCCTTCCTACCGGATACTCATTTTCATTTTCTTCACCTGGGTGGAGAGTGGCAACTCCAATACATATAAGCACCTTTCCAAAAGGACACAGGTGCCGCAGTGGGATTTGAACCCCAGATCTTGTGGTTCGAGGTCTAGAGGCTTATGTATCCATTGAGCCACATTCAACATCCTATCCCTTGGCAAAATAATGGAATAAGTATTCACTGGGAACTCAGTGGGAAGTTATCATGCACACTTGCCTTCTATTACTTCCATTGCCTGATATATAGCACTACTGACTGAAAGAGATGCCTCTTGTAG
This sequence comes from Lytechinus pictus, assembly GCF_037042905.1. Taxonomy (NCBI): domain Eukaryota; kingdom Metazoa; phylum Echinodermata; class Echinoidea; order Temnopleuroida; family Toxopneustidae; genus Lytechinus; species Lytechinus pictus. The sequence goes on along the minus strand of NC_087259.1, from coordinate 16,748,996 downwards.
GAACAAAGCGCCCTCAATCACCATCACCCTCTCCTTCATCATCCGATCCTTCATTATCTCATCCTTCCGATCCCTCATCATCATATCAATTTCACCGCCTCGGTTACTGAAAAAAAGCATTAAAAAAGCTGGAAATCAATTAAAAAAGACATGATACATGTTAGTTAACACCGTGTTCGTTTGTCTTAAAGGCTTAATATAAGAAGTTGAAGAGTATAGACTTGGTTATATTTGACTTCTACATGTACATTTACACTTCCCCCTAATTACACAAAAAATGCAAACCCAATGGCCATAATGCTCAAAAAGGGTCTAAACTATGAACTAAGGTATACAAATTTTATGTGTCACACTAAATGCAGCAGGTACGTGTATTCTGAGAAAGGTCCAGTAATTATTGGGCACTTTTGCAAATTGTACTAAATCCATGCTTGTTGCTATGGCTTTGCAGCATGGTTTAAGTCAATTGATCAAAATATGTTGTATGCTAATTTATATGAGCGGCAGTACAAAACCATAGCAACAAAGTGTAATTTAGCACCCTTGGCCAAAATAGGCTAGTTATATTGGATGATCATTCTCACTGTACAAGCTGAAAAAAAATCACAATCGACATACTGTAGTAGCCCATGGAAAAAATCCTAATGTTCAACCTCTAATTTTATAGACAAATGATTCATCAGCCATACCTAACTTGTTGAACTTCAGGGATGAAATCACCCATTTGGATATGGAGCCTTTCTGTCAATCTCTCAGCTGCTTGCTTGGCAACCAAAGCCTACATCAGTACAGGGAGAAAAGACAAAAAGTGCACAGTACTTGTCCAGAGTCTGGATAAAAACAAAAATTCATTTTGTCAGCTCGATCCCCAGCATATCACTTATGCCTTCATATCTCATATTAAAGCATAGTTCGGTAATATTTTGTCACAGCCGAGCGAGAGTGGGAGCTTGCGTTGTGGTTATAGTGCAACTTATGCTAGCTGGCGGTATTTATTTTATCCCCCCCCCCCCCCGAAGTGCCATATGAAATTACTGCCCGCGCGCCAGCTTTGTTTTTTTCTTTCTTATTTGCTTTTCATAAGATACCACCATACACGAGAGATGGCACGAAGCCGTAAAAAACAACTGAAAAAATTGCCAATTATTTCTTTGTTTCTTGAAGCTTCCTGTAATCTTGTATCCAAAATTCATGCTAAGACATCAAATGCTAGACAAATTCTGAAAGTGATAGTGAGGTTGTGATGCAGGAAATTTGAATGTTTCTTCCTCTCCTATGCCGGGAAAGACACAGTAGCATAATTTGATGATATCGTAATGTGATGAACTGCATCGTACTTTGCAATGTACCAGAATGGGAGTGCTGTGTGTGTGGGGGGGTAATACTGTGAGGTGAGTGTGTAAGTGGCCAATAATGTCGGAACCTTTCTTTCTTGCTATCATTTGTAGATGAATTGATCAGGAACAGCAGATTTCCGTATACCGGTAATCTCTTTTGATACTTGAAACCTTTAACTTAATTTTCCTTTCTAGGTACCTCAAATATGCATGTAAATGTGAGAAAAATTTAGAAAGAGGGTGTGAAAAACTGATGATATATTTTTTGTGATTAGTCCAAAGTTGGGGGTGCGGTTTATAGTCCGTTACTTGCGGTACCTGACTAACCGCTCAAAATGTTGGATTATGGGTTAGGATTCTGGGTAGATGTGAATAGTTATGGATTCGAGGTAGCTCTATTCAGACTGCTGCTTTGTATTTGCTTTAAAGGAGAATGAAACTCTTGGAGCAAGTTAGCTTTTGTGAAAGCAAAAAAATCAAAGAATAAGATCAACAAAAGTTTGAGTAAAATAGGACTAGCAATAGAAGAGTTATGAGCATTTGAATGTCGAGATCACTAATGCTATGGAGATCCTCCTATTGGCAATGCGACCAAGATCTATGATGTCACAGATGAACAACTCTCCCCTTTTGGACACTGAAAATATACCCCAAAACATCTCTTTTTGCTCATTCTAATCATATGACAAACGATTCATCAATGATATAATGTTGTGAAACCTCTGTACTTGTCCTCTCATAAAGAGAACACCTCACCTTGTGAAAGACTCTATAAAAGTGAGATTATAAGTGAAATAAGTACTAAAGTAATGAGGGAGTTGTACGTGTGTGACATCACAGATCTTGGTCGCATTGCCAATGGGAGGATCTACATGGCATTAGTGATCTCAATATTCAAATGCTCATAACTTTCTTATTATTCATTCAATCTTCCTCAAACTTTCAACAATATGTTTCTTTGATTTTTCTCTTTGATATGGATTCAGCTGGTTTCAAGGGTTTCATTCTCCTTTAATGAAATATAGACTTCATTATACTGACCTCTGCATGTTTCTTCTGTTCCTCAAGTTATTTGGCAGACTCGCTGAATTCTACAACCTGGGCTTCTTGATTCTTCAGTGATGGGATCTTCGCTGATGACAGGTCAGCATCCCTCTGATCTATCGACGACCTTTCATGTGATCCCTGACCTCTCAACGGAGAAGACTCTATAGAAGGTCGTGGCAAGCCATCGGGTATCGCAGTCGACTTCAAGTCCTTGTTCGGTTTGAATTTGTCTCTATTTTCTCGCTTCACAACGCTTGAATCAGAGACGTTACTTTTCTTAACCGTCCCTGTTACACTGGTTTTAGATTGGTCGATTACCGCTCTCTCTGTCACATGAGTTAGAGTTGAATCCTCTTGACTGATGTCCATTTTTTCAAAGAGTCTTGCAGCTTTGTCCACCTCTTCACGCTCCTTTATCAGTATTAAACCTCAATTTCTCAGCAAGGTTTTCCACTTTTCCCCCCTTGTCCTGTAATCGCATCAGGAAATTTCTGGTAATATATAAAATGAATAGAATTAAATAAGTTTTCAATCTACTTTTATTCATATGCCCATTCAGATATATACATGATTGGATACATTAGATTAAAGATTTTATGCAAAGGTAATAATAGTTCTACCATGAACATCACATTAATTTTTTCATAATTTCATACTCGTTCAGTAGGTCAATCAAAAGTGCAGAAATCAACTGCATGGTCAATCGCTAAGCATCATGTTATACATGCCACTGGACCCTCTTGCATGGTAGCTCTGTCATCAAATATTAAGTACCATAGCAACAATGCTCAATAGCCTATCACAAACAATGACTGCATGGAAGGCACCAGTGAATGGTTACATTATCATAACAGTAAATTTTTATGTAACAGGGCTCAGACCTGTCAATCAAATTTTTCAAATCTGAAAAAAGTAAATATATAGTTTTGCCTCATTCAGGCATTACAAATCAATTCAATTCAATTTAGTTACATCCTTAATAAAAAAAAATACATGTCAAGATTTGAGAAAGATGCTAACGAGCTTACATAACATACATAAGTAAAACATCATCATAACATACATTGTACACAACATAGAAAAAAAAATTGATGAGATTTTAAATCAAAGAAATCTGTTTGACATAGGAGAAATTTGAATTAGAGTTATAAAGCATATTTTGTATAATCTGATCTAAAAATTTGCTTTGGATTGGGTGAAAATTCAAATTGTGGAAACTTGACTACATTGTATTTAATGTAAGTTTACATATTCATAGCATACCTACATGTATTTGCTAGTAGCTTCTCCTGCCGGGCTAATAAATCAATCAGTTCTGCAGTTGTCTTCTTCAAATCACTCAGATCTCCTTGTTTCTCCTGTGCTGTCCCCTGAAGAATCATGATGTCCCTGATAAAAGAAAGTCTGACCCCGGAGTAAATCTGTGGAAATGAATCAAATTTGAATAAAGAGAAAAAAATGGAAAATTATGACTAATCAATAATAATCAATTACAGATTCCACAAAATACATACGTCCGACCCCTTGTGTAGTACCTTCATGAAATTTTCTGTCTCTGATTTCTTGTTCTTATGACAGTCTGTAATGCTCTCAAAGGACCATGACTTGGTTAGTCTATGAAGTGAAGTAAAACTTACAAAAAGATTGATCGTCTTTAATATGGAATTACCTAGATGGCTTAACAAAAGTCCTTTGGCAGTAGTCACGGAATAAAGATGTTGTGTCTTTCACAACAGCTTTCCTACATCCTAAATGTACATGGCTAAGGCACAAGAGATTTAATATCACTTAAGTTCGTGCGCGTTCGGTATGCTCTATTGTCTTGCTAATCCCCATCACGAATGCATTTGTAATGCCCCCTGCATACACCCGAACGCAAGGATTATTGTTAACAAAGAAGTCAATAGAAAGCGCTGAAGTACTCCGTTCAGGATACCTACGAACGCAAGGATTACTAATAACAAAGGAGTCAATAGAAAGCGCTTAAGTACTCCGTTCAGAACGTAGAATGGTTCTGCTCAGCTAGAAACAGCTACAGCCGGGTCCAGGGGGATTTTCCCCAAGTGATCAAAGTGACCAAAAAAAAAAACAGTTTGCCGATGTATGGAATTGAGACTCGATGCAGATCGTTTGGCGATCATTTTAAGAAATATCCCGAGTCAAAACTTCCCGCATTTTAATTCTGAAGGACGTATTTCTTCATTTATATTAAAAGGTGATCAAGTACAGATGTTTTGCGCTAATGATAAGAAATTTCCCGTGTGTGAAGGGATGTCCAAACTTTGCGCTTTTTAATTTTGACGGACGATATATATATATATATATATTTTTTTTTTTTTTCATTTATATTGAAAGTCAATAAATTAGAGATTCGTTACAAATCGTCTAACAATAATTTAAAGACATTTCTGGAGTCAGAAGGGATGTTCAAACTTTGCGCTTTTTAACTTTGACGAACGTATTTCGTTAATCGTCAGAGAACTTGACGATGTCGGCGCTATCTCTTCGACATCAGATCAAGCGCGGAAGTCGTCCGCTAGTTTATCCTTTACATTTTTCTTCCCGTGGACATCCTTTATTTCATACCCTGACATCGTTTACATGATCATAAACAAGTTCTGACGTCAGATAACTTAACGATCGCCAACGCTATCTCTCCAACATCAGGTTGGGCGCGGAGGTCGTCCGCTATTTTATCCTTGACATTTTTTCCCCGTGGTAATCATTTATTTCACACCCTAACATCGTTTACATGATCATGAAATAGATTTTGACATCAGAAAACTTCACGATGTTGACGCTATCTCTACGACATCGGATCAGGCGTGGAGGTCGTCCGCTTTTCTATCCTTGACATTTTTCCTGTGGTAATCATTTATTTCACACCCTAACATCGTTTACATGATCGTTAAATATGTTCTGACGTCAGAGAACTTCACGATGTTGGCGCTATCTCTACGACATCGGATCAGGCGCGGAGGTCGTCCGCTATTCTATCCTTGACATTTTTCTTCTCGTGGTCATTATTTATTTCATACTCTGACATTATTTACATGATCGTTTAATAGGTTCTGACGTCAGAAAACTTAACGATGTCGGCTATATCTCTACAACATCAGGCGCAAAAGTCGCTCTCTCCCCCCCCCCCCCCCTATATATATCTTTCTCTCGTTCTATCTCTCCAACTGTTGACTTTCCTACTATTCTCAAACTCATCCCTTTATTTGATTTCAGTTTAGAATACTAAACTCAAAGATGATCGTCAATGAGCATAATTTTGAAGAATTTCGAGATGGACATAATCATATCAATATAATTCACCTTCCGGGTTCACCTTTAGTAATTATATCTTCCAATAACATCGAATATTTGCTTCATTTTTATCCGCTCCGCCATGAAACGAATATTGACCTAAAAAGGTTTTAAATTGTTATTTGATACTTCCAACGATTTTTAACCTATACCTTTCGAAATTATTTATTCTCACACAGAGCACACCGAGGCTCAATGATTGCAACACCATTGTTTTCTATTGCGCAATCCACAACTGGATTTGATTGACATGAACTGAGAGATTGACCTTTTTCCACGATGAAACCACGTGTTTTCTGCAATGTTTATAAATATTGAACTGTGATAAGAAAAATTTGGGCACCAATAAAGTTAGGAGTTTGAGAGAGGGAGGGAGAGGTGGGGTCTATGGATGGAGAGAAAAAGAGCGAGAGGGATGAGGGGGGGGGGGGCTTTGAGGTTGTTTTCTACAGTATACCTCAGTTTTAAACATTAATTTCATATCGGGTAGCATCAAAGTTTAGACATCCCTTCTGACTCGATAAATGTCGCAAAATAACTTCTACTAAACGATAAACTTTGCTCTTTTAAATTCTTGACACTTAAAAACTTGAACAATACCATACTTTTAAAGGCGATTCACCCTTTATTTGAATGCAGGATAAAAGAACACTGCGGATTAAATGCCTTGCTGACGGGCATAGGTGCCGCGGCCGGGGATTAACCCCCGGAGTGATTCTTAAGGTATGAATGACATCAAAGTGTATGTTATTGTTTGAGCGAACGTAAATCCCTTTTGACGCGGATTCGGGTCAGAACTGTTAAGGTATTAACAGAGCTTCTAATCCAGTGGGGGGGGGGGGGGGGTCGAATATATTTGAGCATGATGAATCACAATAATGATAAAGTATACGATCATGAAAATAACGAGGGAGTAGGAGTGATGATCACTCATTTATATATAGGCATATCATTGTGACCAATTTTTGTTTTGCTTGTGATTTTCGTAATTTTGATTGATATTGAATGAAACCATTTTCCCCAAACCCCCTAAAATTCGACATTGCTGTATTGATAAATTCTTACTCCGACATCGGAGGCTTATATGTTTAAAAGACATCAGAGCTTATTATGCAATTTGCATTGTGAATTAAAATCATTATCTTCCAACCAAATATGATTCTCGCCTTTTATCGATCCGACACGGCATAAAAAATGAAGGTTTAACTGTACTAGGATATTAAATTAAAAGATGATTGTCAATGAGCGTAATTCTGAATAATTAAAGGAGGGAATAATCAGATTGATATAATTGCGCGATTTACTATCTATCCTCCCACAATCTCTTCTTCTTGATGCTTCTCGATATGAAATAAAGTTGTAAAACTGAAGTATAGAATATCGGCCTCAAAGCCCCCCCCCCCTTCCCCAAATCGTCAAGCTCTCTGCGTCATAACCTATTTCATGATCATGTAAACGATGTCAGGGTATGAAATAAAGGATGACCACGGGAAGAAAAATGTCAAGGATAAACTAGCGGACGACCTCCGCGCCTGATCCGATGTCGTAGAGATAGCGCCAACATCGTGAAGTTCTCTGACGTCGGAACCTATTTTATGATCATTTAAACGATGTCAGGGTATGAAATAAAGGATAACCACGAGAAGAAAAATGTCAAGGATAAACTAGCGGACGACCTCCGCGCCTGATCTGATGTCAGAGAGATAGCGTTGACATCGTCCGACGTCTGAACCTATTTTATGATCATGTAAACGATGTCAGGGTATGAAATAAAGGATAACCACGGGAAGAAAAATGTCAAGGATAAACTAGCGGACGACCTCCGCGCCTGATCTGATGTCGGAGAGATAGCTGCCATCTTGTTTCCTATTGTTCTTCGCCAACGTCTGTAATGTTGGCGAAGAACAAAAGGAAACAAGATGGCAGCGTAAACATTGGGCAAGTCTCTACCGTCTGATCATGATATTTTTCTCATTTTTTGATGAATTCTTCTTTAAAAATAAAATTGATGGCGCAGAAATGTCCGAAATGAAGTTGCATCCCATGTACATGATTTAGGGCTAGATCTTTTAGAAGGAAAGTAGAAATCTCGGGGGCGAAAGTTTCAGGTTTTGGCGGCCTACACGCACGTGTATGGATAGGGATACCTGGCTTCGTATACGTTAGTAAATGATTTTTAAGTAGTAGAAGCCTCCTGGCTAAGTGTAGGATGGGGGGTGGGGTGTCCGGACACTTAATATTTTTGAAGCATTCTTTTTTGTCTTTGGATTACACTAAAAATACGAATTCAATACAATGTAATCATCTTCTGTTTTGTTCTCAATAATATTACATAACATTTCGTACTAAACATTTTAATGAAACTTTGCTTGTAAATTTTTCCAAATGACTTTCTAAAACTGATCGTCCGGACACACAACCTGTCCGGACACACAACATGGGTATACTTAGCCAGGAGGCTTCTAGAGAGTAAAAATCATTTACTAACGTAAGGTTACTCTCATACGAAGCCAGGAATCTTTATCCATATACGTGCGTGAAGGCCGCCAAAACCTTAAACTTTCGCCCCCGAGATTTCTACTTTCCTTCTAAAAGATCTAGCCCTAAATTATGTACATGGGATGCAACTTCATTTCCGACATTTATGCGCCATCGATTTAATTTTTAATGAAGAATTCATTTTAAAAAAATGAGAAAAATACCATGACAAGACGGAAGAGACTTGCCCGATGTTTACGCCGCCATCTTGTTTCGTTCATACCGTTTATACCGCATCTACTGGAAAAATACAGTTGTGTCTGCAGTCAAGTTTCCAGGTCTATCTTGTACTGTACATTGTCTTCCTAGCTTGGATAAGTTGCTATCTGTGCTATTTGTGCTTTGCTGTGCCAATGCAGTGACTACTAATCCCATGCGTGAACATAATGCCACGCAGACCAAAACTTGTCTAGTTTTGTTTTGAAGTGATTGACTGTTGATGCTGTGACTACTTCAGCAGGCAAAGAATTCCAGTCGCTCACCACTCTAACACTGAAGGTGTTTTGCCTTACACTCAACCTACTCCTTTTCAGAAAAAGCTTGTAAGGATGGCCACAGGTTGCTTGAGTGGAAGCTGATGTGAAGAACAGGTCTCTATTCACATCATCAATGCCGTGGATTATCTTATAGACTTGAATCATGTCACCTCTTCGCAGTCTGTACTTGATGGATGGTAATTTCATTGCATGTAGCCTTCTGCCATAGTCCATTTCCTTTAGGGATGGTACTAGCTTGGTTTCTCGTCGCTGGACTTTCTCAATAGCCTTCAGGTCAGAGGTATATCTTGGGTACCATATCCCATTCGCATATTCCAGAATTGGTCTCACAAGTGACTTGTATTATAACCTCTTGATGTTGTCTTTGTCTCTATGCACAAAGGTTCGTCGAATCATAGCAAGCACACGGTTTGCTTTCAAGACTGCGCTGGCTACTTGGGAGTGGAATTTAAGTTGAGAGTCCATGACGACTACCAAGTCTCTTTCCTCTGACACTTCTTCAAGCACGTCTCCATTTAGCTGATACTGATGACGGGAATTTTGATGACCGAGATAGAGGGATCTGCACTTTGCTGTATTGAACTGAAGCTGCCACTTCTTGGACCACTCAGCTAAGTTGTCTAAGTCAGCTTGCAGCCTGTCACAGTCATCCTTCATTCTGATCTCTCTGAAAAGTTTGGTGTCGTCAGCGTATATCTTTACTATACTGCTTGCTACCTCAGGCAGATCGTTGATAAATACAACAAACACTGTCGGTCCGAGGACACTACCTTGAGGCACTCCACTTCTAACAGGTAACCACTGTGAAGTTTTTCCATTAATGACGACTCTCTGCCTCCGATGGGTCAAGAAGCTGTAAAGCCATTTCCCCAGACTACCTGTGATACCATAGGATCTGAGTTTGTTCATCAGTCTTTCATGGGGCACGGAATTAAAAGCTTTACAGAAATCAAGGTAGATGCAATCAACTTCATGTCCTTCATCAAGAGAGGCAGTCCACAATTCCATGACTTCAAGCAGTTGTGTGACACAAGACCTTCCCGGAAGAAATCCATGTTGTGCATCACACAGTAAATCATTCTGAATCAATTGTTTGAGAATGGCATCACGCACAATAGATTCCATGATCTTTCCAATAAGTGAAGTCAGACTTATTGGTCTATAGTTTTCGACAGCATCTTTCTTTCCTTTCTTATGTATTGGTGTGATATTTGCATCTTTCCATGATTGTGGAAGATACCCTTCTTTCAGGGACTTTCTGAAGATACATTTAAGCGCAAGAGGTGTGCAAATTGTTCCAGCAGTTTCTTTGAGAACTCTTGGGTGAAATCCATCAGGCCCAGCTGATTTTGAACACTTCAGTAATTTCAGCTTGTTCTTCACAGCACTTGTGGTAATGTCCAAATCAGTTAAGAGATTACCTTTATGTCTGTCTACCAAAGTTGGAATCTGCTGCACATTTTCATCTGTAAATACACTGTTGAAAAAAAGGTTAAAGAGTTCAGCTTTGTCCTCATCATTCTCCGCAGTGATTCCGTTTTGATTTTTCATGACCCCAAAATTAGCTCTGCATTTCCGTGAGCTATTTGCATATCTCCAGAATGCTTTGGGGTTAGACTTGATATTGTCGGCAATGTCCTTTTCAAATTTCCTGCGAAGATTCCTTGTCATCTTTCGAAGTTTAATGGCTTCTTCTCTTGATCGCAGGTAGTCTACATCATCGCCACTTTTACAAAAAAATTTCCAAGATCTATGTTTCTTCTTTTGTTGTCTGAGAGCTTCTTTTGTCATTCTTCTTTAGTCTAACCCTTGTGGTCTTAGGGATGTGGCAGTCTATTGCTGCTTGATAGGTGATTGAGAAGAAGTTCCACGACTCATCTGCATTCATAGACTCCAATTCACTATACCAATCTGTGTCAACTATGGTATCATTTATTGCCAGGTAGTCACCTTTATGGTATCGATACCTTTCCTCTTTTCTCAATGTTTGTTCTGCGTATAAGTTTACATCAATAAGGATACACTGATGATCACTTAAACCTAGGCCAGGCAGGTAAGATACATTTCCAATCATTACTTCCTCATTGGTGATCAAGAGGTCCAGTATATGTGGTTGTTGTCCTGTCCGGTATCGTGTGTACTCATCTATATGCTGATGGAGGAAACAGTCACTCAAGCAGTCAATAAACTTCTGTTCATGTGAATGATGAGATGTCCAGTTCTCCCAGTTGATGTTTGGGTAATTAAAGTCACCAACGATGATCAGGTGCGAAGGATTGCTATCTGCAACTTTATACAGCAGCTCAGTCACCATATCAGTACTCAAACTATCTCTGTTAGAAGTTGGACTGCGGTAGATGCCTCCAAGAATTAATGAGTCCATTCCTTTCAGCCTCATATTTACCCACACACAGTCATCGAAGTTTGACTCAAAACTTAATTCCTTGACCAAACTAGCATAGTGTTTGTGTACATACAACAAGACTCCTCTTACATCTTCTTTGTCAATGTTTGAAAATTGGACATAGTCTTCAAGCTGATAATTTTGCATAGTCGGCTTGATATCATAATTTTGGGGTAGGCATTCACAGATGACAATGATATCAGCTGTACATTGTTCCAGAAGCAGGGAGAGTTCATCCAGTTTGTTAAGTAGACAGTCGCTATTGGTATACAAAATTTTCAAATGTCCAATGATGGAGTCTACACCAGCTTTTCTGTGCACCTCATCAAACTCTTCTTCAGTTATTGTATCATCATTATTCCAGTGCATCTCATTAGATTTGTCTTCAGCTTCTGTTTCAGAATCATCAGAGTCAGTTTCTCCTTCTATTTCTGAATTATCATCAGTTTCTCCATCCTCTGTATCTGCTTCTTCATAGCTAATTCCCTCATCATCTGTATCAGTGTTATCTGAGTCAATTTCTCTTATTACTTTATTTGCAATATCAGAGTCATCTCCACTTTCTGACCCATTTGAGACAGTTTCCTCAATCTCTCTGTCTGCATCATGGTCATCTATATGTACATCCACAGGGTCTGAGTCTATTTCTCTAATTTCTGTGTTTGGAATGTCAGATTTAAGATCTCCACTTTCTGCAGTATTTGCATGAGTTTCACTATCATAAGAAGTGTCAACAAGTGTGTCGTGTTCAGTACATGCATCATTTGAAAGGATTTCTCCAATATCTGTGTCTTTAAAATCAAAGTCCATTTCCTCAGTGTTTCTTTTTGCATTGGATTCCTCTATATCTTTCTCCATTTCTTCATCAGTTTTGTCTATTTCTTTCTCGTTTTCTGCAACAAACTCCTCAATTTCTTCCTCCATATCTGCTTCAGATTCCTCAATTTCTTTATCTGTTTTTGCTCTACATTCCTCAATTTCTTTCTCCATTTCTGCAAGAGATATGTTAATTTCTGTCTCCATTTCTACATAAAATTCTTCTAGTTTTGCGTGAGTTTTGACTATATCTTTCTTTACTTCTGCATCAAATTTGACAATTTCTTTCTCCATTTCTGCATCAGACTCCTCCATTTCTTTCTCTATTTTTGCATTGAATTTGTCTATTTTTTCCATTTTGGCATTGGATTTGTCTATTTCTTTCTCCATTTCTGCGTCCGACCCCTCAATTTCTTTCTCCATTTCTGTGCCACAATTGTCTACATGTATGAATTTCTCAACTTTGGCATCTGACTTGTCTATTTCTTTCTCTATTTCTAAATCAGACTCCTTCATTATGTTCTCCATTTCTCCACTGAATTTGTCCATTTCTTTCTCCATTTCTGTGTCAGACTCATCTATTTCTTTCTCCATTTTTGCATTCCATTCCTCAATTTCTTCCATTTTGGCATTAGATTTGACTATTTCTTTCTCTATTTCTGCCTTAAAGTCCTCTATTTCTTCAGCATTGGAATCATCTATTTCTTTTTCAATTACTGCATCAGATTCCTCGATTTCCTTTTCCATCTTCGCATTGGATATGTCTGTCTCTTTCTCCATTTCTTCATCAGTTTTGACAAATTTGTTCTCCATTTCTACATCAGGTTCCTTTATTTCTTTATCCATTTCGGCATTGAACTTGTCTATTTCTTTCTCAATTTCTGTGTCAGATTCGTATATTTCTTTCTCCTTTTCTGCATGAGATGTGTCTATTTCTTTCTCCATTTCTAAATCAGACTCCTTCATTATGTTCTCCATTTCTCCATTGAATTTGTCCATTTCTTTCTCCATTTCTGTGTCAGACTCATCTATTTCTTTCTCCATTTTGGCATTGGATTCCTCAATTTCTTTCTCCATTTTTGCATTCCATTCCTCAATTTCTTCCATTTCGGCATTAGATTTGACTATTTCTTTCTCTATTTCTGCCTTTCCTTTTGTTCTTCGCCAACGTTACCCGACGCACGCGTCTGTAACATTGGCGAAGAACAAAAGGGAACAAGATGGCGGCGTAAACATCGGGCAAGTCTCTTCCGTCTTGTCATGGTATTTTTCTCATTTTTTAAAAATGAATTCTTCATTAAAAATAAAATCGATGGCGCATAAATGTCGGAAATGAAGTTGCATCCCATGTACATGATTTAGGGCAGGGCTCGACACTAGCGGCGGTCCGACGGTCCCAGACCGGTAAAAATCGCTGTCGGGCCAGTAGATTTTCAGAAATAGGAAGATTTACTGGTCCGACATGACCAGTAAAAAATATCATTGTCGGGCCAGTATTTCCAAAAATAGCAAGATTTAAGGGTCCGACATGACCAGTAATAAAATCCATTGTTGGGCCAATAACTTTTTCAGAAATGGTCAAATTCACTGCAAACCACTTCCCCCGTTAAATTCTGTCATTCACACACAAAATACACACACTAGAGTATCATACAGTGTACATGTAGCCAGCCACACAACCCACGTGGTAAATTCTCTACTGGCTGCGCGAACGAAGCTTGGCTAAACTCTGGCAGAAATCTCTCACAGAACTGTCAAAATTCACGGTTCATACTCATGAAAGGCTCTTATAATGTCCATATTTCCTTTAAAAAATTGAGTAACTCTGTCATTTGTAAGCAGTAAAAGGAGAAATTTTCACTTCTATTTTGGTTCAAACAGATCGGGTTTCGGGTGATATCATCTGAATACATAATAGCCCCACATATGCATTTTTGTGTGTGTTGATACACTTGGTTTCTGACTTTCTTTCGTAGCTATTTTAATTGAGCCAAAAAGAAACTCATAAATTATTTGATGATAGTTTTAGCTTTCTTCCTCTGTTTTTTTCCTATCTTTCTTTCTTTCTTTCTTTTCAATCTTTCTTTGTTTCTTCCCTCTTTCATTTTTTTGTTACTGTCTTTCTTTTTTATTTTCCCTATTTTCTTTAATTTGTTCTTTCATTCTTTCTTTCCTTTAAAAAAATATTTTTCTCTATTTCTTTTTTCTCTTTCTTTCTTTCTTTCTTTCTTTCTTTCTTCTTCCTTCCTTTCTTTCTTTTTTCCTTTCTTTCTTCCTTCCTTCCTTCCTTTCTTTTTTTAAATATTTTTCTTTCTTTAATTCTTGAGTCCATCCATCCTATATTCATCTCTTCTCTCATTCCTTTCTTTCCTTCTTTTTACCCTTTTCTTTCCTTCATTCTTTGTTACTTTCTTTGTTTCTTTCTTCCTTCCATCCATCATTTATTTACCCTTTCTTGTTTTTTTTTTATTTCTTCCTTCTTCCAGCCCTTTCTCTCTTTCTTACATTCATTCCTTCCTTTCTTATATCTGTCTTGTCCTTTCCTTTTTTCCCTTTGTTAAATCTATCCTTTAACCTTTCCTTTTTTTTTGACTGCTTGCTTCCTTTCTCTCCTTTATTCTTTCAATCCTTCCTTTCTTTGTCTCTCAGTCTTTCTTTTTTTCTTCCTTTCATCTATTCTTTTTTTATATTGCTTCTTTCCTTCCCTTCCTTTATTTATTTCTTTCCTTCTATTTATCATTTTACCTTTCCTTTATTTCTTCCTTAATTCCTTTCTTCCTTCTTTCAATCCTTCCTTCCCCTCTTTCTTTCTTTTGTCCTTCTTTCCATCTCTCCTTTTACCCTTTCTTTTTTATTGCTTCTTCTTTCCTTTCTTTACTACCTACTGGATTTGTTCTTTCTTTCTGTATTGCTTGCTTAATTTCTTTCTTTCCTTCATTTCTTTTTTTTTTCTTTCTTTATTTTTGTTCCTTCTTTATTCCTTCCTTTCCTTCTTTAGTTCTTTCTTTTTTCCTTCCTTCACATCTATCCTTTCTTTACCTTTTCTTTTTTCTTTCTTCCTTCCGTCCTTTATTTCTTTCTTTCTTTTCTTTCTTTCTTGCTTTCTTTTTGTCCTTCATTCCTTCATTTTATTTTTTTTGGGGGGAACGAAAGGAAAGAAAAATAAACTTGCACCCTTTTTTATGTTTTCTTTATTTTTTGGGACCAGTAGATTTTAGGTTCGGACCAGTAAAAATTTGAAAAACTGGGTATCTACTGGTCTGACCAGTAGAAAAAATGGGTTAGTGTGGCTCCTAGACAGCTGGCAGCCGTCTGTTTCGAGGAGTTTTTTAACTTTTTTTTTTTTTTTTTTAATTTCTCCTCATACACAGACGGCTCGCTAGCGTGCAGCCACCATTAGGGGACTTGCAATGCAAAATCCCCCCATCGGGGCTCTTCAATTTTTGTCTTTAATGAATAAAAAATTTGAAAATTAACCCGACCAAAATGCAAATTAATATTCCCTCTTGGCATTAATTGCCAAAAAACGGAGAAAAATCAAGTTAAAAAGAACAAAAACAGTGACTTACCTCGGCTGTCGCACAAATTCACTTCCCCGTTTTATCCGATCTTAAGTACATAAACATATGGCCATTGAGTCCCCTGTACAGATCGCGCTAGAACTTCGGTCTCTGTATTTGGTGAGTGAAGCCAACGGAGTTCAGCTGAACAACCAACATAACAGAGACCGAAGCTTTTGGTCTATGTGGCTCCGAGCCCTGTTTAGGGCTAGATCTTAACTTAGAAGGAAAGTAGAAATCTTGGGGGCGAAAGTTTCAGGTTTTGGCGGCCTACACGCACGTATATGGATAAACATTCCTGGCTTCGTATGAGAGTAACCTTACGTTAGTAAATGATTTTTACTCTCGAGAAGCCTCCTAGCTAGCTAGGTATACTGACCTGTAGCTGTTCCCCGGCCCCGTCGGGTTTGGCCGCCAGGCCCGATGCCGTGCGATAGCGTTCAAATCGTCGTGCCCATTTTGGCCATTGTTCAGCTTGATTCAGTCCTCCTACTTTGTCAAAACTGTTTGGCAATGGTAAACTTGAACTCTCCATTGTTCATCACGACGCTGCCACCATGTAGAATCACTCGGAATAAACAGATAATACAAGGGTAGGCCCTGCGGTTTGTTGTGTGACTTTACTCCGTTTCACTAGGCAATTCCTTTTGAGGACAAAGTAGTACAGCGAGGGGCGATAAAATGTCCAGCTCTACGTCACTATCCGTCCGACGGTTCGCCGATGAATATTCATTAGATCGTGGTCGTGTGCGTGTGTGTGTATACCGAAAGTGTTTGATGAAGTTTTTACATAAGAGGGGATAAGAGGATATAATATAAATATATGGAGGACAATGGAAGATGAGGTAGAGGCAAGTGTGCAGTGAGGTTTTTTTCAGAAGAGGAGATAATACAAATATATTATGGAGGACAATGTAAGATGAGATGAGGCAAGTGTACAGTGAGGTTTTTTCAAAAGAAGATATAGTACAGATATATAGAGGACAATGTAAGATGAGATGAGGCAAGTGTACAGTGAGGTTTTATAAAAAAATTGTATAATGATAAAATATATGTGGAGGACAATGTAAGATGAGCTGAGGCAAGTGTGCAGTGAGGTTTTTTCAAAAGAGAAGATATATGGAGGACAATGTAAGATGAGATGAGGCATATGTGCAGTGAGGTTTTTTCAAAAGAGGAGATAGTACAGATATATATGGAGGACAATGTAAGATGAGATGAGGCAAATGTGCAGTGAGGTTTTTTCAAAAGAGGAGATAGTACAGATATATATGGAAGCAATGTAAGATGAGATGAGGCAAGTGTACGGTGAGGTTTTATCAAAAATTGTATAATGATAGAATATATGTAGAGGACAATGTAAGATGAGCTGAGGCAAGTGTGCATGCAGTGAGGTTTTTTCAAAAGAGGAGATAGTACAGATATATATGGAGGACAATGTAAGATGAGATGAGGCAAGTGTACGGTGAGGTTTTATCAAAAATTGTATAATGATAAAATATATATAGAGGACAATGTAAGATGAGATGAGGCAAGTGTACAGTGAGGTTTTATCAAAAATTGTATAATGATAAAATATATGTGGAGGACAATGTAAGATGAGCTGAGGCAAGTGTGCATGCAGTGAGGTTTTTTCAAAAGAGGAGATATATGGAGGACAATGTAAGATGAGATGAGGCAAATGTGCAGTGAGGTTTTTTCAAAAGAGGAGATAGTACAGATATATATGGAGGACAATGTAAGATGAGATGAGGCAAGTGTACAGTGAGGTTTTTTCAAAAGAGGAGATGGTACAGATATATATGGAGGACAATGTAAGATGAGATGAGGCAAATGTGCAGTGAGGTTTTTTCAAAAGAGGAGATAGTACAGATATATATGGAGGACAATGTAAGATGAGATGAGGCAAGTGTACAGTGAGGTTTTTTCAAAAGAGGAGATGGTACAGATATATATGGAGGACAATGTAAGATGAGATGAGGCAAATGTGCAGTGAGGTTTTTTCAAAAGAGGAGATAGTACAGATATATATGGAGGACAATGTAAGATGAGATGAGGCAAGTGTACAGTGAGGTTTTTTCAAAAGAGGAGATAGTACAGATATATATGGAGGACAACATAAGATGAGATGAGGCAAGTGTATGGTGAGGTTTTATCAAAAATTGTATAATGATAAAATATAAGGTTTAAAAGATGGGAACTAGTTATAGTTAAGTTAAACTTATTAACCATGAAATAGACTATTCATTGAGTCAAGCAAAATATATTTGACAAAATCAATAAAAACTGAAATAAGTTTGCTCTCATCTAATCGTAATAATTTAATTTTGTCTCATTTTCTTTTTGATAAGTAGAGGTTGAAGACACATTCATTTAGTATCAAATTTGATACATAAAAGCGACGTAGAAAAATATATCTATCGTCTTCATAAAACCGAATTTGTAAAAAAAAACAAATTCTGTCATTCATATATTGTAAAAAAAAAAAAAAAAAGTTCATACTTAGTCAAAGTAACCAAATAATTTGAAGCATCGTTTTTCCTCTCATTCACCCCAATATTAGAAACCAATGAAAACCAGTTTAATCATTCAAACGTTTGCAAGTGTTTTTTTTTAAACATCACTATAGCTCTTCCTAGGTATTAAATATTATTCACATTTGTTCAGTCTTTACCTGTTGTATTTGAACACAATGATTTTGTGTCAACCTTTACCCCAAAATAATAAAAAAGCGAATTATTAATGGCATTGTCTATCTTATTTCTTACTTTACAACCACCACCCAAATCTTTCTCTCACCTCATCTCTCCCATTTTCACTCTCCTCACCGTCCTCCTCTCTCCCTTTCCTAACGCTTATTCTCCATTGTCTCTCCTCCCTTTTATTTCCCACTCTTTAACCCCTCTCCTCCGTTCATCTCTCCCCTCTCTCATTCGCCCTTTTACCCCCCCCCCCTTCTTTCCTCTCTCTCCCCTTTCCCATTCTTTAACCCCTCTCCTCCCCTCATCTCTCTTAGCTCCCCCTCTCTCATTTGCCCTTTACCACCCCATCCCCCCCCCTTTACTCCACTTTCAATCTATCTCTGTGCTAGGTGTCTGGTGAACAGATGTCCACCTATGGTCAACATGGAATGAATGGCAACATGAGCGTTGCTGACAGACAATGGGAGATTACTTTATAATAAAAGAACAAAACTAGAAGAGGAAAAGAGAAGAAGAGGAAATAAGCAGTACTATTATTTTCACTATTTTACCTGTGAATAATATATCTGCTGCATGTAAGTTTTGATTTCACACCTATTTGTCTTTCTTTCAAAAAAAAAAGTTTTATGATTTATATGGTCAATTTGCAAAAGACTTGCTTGATGTAATTTGAAGATGTTACTTGATGTGTTTTTTTGAAATTGTACTTTGCCATCAGTTACTTTATAGGGGCAAGGGCCCTATACTGAATTTTTGTCACCTCATAGTGCTAACAATATTATTGAAAACATATTTATTTAACTGAAAATAATATAGCATTACCAGCAGTTTTCCCCTCATTCTTTCTTCCTTCTTCTTCCTAATGCGCATTGAGACCTTTGTAAGGTGTAATGTGGTATACAAAAACTGTTCTTTTTTATTGATGTGATTCATTCAAGAGGGGTCCTTATTACCAAATCAGCAAATACTGAAATATTCTACAATTCATGAAGTATTAATTCAATAATACTCTCTCGAAATCTTCAACCAACTAAATTGAAGGACACTCACAAATGCCGAATTCGACTGCACGGTACATATAATTTTATTTCTCCACACATTCTCATTACAACAGTAGGTACATCTAATAGACATATCTGAACATAAATAATCATCATCGGATGCTTAGACCATTATTGCTTAGCTCATTTATAATATATAATAATAATAATGATAACTATACAAAATGCCAAAGTGTAGGATCTCTACAATGGGGTGCATCTATTTAAAACATTCAACTTATGATAAAAAGAATAACTACCTATCAATTGAGATTATGAATAATCTTCATATTCATTCTTTCATCTGCCTCTAATAACTAATAAGGGCGTATATTCACGATGTCTCAATAAAAACATAACAAAATTATATTGTTTATTCTTCAGTAAAATAGCAAATTGTTACATCATTCCTCAGAATTTGGGTTGCTTTCAAAGATAACCAGGGGTTTAAGTCCAGACTTTTATTCCATACTTCTATGGAATGCCACGATTCATCCTCCTTATTCAATAATTATTTCAGGGCTTCCAGAATGTACCAAAATCTTTCTTAATGAAATTTATTAACAACACTCATTTTGTCTTATTGTTTTTCCCTCATTTCATTAAAAACATCTCCTTTTTTTAAAGCTTTTCAGTAGATGACTGAAATAATCTATAATCTGTGAAGTTCCTAACAAATGGCACTTCACAACAGTGCACACAAACTTTAACCTTAATTAATGCTTGAGAATACCAACAAGTGTTTTTAAAAATTGACTATGAAAGAACTAACAAAAGAACAAACTGATAATTGTTTCCTTCCAAGATTGGACAACTATTGCAGTAATAACTAATATCAAATATTTGTGTTATCTCTTAATCACATCATGTAACTTCTTCATTTTTGTTCACTGTTTCTTAATTCCATGTAAAACATGATTAAATGCTATTTCTTATATTTGTAAATTTGTTGGCTAAAAAAAACTAATTCTAATCAATGAAATGTACATGTCTTTCTGAAATCCATGTTGGAAGAGGAAGAGATTAGAGAAGAAAAGAAAAAAAAGGCATAGAGACAGATGAGATGAGAGTGGAGAGAAAGACAGAAAGAGAAGAGAGGGAGAAAAGACGTAGGAAGCAATCCTACTTTGCACTTCTGAATCCTGTAACGCAAAGGTTAGTGACACATTGTGCGCTTGATTTCCACCATGGATTGTACATTGTAGTCAATGCAATCAATTGTAAAGATATTCTTCTACGATGATCGCTAGGCTTTGTGTCACAGGATCTTGGAAGTTGTTTAAGTACTACTACTGTAATTGACTGATGATACCACATCATGACCATGCCCATCTATTGAAGTTTCTGATAAAATGCATTGCAGCAAAAGAAAATACAATTGATAAAGTAAACATGTGTTTCTGTCATTAATATTGCAAATATCACAACTTCTGATGAAATGTAGAAAGATAAGACAAAAATATGTTCATGGTAAAAAAAAATATCAAAGTGGTGTAACAATGCTTACAACTTCCCTCACAATTTTTTGTCTTTCCTCATTGGATTACAAATATCTCCTTCACTACAAAAGCCCCAAAGTTACAATTTCTTAAACAAATTCCCTCTTCTGTCTCAAATTCCTACTAAATAATCCCTGCACAAATGTGAATCATATTTTTATCATTCCTGTACAAAGCAAAAAAAAGTGAAAAGCATTTTGTTTGGAATGACAAGAAGTTTGAAATACTATATGCAATAATAAATGGTTGGATTTTAAATAATTGGTGAACAGAAAATGTCTATATTGCTCTACCGCATAAGGACTTGAAAATGAAAGCAATGGCCACAAGACTGAAATAATGCAATTGCATCAGCACTAATTGAAATGATAAATAATATCAATTCTAATGTTATCACATATGGGGATAGACATGGACATCATTCAGATATAATTAATATTCATATGTAAGTTCATGTTCACTAGAAATTTGCACAAGTTGACAATATCGCACAAATATGAAGAAGGATTTTGATGGGGCAAGACCAATATAGGGGTGTCACAGGGAGAGTGGGGGCAGGGGAGGGGGAAGAGAGGAAAAAGAGGAGAGGGGATCGAAAAGGGGAGAGGAAGTGGGAGGAGAAGGATGGGAAGAGATGGATGAGGGAAGGGAAGAGATAGATGGTGGAAAGAGAGAGAAGGAAGAGGGGAAGGGAGATGGAGATTGAAATTGATAGGAAGAGCCAGATGAGGGAGAGAGAAGAATGAGTAGAGGGGAGAGTTAGGGGGTAGATGGATAGAAGGATATGAGGGATGGGGATTGGGAGGGGAGAGGGGGAGAATGAGGGGGTAGATGGATGGAGGGATTGGGAGGGGGAAGAGGGAATAAGCGAAGAGGATTTGTGGAGAGAGAATGTATAAAGGAGTGGGCCGTAATCATATCACATGACAGGAAGAGCTAATGCTTTTATAAATATCCATTCCAACACTTAAACACAATTCCTCCAATACCACTTAGCAATGATACACATGATAAATATTTCATACATTTAAGGTATCTATCCCTCACTTAAACATCACAACATGCCTATGAAACTGTGACATCATATTGATCAAAGCAGACCATATCCCTTTCATAGGCCTATATATATTTATATCACTACAGATATAAACTGCTAAATAGAGACAACAAACTGTCGGTTAAAAAGAGTTACAAAATATAAACAAACACAAAAGCATCATCATCCCCACATGAACTAAATAAGAGTGTGGACTTTGATCTTTACATCACTGTAAAATTTTCCACATATGAACATTAAAGACACCATATAAAATCCCTGCAAACTGAATACTGATGATATAGGATGATTTCAAGTTTGGTGTTAGTGTTGGGTGTTGGTGTTGGAAGCAATGACCATGCTACCTGACCCAATACCAAATGTGAATTCACATACACAACAGTAGCTCAACACCAAATTCTGTGCTTTTGTCTGGTGTACACATTGGATCAACACTTATCAACACCGAGCTTGAAATCAACCAATGTGAAATAGCGACGGACTATTGGATTCTGGGCACATTTTGTTTTGATTACCTATAGTACATTCACAAAAGCATCTAAACACAGAGTAGTCGAGAACTATTATAAAAGTGTCATAAACCAATGATCTCAAAACTGTTGAAAATGAACAAAAATAATTAGAACAGGGTCCTGTCTTACAAAGAGTTATGATTGATCCAATCAACCTCGACTATATGGAAATCCATCAGTGTCATAATATTTCCTACAAGAAATATGCACTATGTCCTTTGTAAACAAAGAGAAGCATACTGAATTTTAAAAAAATGATGAATGTACAGGTATGAAAACACATCGTATCTAGAAAATATTTTGAACAAACATGCATCTTAGATGTCTACGTTGCTGTCCTTCCATAGGTGTGGTTTATCAGATCAATCGCAGCTCTTTATAAGATAGGGCCCAGGGGTTTGTTTCACAGAGCTTAACAATTGATCGTAAACTTGATTTTTATATGCTTGAATGCACAAAATAATCAATGTCATTAAACATGAAAACCAGCCCTCTGATCAACCACAATGCTTTATGTCACATTTTGAAGAACAAGAAAAATAAATCAAATAAATGTGTAATTTCAATGCGGGCTACTAAGTAATAATTTCCTATTTTTCCTGCGGTAGTAAGCTATGGCCAAACAGCGAAAAGGAATCTTTTTAATTACATTACAAACCAGAAGTCTCCTGTAAACGTTGAATTTGTAAAGAAGCCACACAAATAAACCACAATGCCATTATTGAAATGGACTAACAAATACGTAGTTCATAACTAAAACAATGAAATAGCAATGTATACAATAACAAAAATCAATAATAGATATCGTAAATAAAATAGGAAAACATTCAATTGAAAGACAATGATTTTGTTTGTTACACAAATGCCTTTCATCCACAAATTCCCATGCCATTGGAAATGGAGGTTACAAATTGATAATTGACAATCAATTATAGTTTATGTTCTTGGGTTATGTAGGTCTAAAACAATCACTTCGTATTATCACAAGTTTTAAAAGGGGTCTTACAAATATTTGCACAGTTACAAGTATATATCATGGTTTTTTACAGTCTCACGTAGGCGTAAAGTCATCGTTAAATCGATTGCTCAACTTTTCTCTCTTTTTCCAACTTGGTTAGAATGTCATCTCAGTTTTACTTTCTACTTCAGAGCACAAATACAATATAATCTGCAAATGAATTTTGCTGAATATCCATTCAAAACTATACAAATTTAATGACTGCCTTCAAATGGACAATGGATCATCTCATACAGGACAATGGACCGTCTCTTGCCAAGCTCTCTTGGATGACTTTCAAGTCTTCTTTTTATCCAGGTCCCTCTTTTATAAAACTTGTTATAATAACAAATATGCAATAACAGTTAAAAGCTACTGAAATCCTTCAATCTGATTGGCTGATAGTACATGTAAATTTGTAATAGAAATTGTGCAATTCTTTGTGAAATGTGACTCTGATCATACAACTTTAATCTATCAGGACCCTGTTTCAAAGAGACTCGCAATTATTGTTACTTAGATGATATGGTAATTATTGAGGAATCCTTGATTTTGATTGGCTGCTGAGCCATGTTACCATGGTAATCACAAGTAAACATTGTAAGACTTCCGTGAAACAGCCCCTGAACGTTTTTTACAGATTTAATACCCATATGAGGGTCATGATTTAATACAATCAGGCTTGCCTACATAAAATATGCGTACATTCTCCATTCCCTGGGGAATAACATTTGGGGGGGGGGGTAGATGTGCACATTTAACATTAATGTGCACTGGCATGCGTCCTCTTAGCATGATTTGACCAACACAGTGAAGCCTTTTATACTGCACAAAATGGGAATTTCATTGTGACTTTAAGTCAAGTTAACTCTTTGTGAAACATTCCCCCCTCCCTGGGTGGAGAGTGGCACATGTAGTTTAATGCCTCCCAAAAAGAATCAATCTATAGCCAACCACATCCTTTCAATTTCCATTAACTGCCGCCACTTTACCAACAACATTAACGCTGCCTTGAAAGTTTAAATACACTATCACAACACAGACCAGTCACAGAGTTCCAATTACCTCTATTTTAAAAAAAATGTTCCCCTACTTCTAACACTTCCGTGACGCCCTTACATAGCAACACCAAATTATTTTTCATATGTGATGTAACAACCAATAATAATCAGAGGGATAAAATATCATATTAAACTTTGGCAACAGCGATGTCAGACAGTCCATAATATATGACTTTTAGGTGCATACTGCATTAACAATCTTCAGGAATTTATACAGTATATGCACTAAAAAGAAGATTTATAAAAAAATTCAGTGTACATAGTAGGCTTCATATCATAATTAATCAAATTTGCATCAAATAAAAGGGAATATATATATATATACAGCTATAATATCGTGGTGGATCATTTGGTAAACATACATTTTTTCACAGACAATATACACTAGTCTATTAAAGTGAACAATGTACATTACATACATGTGCATATGAGTCTGTTTGGAGATGATACACACTTGAATTTCCCCCGATATATCATTTATCACATTGGTATTCACATCCATTTTATTCTTTCCCATTTCATATCTCACACTGTAGGTTTTTTTATCAGTGGTAAAATTGAGTATATTTCTATGGTGTAACCCAGGGAGCAGTGTTATCACCAAGCATATTTTCTGAGAAGGGCGAAGAGGCATGGTCAGTAACCTTAACAAAAAATAAAGAATGCCCTTCGGATCACTGTGAGCTTTTATTCATCATTCACATAGTTCTCTGAAGCATGAGAAAAGCAGTATCAGAAACAAATTCTGGACAAAACCATTTTTGGACCTGACCACACAATGAATGATGGTACAATGATGATTGACATGGTGCTGTTCCATCCTGCAATCTGGAAGGTTGTCAGCACCAGGAAGAAGTCATTCTCTGGCAGTTGCCATGGTAACATTCAGAGACGAGTGCCTCTCGGCCAATCGTCAATCTCAAATTTTGACCACACCAACAGTAAGTGGCAGACAAACGATAATGAAACATCTGCCAAGACAATTTCATGATCTTTTAACGCTGTGATGAACTTGTGCTTGATTTTGCCTCTCGGAAAATTTACTATTTTCAGAGGAAGAAATGGTCCATGGTGGTCTTTAATGGCTCCATACAATGCTCTTCTTTGCCAGGCGACTCTGCCTAATGACACCAGACATGCTACTAGTATCTTAACAGGCCAGACATTGACCATAACTATCATCTTCTCCTTCACGACTAGTCTTGGACCTACATGAACTTCTTAGCAGAGTTCACAGATGTTCTGAGCGGTTTCTGGAAGAGCTACTCTGCTGCGAATATATGGAATAAATGTATTACATGTACATAGCCTTGATGTTTTTGAACAAAATGATCCTCAACTCTTCTCAATATGACCTTTGACATACTATTATATACTGCTATATTGTCCTAAAAAATATGACACACATCCTTGATAAGAGGACCACAGATCTGAGTGACCGTAGAACCTAATATGGTCTAGAAGGTACTGCAGGCCTATCTGGTATGGGAGGGCTGGGCCTTGTGGGAGCCTCAGGACGCCTGTAAGAAGAGAAAAAAGGGCAGATGTAAACATAAAAATCATAAATGAGAAGGAAAAAAATCTTACAAATTATAATTTTACATGTATGTTTTGTACATTTTTTATATGATAATTCTATTATCAATTGGAAACATATGTGATGATTTTGTATTTTGTTTTTGTTCCAAATCAGTTTCTCCTGTGACAGTTGCTCCTACTAAAAATCCACACATTGTGCCAAACATAAACATGAAATTCATAATTAACCCTAACCTTAATCCTCACATTCATAACAACAACAACAAACATACAACAATGCTAATCTCATATCTTTAGAGAAAGTAGGAAAGGAGTAATTGTTGCAGGAGAAAATGTCATGTTACCTATGCTCCTGTTGGAAATGGATAAACTTTGAATTTGAATTTGGAAGAAGATTAGAAAGGAGAAGAAGCTGACCAGGATTCCTGCTGAAATTATTGGCCCGAATTCATAAAGGTGGTTTCGAAAACCCACGGTTTATGCAGATTTCCTGTATAAATTACGCTTATTTTACTGCGTATATTATAAAATGTTTAATGCTGATGCGCGCTTTTGTCCCAGTGCGCCAAATTGACTGTTGCCGTTGTTATCCACGCTATTCTTTTCATGAGTCCACTCTTTTGAATTAATGAGTCCACTCTTCAAACAGTGGACTCATGAATAAAATAGCGTATATTACCATGGTAACATGCGTCAATTTGGCGCACTGTGACAAAAGCGCGCATCAGCATTGAAATTTTTTATACACGCGCCCAATACGCGCTAAATTAAGCGTAATTTATACAGGAAATCTGCATAAACCATGGATTCAACCGTGGGTTTTCAAAACCACCTTTGTGAATTCAGGCCATAAGGTCTAACTCTTGTTGAGATGCCCAAGGATCAACGTTTCTTCATAAAGCCGAGGCCAAGGACAAGGTCAAGGACTAGACATCAGAGACCAAAGACAATTTAGCAAAAGACCACTTAAGCAAAGACCTCCTGTTACGTGTTTCCATAAAGATGTTTGTAAGTTAGAAACACCTTTACAAACGACTAGTGACTCTTTCTTCTTATTCTTATTATTATTACTTATTATTTGTACTGCGCTTTTCCCATTAGGCCCAAAGCGCTTACAATGAATTAATTAGATGTAATATTTTAAAAACTACAAAGTACGAAAGAGATGAGTTTTTAATGACTTTTTGAAAATTGCTAATGTTGGAGACTGTCTAATTATTAGTGGCAGGTCGTTCCAGGATTTTGAAGCCGACACTGTAAAAGTTCTGTCACCAGCTAATGTACGAGTTAATGAATATGTGAGGCGAAGGTGATCACTGGCCGACCTAAGTGCTCTAGTTGGTGTATACAGATTCAAGCAGTTACTTAAATACTGTGGAGCCTGTTTATTCAGTGTTTTGTAGACAATCAAGAGTAATTTGAACGTAATTCTCTGTTTAAAAGGAAGCCAGTGAAGAGAATTAAAGAGTGGTTGGGAAGGATGATCTCGGGAAACCTGTAAAATTAATCGTGCTGCCCAATTTTGTAGTCGTTGAATACGAATTAATTGATTAGAGGGAATTGTAGAAAGGAGCCCATTGCAATAATCAATACAAGACAGAACCAATGAACGAACAGCATTGTGACAGGCAGACTGGTCAATGAACCTTCTGATTCTAGAAATGTTCCTTAAATAAAAAGTGACTGTGCTACAGATATGAGAGATATGGTACGACATTGACATGCGGGAATCAAATATGACACCAAGGTTTCTTATTTTTTCTGATGGTCTAAAGAGTGTACCATCAACATCAAGTTGAACATTTGGAAGATTGCGCAAGTTATAAGTAGAGGCCGCAACAAAAAATTCATTTTTTTTGTCATTTAATTTTAGCTTATTCACTATCATCCACTGTCTTATATCTGATATACAATTCTGGAGTTTAACCAGTGCATTATTGAGAGCTCCAGTAGTCTTCGGATCAAAAGAAACGTATAGTTGTATGTCGTCAGCATAAAAATGATAATTGATACAGTGATTTCGGATGATGTCGCCAACTGGAAGAGTATATATTGAGTAGCCTATGGGTCCGACTATTGACCCCTGAGGGAGTCCAAATTCTAGAGTTATGGGATTTGACAATGTGCCGTCAATATCAACTTGCGAAGTCCATCCAGACAGGTATGATTGGAACCAGGATAAGACTTTGGACCTAACGCCTATTCTATTGAATAACCGAGATATGAAAATGTTATGATCTATTGTATCAAACGCGGCAGATAAATCTAACAGCACCATAAAAACTACATTATTTGAGTCGAGAGAAAACATGATATCATTTTTTACTTTGATCAGAGCTGACTCGGTGCTGTGACCTGGCCTATATGCAGATTGGAGAGGATCAAAAATATTATTAGATTCAATATGATCAGCTAGTTGAGTACATGCCGCCTTCTCGATGAGTTTACCTAGAAATGTTAAGTTTGAGACCGGTCTATAATTACTGATGTCATTTACGTCCAACCCTGATTTCTTCAAAAAAGGTTTGATGATTGCTGAATGTGCTTGATCAGGGAAAATACCTGTAGAAAGAGATTGATTGATTACATTTGTGAGCAATGGTAATAAATGAACAATGTTTTCTTTCAAAAACCATGTAGGAATCGGGTCAAGTCGGGAGGATTTAGTAGCCGAAGACATAATGATTCTGGATACATTTGACTGAGAAAGCACCTGAAATTCTGCGAAAAGTGGAATATTTTGATTTTCAGTATCACTAAACTGAATGTTAACAGGTACAGTACATGCATCAAGTTCAGCTCTTATTCTCCTTATCTTGTTGACAAAAAACAAAGAGAATTGATGAGCTAATCTGGTTGCAGATTCGTATAAGGGAAGTTGATTCGACTTCTTGTTCTTGTTGATATACCTCCTTGACAGAACACGAACCTAACTTTTCTTTCAAGAAATCTTCTTTAGCGGTATCAATGATTTGGCATACATTCCTATTAGCTTCTATGAACAATGTGCGATCTGAATCTAGTCGTGTTTTACGCCATTTACGTTCTGCTTTACGTCGGTGCTGGCGAGCAACAAGTACAGACTGATTAAACCAGGGTCTACGTCGCTTCAGAGGGCGGGACTTGGTTGAAGATGGTGCACAGGTATCGAGTACCTTAGTGACGCCAGAAACATACCAGTCAAAAAGAGACACATTATCTAAATCTTCTGGTTGAGATGAAACTAAGTCAAGTAAAGCATTACTGAATTGAGCTTTATCAATCTTGCGATAATTACGTAAGGAAGAAGTAACAGAGACTGGCTCTGATTTCTGATGAGCCAATAAAAAACGAATCATATAATGATCAGAAATACAAGTGTCGAATGTGTGACACTGTAAGATAACTGAGTCATCTCTGGTAAAAACTAGATCTAAAGTATGACCAAGATTGTGTGTTGGACCTTGGACATGCTGAATGAGCCCAGCCGAAGAAATGGTGTTCCTCATGTGAAGCACATCATTTTTATTCATATCTTCCCAATGGACGTTGAAATCACCTAATAACACCAATTTTCCTGGACATAGTGATATCTCACATATGTATTCATCAAATTCCTTCAAGAAGTCAGAACTTGTGAATCTATTTGCTGAAGAAGGGGGTGGTCTATACACAATGAAAAAATGGATAGAGCTTGACAAATCGGTAATATGAGCGCATTCAAATGTGGCAAACTTGAAATCTATGTTCTTAATCTTTAATTTGAGAATACTTTTATACAGTACTCCAATCCCTCCTCCACGTTTACTTGCGTCTCTTGGAGAGTTAATGAATGTATATCCTATAGGAGTGCACTCCCCTATTGATACATTATCCTGATTACTTAACCAGGTTTCTGTAATGCACATAACATCAATATTATATTCATTAACATATTCGGTAACATACGTAGTTTTATTTCTTACAGAATGTGCGTTCCAGGAACTAAAATGAAAAAGCTGGTGTGTATAATTCACCACAAGAAAGGATCACCAGTCATTTGTATAGCCACTTGTAACGTTCCTTTATGAAGCACCTACCAGGAGCATAGCACTGCTTAAGCCAGGAAATCTTAGAACTCACCTTGGAACAGAAGGAGCTGGTCTATTTGGCATGTCTGGTCTACCTGGTATATTGGGCTGTCCTGGTCTGGATCCGCCTGCAGGTGGACCCGGTGCTGCATTGTTCCCGACAGGCCTACCTGGGTTAGGCCGTCTAATACCGCCCGACGATGGGGCTGGGGTCGCTCTATAAAGAACACAATGCACAAAGATATCATCAACCTCATCTCATATGTCTGGATAGGAGAATAGCCACTTGGTCTATTAACCACTTCACCTAAATCCGTTTGGTACTGTCCAACGGGGTCTAAGCCGTCTACAACCAGTTTGTCTAGTATCTACTAAACCATTTGGTCTAATTCCTAATACTTGCGGCCCATTTACCATTTTGTCTTGTGTCCAGTTTATAGGCTACACCCATTTCGTTTCATGTCCTCTTGGTCTAACACTATTATGTCTGTATATGATAAGATGAACTGTTTATAGAACAAATGTACTATTGGTGAAGTAGAAAATAATGAGTAGCCAAAGTGGAAATTCATCCACCTGTGCATTACACTAAATGAGAATTAGACTAAGTGAGTATAGGACCAATTGCAGTGTAGACCAAACAGCAATTGGACCAAATTGGTTGTAGACCAAATTGACAGTAGACCAAACGGGTTTAGCCTATGTGGTTTAAGACTTTATGTGAAATAGATCAAATGCTTGCAAGCCGAGTGGATATAGACCTGCAAAGATAAACATTCTATACAGACTCTGTAGTAGACAAATCTTCTGCAGTATTCAATTTATTCATCCCTTTTAATACTTCGCGACAAAATGACTTTTGCAATCTATCTTTATCATGGCTGCTAGAAATTACAATCAATATATGATTAGAAAGAGACAAATACACTGGAAAAATGCTTTATTCAGAGCACTACTATGTGCCTTTCATGGATTTTTAGGAGATATAAAAAGGCAAATGAAAAATTTTCAGATCAAAAGAAACACTGAAAGCATGAAGAGCATTTCATCAACATTGTCTGATAATTTGCCAGATCTGGAAATTTCCTTGGTTTTGAATGGCTTAGAAGCACAGGGGGTCCAAATGTTACCATGGTAACTGATGGATAATAAAACAATGTCTTTCATGACACTCCCCTGAAATGGGATGTTTATACATGTACATAATCAAACTGAAAATACATTTAAGAAGCACAAACATGTCTTGGGAGTGAACAAGATAACTAAATTCATATGTGCAGAGGAGAAGAAGAGAGAGAGTGAGAAGTGAAGAAGTGAATATCCCTTTCTTAAAGGTTTTGTGATGATACTTGTAAAGCATTATGACCATATAATATTTTGTGGAGAGAATGGTGCAAACAGGTTTATGAAAACTAGGTAAACACTTGATGATCTGTAACATCACCAAGACATCAAATATAAAATTTATTAAATTCTTACAAATAGAAAAATTCACACTTTCAAATCAACTAGAAACAATGATTTGATGTACATGCACAATGTTTACAACAAATGTTTACATCAAATGTTTGAACAAATGTTTACATCACAGAATGATGCAACAAAAGGAGATGAATGACATCTATTCAATGCTGCATAAAAGGTGTTTGAAAAGAGAAATCTGATATGATGATTAGTGATAATAATAGGTATTTTAAGTTCATTAAAAATATGCATATATTTTTCTTATTATACTACAAGGAATGAACTTTGCCCTGGCTTTCACCCAAAAAGTATTTTTTGTGTAACTTTTTATTTAGTGGACAAAGTGGTTTGAGTGCATTTGAAGGAAGTTACCCTTACATTTAAGTTAAAGCAGAAACAAAACAAAAAGACACTGATTGTCTTCAGTTAATATCCTGGACTAGCTTCATAGTATTGCAATAAGATTTTTCTTAATCAACAAAATGACCAGTCTGTATTTCCAGTCAAATTAAATAAATCTATAAAATGTGATTTTGTCATATGATATACAGGGTGTCTCTAATGTAGGTCATGAACCTCCTTACTTCTAGCATCTACAAACTTGGAACTTTCTGAAAAGAATGACGAAAATATGACTTTCTAATGTTAACAAGCTATTCAAGCCAATTCAAATTATGAGATAACAGCAGAACGACACAGCAAACAGGAGTGAGCATTTTATGAAACAATTAGTCACTGGTTTTAACAGACTATTTGTTATAAGCTACTGAAATCATTACATCTGATTGGCTAACAGCAAATTCGTCAGTGAAAATCAACGACTATTGCCTCATGAAACACTCACCAGGTTGAGAATTATAAAGAATATCATCAAAACAACATTACAGATACTGTGATAAATTTGACGCTACATGTATGTAGGTTATAAGATTATGTTCATGGGTGACTTCAAGTTTGGTATTAGTATTTTCAGAGTGAAAATTATACTATGAAATTCAAGATTATGTGGGAGATACATGTAAGTGTACAGTGTTGCTTAAAAGTTAGTGAACCCCACCAAAATATGGACATACATGTATCTATAAAAGGTGTTCTAGTTTTGTCATGTTTCATGTAATAATTGTTTCTCTGGGCTCGCCAAAGTACTGTTGTTGTCTATGATCAACACTCAGCATGAAGGAGTGCATTTCGTATTGGGGTTCACTAACTTTTGAGCACAAGTGTAGGATACCACAAAAATTCAAGTGTTAAATGTCACATTCACCCCAATATCCAGTCGATTTGAGGTAAAAGGGACAAAATATCATGCTAATGTTGATCTTTTAAAAATCTAAATCAGACATAACATAAATACATTCTTGCATTTGAAGTTCATAATGACATAAATTCCTCCCCTTCTACCAAACCTCCAAATCCGTCTGTCTGTACCCCCCCCCCCTCCTCTCTCTGTCCCTCTCTGTCTGCAAGTCCGTTTTTCTGCCCCCCTTCCTCAATCTATCTGGAGATGTATAGAACAGATTATTAAAGGCCAGTCAAAAACAAAAACACTAAGACCATACTTGAAATCACAACCAGTGCTACAATCTTCAAAGCAAGTGATGAAAATACATGTGTACATATGTGAGAGAAAGGGTGATAGATAAGAAACACACAAAAACAAATCTATCTAGTTTACCTTTTTGATGGGATAGGTACACTGGGACTGGGGTAAAAACAGGCATAAATAAAAAGCACAACAGAAAGTCAAAACAAAATCATAATCAAAGGGAAAAGGTTTAAAATCAACACATTAACATTCATACTCGTTATTAAAAGCATGCAGTTGATTGATTTGAGTTATTGAACGTTTTTACTTCTCATTCAAAATTTATGTTCCAGTTGCAACTATATGCTCAAGTTGAAAAAGTAACAGTGAGAATATATTCCACCGAAAATTCTCCCTAGTACATTTTAGTGCAAAGTGTAACAAGTGATATGTGTTTGTGTAATCATACATGGAGAATTAAACCCAATACTCCTATTCATAATGATATACATGCCTTTGCAAAACAGGTGCAGATATAATGGCTCATAGACACCAGTGATAAAATGAAAAAAAAAATGTTTTTTTTAATGCATAACACAAATAGGCCTACAACATAGTACCAAAGGTTGGCGCCATCAATTTCTTTTTTTAATTTTGGCATTTTCCTGACCATATTTTGGTAGGGCAAGATGACAAACCTCCACACATCAAATATAACATGACCCGGTTTTTGGGGTGGCCTAAGGTATGGGGCCAAGTGATAGCCTGGTAGGCCCCAGGCCCCATAAAGCAAGCCAATTTACACCGATTTCAAGTACGTATTAAAACAGACACAGTCCCCATGAAGTGATTCCCAACCAAATGTGGATTGTAGATGGTTTCATCATGCTCCAACAAAATATGACAACAAAACCGCTGAATTATAAAAAACCATTGTGTGACATCATTATTTTGGCACTGTATAAGGCGTGAACCTGCCTTAAAAAGGCGAGAAATATTAGTACAATTCCACCTTATCGAGATTTGCAAAGTTAGTGTGCTAAGAAATTTCTCTTGTGTAGCTACTGTTTTTACTAAAATGAAACCATCTTCATGCCTGATAAAATGATGTCCTATTAATGGGTATAATCAGCTCAAAATGAAGGGGTGTGAAAGTAGCATTAATTGCCTGACTTCAAACCAATCGGGTGATGATCTGATCAAGTGAAAATGTTACAATGTTATTTGCAAAAAGGTTGGTCCACCCATTTGGAAAATACAGTTAAGTCTGCCTATTAAAGCTTGACCTTCTTCAAGTCAAACAATCGGCAAGAGGAAGGAATTTTTCAGACCAGGGTCCCGTAATACAAAGGTTAGCGGTTAATCATACGCTTGATTTTCACGATTTGATTAATCATTGTAGTCAATGCAATTAATCATATAAACATGTTCTACGATGACTGCTAAGATTTGTGTTAAGGGCCCCAGAACAGGCAAAGCATGCATATACACCTGGATAGATTCCATGAAGTACATTAAATACGTTAAATCTCCTATAATGCAGGTCTTTTTAAAGTTAATTGTCTATGTTGCTCGTATATGAAAAGTTGTAATGCTCTCAAATTATTATGGCTTGAGCAGTTCGGGAAGTGAAAGTAGAGAAAAGCGGGTGTTGGACTTATAAAATGGTTGGTTATATTATGGAAATACTCATCTTCTAGGTTGAATTTCAGACACCTAAATCAAACAGATTTGACTTAAGCAGATTCACTTGAGTACCCCTTTAAGATATTAATGATCTGATCTCTTCATGAATAATACCACTCATTGTATATTTGCCCAATGATTTTTACAAAGCATACTGTTAATAGACCCGACCATTCATGACTTTTAGGTATGTTTCCAAAATGGTGGACCAGGGGCCCGTTTCATAAAGGACTTGATACTGTTGAAACTTTGCCATAATGGCAACTACCATGGTAACAGGGCTCACCAGCCAATCATAATCAAGGTTTCCATGGTAGTTGCCATAATGGCAAAGTTACAACAGTTGCAAGTCCTTTGTGAAACGGGCCCCTGATCTTTCACAAATACTGTGTTTTCACAAAAGTTTGTGTCACCAGATTACATTATGACCAAGATACAGACACCCAACTGTTTGAAGTAAGCCACACCAATAAACTCGAGATGCAGTGCACATCCTATATTACTATTATCCTGGTGCAATATAGTACATGCGTATTATGCTCACGTGGGGAAAATAATTTACGTTGACGGTAAATGCTACCTACGTGCCAAATACATTTGAAATATATGTACAATGGGTCAGTTAAAATACACGTACACTTACAGGTATATAAAAAGTTACGAATGGCTACATAACAAGGCCCATGCATCGTCATCATGCATTCAAAACATTGTCAAATGAAACATGGCAGACATTTGTTTTAGAATTATATTTTTGTCGTATTTGACGATTGCAATATGTATTTTCTCAATCCCTTCTATTTTCAGAAGTTTAAACAAAATTCGGTGACTGTTGTTATGCAGCACCTGTTCAATTAACTTCTTACTCTGAAACGGGGAGGCGGAGGGCTTGGGGGGTGAGTGAAAAATCAGTGAAATGGAATTAAAAGGGGAAAAATTACAGGGGGATAATGTCAGAAAAAGGTGAAAAGATAGATGAGGTGTGAGGTGTAAGAAGTAATAAATGGGAGGGGAAGGGGGGGGGGCGTAAATTACACTAAATATGGGAATTGAATGAAGGTTAGAGAAGAGGAAAAGAAAAGAGAGAAGAAAGTGGGGAAGAGGGGAAAGGGTTGATGAAGTGGAAGGGGAAAGAGGGGAGGGGCGTAAATTATACTAAATGTGGAACAGTGGAGGGGAATGAAGGAAAGGAAATAGGAAAAGAAAAAGGAGAGAAGAAAGTGGGGAAGAGGGGAAAGGGTTGATGAAGTGGACGAGGAAATAGATGGAGGGGAAAAGGGGGAAAATAAACCAAACAAGAGTACTTGGATTTGCAACCGTATAAGGTGTATTGGTCTACCTGCACATCCCTGATAAGTTATATCAGGAGGAGAGATCTGCAGGTCACAGTGATTCAGTGTGCTTTTCGCCTCCCAGGTAACGGCAAACTATTATCAACAACAACGAT
This sequence comes from Lytechinus pictus, assembly GCF_037042905.1. Taxonomy (NCBI): domain Eukaryota; kingdom Metazoa; phylum Echinodermata; class Echinoidea; order Temnopleuroida; family Toxopneustidae; genus Lytechinus; species Lytechinus pictus. Next base: position 16,712,907 of record NC_087259.1, on the reverse strand, counting down.
TTCTACTTTGCCATCTTTAAAATCATCACTAATATCGACATCGTTTTGGATAGGAACATACCCATTGAATGGTTTGATGAGGTCGTCATTTTGGACCGGAGGAGGTAATGGCGTTGATTTGGTGGACATGTTGATATCTCCTATGATACGTAGAGCCTCTTTGGTAGCTTGGTACATCCTTAGCATTTCATCCCGACGCTGCGCTTCGTCTGCACTTTCCTCCATCAATGATGCCTAATAATGAGACAAAATGAAACTCATCAAACTTCTCAAATTTCATGATCACAATTAATCAATATTAAGCACTTTTCACTCCTAAAATTAGCAATGACTGGCAATGCCAGTTGTGGTAAAATAAGTTTGATAAAGATCTAATAAAATTACTAATTACAGTGGTGCTCAAAAGTTAGTGAACCCCACCAGAAAAGGAAAGTAAGTGTTCAAGTTCTGCCATATTTTAGATATCAAATCGTTAAACCCAGTGGAAAAAGTATTATATTCAATTAAGTTTGTTTCTCTGGGCTCTCCGAACATTGTAGCGTTGTTGTCTACATTCAACACTCAGCATGAAGGGGTGCATTTTGTGGTGGGGTCACTAAATTTTGAGCAAAACTGTATATGTTTGCATTTTAACATACAAAATATGTGCCAGATGTAATTGCTGAGAAGTGAACAAAATAAGCATGGCATTCCAGCCAGGTGTCTGGTCTTTTCCCAAAAAAAATAATATCTCAATGCTCCACATGTGCTTATCGATGGAGCGTTGTGGCCCAGTGGATTAGTCTTCTGACTCTCAGAAAGAGGGTTGTGGGTTTGAATCCCAGCCATGGCGTAATTTCCTTTCAGCACTCAACCCAGGTGAGGTGAATGGGTATCCGGTAGGAAGAAATTCCTTGAATGCTTGAGCGCCTAGGCAGCCCAGCTAAAGCCGGGGTAATAATAATAGCAGGGCACGCTGGGAGAACAGTTTTCAGAACTGAAGTGGCTTCCCTGGGTAAATATACCTATATCATTATTATTATTATCAGTGTGATAAATTTTCAGCTTAGATTTCCTGATTTCACAGATTTATGTTTATGTAAATAAACCAGATCTAGCTCTACTATGATATGGTGACAATTAACCTTGATCTTACAGAATTTCTCATGAAATCAGTGTTTGCTGTAACTAAAGGCACCTAGCTTTAACCTTATGCTCTCTCATATAATTGGAATGAAGATTCAATGAATGGATATGAGAGTAAAACATATTTACCTGATCTCCTGTTGAATATAAATGAGCCAACATCTCAGCTAGAATGAAATCCTTGGTCTGATGGAGATAAAAAGATAGAAGGAACAAAAACAATGATTATAATAATAATCATAAGAAAAAATAAATAAAATAAAGATAGTAGTAATTTAAATAGCACCATATACCTAGAAATATTCAATTTCGAGGTGCATAAATCATAATTCACAATAGGCGGGGTTTTCAAAAGGAAATAAAAGTAAAGATAACACAAAAATAAGAGGCAGAGAGGGGAGTATAATTGAAGTACTTGATTAAAGTTGGCAAAACTAAATACATATCATTTGGGCAATTCAATAATATAATCAAACTATTGTGTGTCTGGCCCTTATCAACTGAAAACTTCCTGTAAGTTATATTGTTAATCACGAGAGCTTTACGTCTTTGCTACCTATACAAGACTTGGATCTGTTTGCTAATGATGCTCATGTACTGGTCAATGGACTTATCCAATGGTGATGCTCATACAGGAGTGAACTAGATTTCTGATTGTTTTTACAACTCTACAAGTTGAGCTCTAAACACTAATCATACCCCAACTGAACTCTTCTCTTCCTATCACTTACATCGTTAATCATGAGAGCCATACATGTCTTTGGTACCAGGTCTTGGATCTGTTTGCTGATGATGCTCATATAGGAGTCGACTAGATTTCTGATTGTTTTTACAACTCTACAAGATGAGCTCTAAACCCTAATTATATCCCAACTGAACTCTTCTCTTCCTATCACTTACATCGTTAAACATGAGAGCCATACATGTCTTTAGTACCAGGTCTCAGATCTGTTTGCTGATGATGCTCATATAGGAGTCGCCTAGATGCCTGATTGTTTTTACAACTCTACAAGTTGAGCTCTAAACACTAATCATACCCCAACTGAACTCTTCTCTTCTTATCACTTACATTGTTAATCATGAGAGCCATACATGTCTTTGGTACCAGGTCTTGGATCTGTTTGCTGATGATGCTCATATAGGAGTCGCCTAGATGCCTGATTGTTTTTACAACTCTACAAGTTGAGCTCTAAACACTAATCATACCCCAACTGAACTCTTCTCTTCTTATCACTTACATTGTTAATCATGAGAGCCATACATGTCTTTGGTACCAGGTCTCGGATCTGTTTGCTGATGATGCTCATATAGGAGTCGACTAGATTTCTGATTGTTTTTACAACTCTACAAGATGAGCTCTAAACCCTAATTATATCCCAACTGAACTCTTCTCTCCTTATCACACTTACATTGTTAATCATGAGAGCCATACATGTCTTTAGTACCAGGTCTTGGATCTGTTTGCTGACTTAGGAGTACATGGACAGTCCCAAACACACTCTATAAGTTTACCAAAACTCAAAACCCCAATTATACAGCAACTGAAATCTACTTGTCACTTACATCATTAATCATGAGAGCCATACATGTCTTTGGTACCAGGTCTCGGATCTGTTTGCTGATGATGCTCATATAGGAGTCGACTAGATTTCTGATTGTTTCCACTTGTCTCTCTAGTTGAGGATCCATCGATACAGCGCTATCACTGGCCTTCTAGTATAAATTGAATGACAATGAGACTGTTAGGGTATCTTGTTTATTGTTTTACAGTGAGGGTAACCCAGCTGTTTCATTTGACTGAAGGGCAATTCCATAAAATATGTACATCCGACCCCCTAAATGTGGGACCTTCATGAAATTACCTTTCTCTGATTTCTTGTTCTTTTGATAGTATGCAGCAATGTTCTCAAAGGTACATGACGGTCAGTATATGAAGTGAGAAAAGTGGGGGTCGAACGTACAAAAAGGTTGATCATTTGGTGTGTGTACAGCAAACAGATTAAATTATATTCATCTTAGATTGGGAGGCATAAGGTTGCTGACTATTTTGCTGTCAGGAATTTTCTGAGAGGACACTTTTGGACAGAAATTGGTCGGTCAACTTTGGAATGTGACCTGTCTGAAAAATAAGAGGATGTGGGTAAAGTGTGCATTTCTAAGTTTGCAGCATATACATGTATATGAGGGTTATCAACAAAAACATTATCAATCAAGTGATGTCAAACTAAATGTAAAATTATTTACAAGAAATTTACAACCCATTGAAAACGATTGTCATCATGTCAAATGTTAGTTATGATTTTTTAATGTTTAAAAATAAACCCATACATAGGAGAAATTCACCAACCAGTGAAATATATTTGGAAGTTTTAGTTACGATTTCAAAGTGTAAAATCAAATCCAAAATAGGAGAAGTTTACCTACCATTGAAAAGATTCACATCTTGGTTATGTTTTATCAATGCTGAAAATAATTCCATATTTTTACCGCTTTCAAATGAGATTGGCAATAACTTAAACAGACCTGATCTTCCTCGTCATCGTTGTCTTTGATTCTTTCAGGATAGACTCCAGCTCTAAGGAACGATGCCTTCCAACTATCAACCTCTTCTGACGTCTGACAGGACAGCTCCAGGGTCTTGTGGTCCTTGTAGATATTACGACTGCAAGGATAGGAATTATTGTATTGTCTTCAATGTCTTGACTTATCTTGTCTTCATGTTGATGCCCACAATAACAGTACTGATTATGACAGTTGAAGATTGACCGGAGACAGGTGCAATACACCAAGTGAACGACCTTGTATTTTACAAATAGTGCAGTGGTTTTAATGTGCATGGGCTGTGACTCTCCGAACTGGCCGCAGAAAAAAGTTGCTAGCGCTTTATATAAGGCACTAGAAGACTGGGGCTCTTGTTACAACTGGTAATATTACAGAGATGCTTGATGTCACAACAATGCATTATTTACCTTGGATCAACGTTTGACATTACCATCTGAAAAATGGGACTGGGCCTACTTTAATTGCTCTGTTAGGCTAACAACTTTTCTGTATGACCAACAGACCAGCATACTTTCTGATGGATGTAGTGTATCTGAACTGCATTCATAGTTCTGAACTTTATTACTGCTGCTGCTGCTGCTACTGCTGCTGCTGCTACTACTACTACTACTACTACTACTACTACTACTACTACTACTACTACTACTACTACTACTACTACTACTACTACTACTACCACCACCACCTCAACTTCTACTTGTACTACAGTAATACACAACTTACTGAAATACCAAATTCCAATCTTTCAATTTAATTCCACTCTTTTAATTCTAACTACCGATATACATCCCACTCAAAATTCAAGATTACAATATCCTTGAACATTATTTCAGGCTTTGAAAATATCAAGACTCTCCCTATATTTAGCCTAATTGTGAGGAAACTGAAGGTAGCAGATCAATCATATAACCTTTGCAATTAGGAAATGATCAAGGTTACATTCCATATCCTGTCAAGTTACTCTAGACTAGAACTGACATACATTCCCTATGAATGCTATGCTGTTTACTACATGTACATTGGGGTGAGGTATGCATGTTTCCTTAAGCAGTGAGTAACGATACCTGCTTAAAAGTGTTCTCTTTGATGGAAAAATTATAATAATAATAACTATAAATAACAAATACTTCCTATTTCCAATAATTGATACAGAGTCACCCCCGCTAGAGGCCAATATCATGGGGGGAGGGGACACAGAAACAGATTGGGATTACATGTACATGTGTTCCCCCATCCCCCACTTGACTGATAGAGGGATGATGGCAACGGTAACCCCCCCCCCCCCCCCACCGATATTTCCTTTGCTGTTGATATAAATCTCTGGCAAAAAATGACATGTCACTGATGATGTAATCTGCAAAATTGTACAGTAAATTCAAAAATAAATTTAAACAATAAATATGAATACATATTAAGTTTCTTACTTTTGATTTTCAGGATTGAAGAGAGAAAATGCATGTTTCCTTGACATAAATCCAGCTTCTCCATCCCTCAGCTTCAAGCCATCAAGATTCATCATGTACTTGTTTTCTTTTTCCTGCGGATATGAAGAAAAAAAAGTCATATTATCAATCACAATTTTGATCCAAAGAAAAAGAAAGAGCTATTATTTCATGATTAAAGGTATGAGGTGTTCATCAATTCATGATCAATGTTAGGAATGAGTGAACTATGAAGTGTCAAAGTGTCAGCACTCAGTATTTTCTCATGCCTATATCTTAAATGAATGCATATTTTTATCTAAAAATGAAAAATACAAGATATCATATACATGTACCTCTCAATATATGAAAATTCTTATTTAGCAGTGAAACAACCCAAAATTTAATTCTTCATGAATCTTTCTCTCTATAAGCTTATGAGAGGTCTATGGGCTATACAGTGTAGAGTGTACATGTACCTTACATACATACATGTATCTTACATACTTGGCAGTGGGAACATTTCAATCCATAGGCCTGTATTCTGAACTCAAGTTCCATTTAAACCCTGGTTTAAAGTTGTGGTTTAACTATGGAGAGCCAATTGGAGCACAAATCCCTTACAGTACACATTTTATTTATTTACTCATTTGAAACCCAAATTGTTCATAATTGTCTGGGAATGGTAACTGAAGTATTTTTCTTTGTTATGAAAGCAAAATGAAACAAAATAGTAAACATAAGAAATATACAATATAAACATAATTTTTTATTTTTTGGCTCCCCATAATTTTAGCACAGAGTCAGACCATGGTCTAAGTTAAACGTGACTTCAGAATACGGGCCACTGTGCCTTGTTCACATTCGCTTTGATCATCATACAATGGATGAGTTTATGTTTTTCGGGGATATGGATTCTGATTTTCATGTTTACATTATTCATGGCCATCAAAATATTTCATGTGTTGAGCAAACACAAAGCCTCTCAAAATCCGTACACAGATCATACAGGAATCGCACAATGTCCCGATGCTGATCGCATGATGCTTTTAAGTTGTGTTCAAGCTATGATCTTACAATTCTGAAAATTTGTATCACTCTGCACTAAAGAAAATCATATACCTGAAAATGACTGTTAATCAATACAAAACCACATGATCGTTGCATGCCACCCTAAAGAGAGACTGTACGATCACCCTTCAGGCACCCCATCATGATCCTACATGTATATGTAGATCAAATGTAAATGAGGCACGCGTCACACAAGAGTTCTATACTTACCCAGGGGAAAATATTATGCGAGGACTACGGGGTGATATTGCCACCGAAAAAGCTCAAAAGTAGCCCTGAAAAATGACAACAGCGGCCCCCAAAAAATTCCCATTCGCTGCTGTCAAAGTTTGTCTAATGTTACAGATTTTGGCAATCAGTTGTGGAAAGGGGCCCCGCAAAAATAAAGAGATCAAATTTTTGTCCGGACTTGCCTCTTCATCTTTGAACCATCCTAGGGATTCGGCAGTGAGAACAAACCAGTAATCTTTAGCTCCTCCCTTCATGAAACTGATGTTATGCAGATTCATCCAGCCTTTCCTAATCACCTGATCAAAATAAACACAGTATTCATAAATTATTCATTACCGGTAATCATTCATTATTCATCGATTATTCATTAATCATTCATTATTCATCGATTATTCATTAATCATTCATTAATCATTAATCATTCATTATTCATCAATTATTCATTATTTATTAATCATTCATTATTTATTAATCATTCATTATTCATTAGCCATTCATTAATCATTCATTGAATAATTTATGATTATGCTCATACCAGAATTTAATACCACACTAGACATAAATTCTGTTTTTTAAACTTATCTGAATTGCATGGGGCCACTTGTAAAGTACAGTGTACGCGATTGATCATAAAATAATTCCTGCCAATAAAAAACACAGCTCTACTCATATTTTATTGATTTGAGATAGGTACTGAGAAATGCTTTTATGATTGGATTTCTATTTTGAATGAATTTTGCATGTCCCTTATTTTATAATCATTTAAATAAAATCTTGAAATGGTATTTTGCTACAATGAGGTTGACAATATGAATGATTTATCAGACAGTAACACTTATTCAGCTAATAATAAAAGAAAGAATTTGATATACTTGTTCAATTACAGCAGGAGTATGTAGAGAAATTTGCAAAAGTAATTATGGAACTATGAAAATCATGGAGTTAAATTTTTACTTCTCATAAATGTTTGCTTAGAGTCCTATAAAAATGAGTAGCATGGAATATCAATTTAGATAATTTAGATACAACATGAAAACTAACATGATTACTTGATTTTTTTATTAAAAAAAAACTCTTCTTATAAATATTGCAATCAATTTGGGGTAGATTTAAATAACCTATTTGTCACCATCATAGAAAAAATCACACATAGATAAAATTACAGAATGTCATTAGCATATCTTTGTCATTTTTGTCCGCCTATTTTTGTTACCATTTATAAATACAAAAATAGATTTAAAAAAAATCAAAATGTGACCCCTACATGACATGCATATTAGTGTACATGCACATGCAATTACATGTAACTACTCAAGGCTCTTCCTTTCAAATCAAATATATTTTCTAAAATGATTGTTTTGTCAAGAGAAATTTACTACATTTCTAAAATTCACAAATTGTTATTTAAACAACTACATGTATGGGATCACTTGAGCTACTTTAAACAGATACACGTATCTCCACTCCAAATTTATGTGTACATGTATTCCAATTTTAAAAACTCTTTCTAATTTAATCATAGTAAAATGCTGTACTTTGCAATACAGTAATACTGTACATGTTTTCTCGAATGGAAAAAGAATAATAGTCACATCCAACCAAATCTGGCAACAGTTTTTCTGGAATTGAATATTTTTCTAAACCCACAACCCTATCAATTAGGTGCCTAATGATATCACTCCTATTCTGCAGGTTTGGACGTTATCTTAACCTAAAGTTATACTTTTTGGGAAATATTGTCAAACTAATCTATTACGGCCATGGCCAACACAGGGAAACACAAAAAGTGGCCAAAAGTCTGAGCCACTTATTTTTTTAAAGCAGGAATCCTTCTATAATGATACTTTGGATCTTTCCATTGCAGCTTTCCAGCAGTCCTCATTATTTTGACTATGGTGACTGTGACGATTTGAAAAGCAGCTTGCATGATTCCAGCGAAAAAGACAAGCCACAGACTTTTGACAAATTGCCAATAAAATAGCCAATTTTTTTCTGATATGCACTGTCTTAACTTAGCCCGAATATCCTGTGGCTATTCATGCTATACATGTATACACTGCAAAAACGCTGTTCAAGATAAGCATGTTGTTTAAGCCTGTTACTCTCACAAATACTGTTAAAACTTTTAAACAAGTTACTTCACCATTTAAACAGGTTTAAAATTTTAAACAAGTTGCTTAAATCCATAAGTTGTTAGAGTGATGGGTTTTTATAAAGGAACATGCTTAAAATTTTAAACAGCATTTTTACAGCATAGAGGCCATGTGCATTATGTAACATCAACAGGCAAATTCAAGTATTGAGTGCAAGGATAACATGCAGGGATGTGACTGTCTGGGTCAAAGGTTAACAAAATCAGAAATGAACTTATGGCTGGTTTTTACGATTGATCTTATACAATAATTAATGCAATCAATCATAGAAATCCCCTCCCCCAAATCAATTGCTATTAAAAGCTTTACGATACATAGGAACACACTGTATCTCCTTTTTAAAACCCCAGATATATTACATGTGCATTACATTTTAGTTGCTAACATTATTTTTGCATAGAATAGTTGTTTACATGAATATTAATTAATTTTCTTATAAAACTAAATTGAAACTGTTTTTATTACACAAAACTGGGAGAAAGTAAAATAAGCTATTTAAATTTTAAAGTCACTACTTATCAGAAAACCCGACTCAATTTACTGCTTTCGTTATCTGTTGAGTAGATATTGTACATTAGAGGAATTTTGTTTTCATCTTCCTTATTTTCCTAAGTCCTTACTCCTTACAATGTATGTATTAAATTCTTGCATTCCTTGCATTCCTTTCAAATTCTTGATTTTATTTGGAGACCTTAAATTAAACATTTCTGATTTTCTTATTCTTTTTATGTATACCCTTTCATTCACTTATTTTTTCAATTTTATGTATCTTCAAACATATTCATTAATAAAATTATATTGTAAAGTTCTATATTTTAATTCATATGCCCCAAAAGTGTATCACCTTGGTATGCATTGGCTTTCCCTAGGTTTACATGTAGCTGTTTGTGAATTCCTAGAAATGTATTTTACTGGTACCTCTAACAACTGACTGGGCCTTACATGTATTTGACACTGATTAAAATCTTGCACCACGAATAAATTTTCCCCACAAGGGCCTTGAACGCTAAAATACCTTAATTTGTTTACGATGGACACACCCTATAAACATGCACTGTATAAACTGTAAAACTATAACCGCTCATTTTTAAAAGCTCCTTATGTGTACACATGTATATATTGAATATATACACTGTAGACCAACAGGTCATTAGCATTCTTCCATGGGTAGATAGATATTCCAAAAGACATAAAATTAGGTTGGTAGCATTAAAGTAACAATACATGACATAAACAGAGACAGTATAAAAGAATTGTTAATCAATATGAAAATATTGCTGTATACAGATGTATCAGGGAGTACTTTTGTATTTTTTCCAACAAGTGCAAATATTCTCCTTGATAACAAATATCAAGATTATTGACAACTTCAAATTGTTATTGTTAAATTTTTGTCATGCATCTATGATCTACATCAAATCAAATTGTAATTTAATATAAAAATAATATTGAAACCAGCCCCCATGCTGCACAATTCAAAATTGGGCATTTTATAATTTTTATGCACTACAGCTTTTGTGTTTTCTTTCATTCCGCATTATATTCAATAAACTCCTACAATGTCTGAAAGTATATTTTATATCCTGATTCATTTTCCAACATGTAAATTTGTCAGAAATTAAACGTGTATTTCATCAAAACAATTTTGTCAAATCTTTGCTGTCAAGAAGTACAAAAGGTAAACAATGATTTCTAGTGCAAACCTAAAGTATCCCGCTGATAGAAAATAAATGTGTGTCTTTCAAAAGAAAGCTTTGAGATAGTATAAGTTAAAATAGTCAAATTCGTGCCAATTTTCAATATTTTGCTTTTTTATTTGGGAATTTGATTAACTACATATAACATACCAGAGAAAAGAAATCCCATCGATATTATTTTTGAACCTCTTGTTGACAAAATTAACATAATAAGGCAAAATCATGCTGTTTTGTTTTGTATATTTCAATAACAGCAGTGCTGTGAGTTTGCGAGCTTGGATTCAAGTGTTAGAAAGCAACAGTATCAAAACCATATTATTAAGCTTGCATACTAGTTATCACTCAGGTCATGGGTGTTAGTTGGTCACAATAGCAAAAACTTAAACATCAAAAGAGCAAAACTATGATTATCAAAATCATTTTCACATTTTTTTTCAAAAAAACATTGTTTTTTTTTAAGTCAAAGAATCTACTAAGGGGAACTGTTAACCAATTACATGAAAGGGAAAGCAAAAGTAAAAGTAAAATACTGTAAAATGATTTTCTTAACAGGAAAAGAAAACCAATGCTGACTGTATTTTCCAAAAAGGAACTGTAAAATGAATAAATCAAATGGCAATGGAGAGAAGGTCTATCATAATTTTCAATACTATTAACATTTTAATCTTAAAGTCTAATTAAAATGGCCTGGATAAACTTTTACATATTTCTATGTGTAAATCCCCAAAAGTATATATTCTAAAGGAACAAACAAAAAATAAATTAATTCATTTATTTTGTATTATTAGTATTATTTCATTATCATTATTAAAATGATAATTACCATTATTATCAACACCATTACCATCAGTATAATTATTATTAACAAATTTTCATACATTTATTCATTTTTAGGGGAGGGGGGCTTATTGTTGATAATCCCCACCTGATCATGACATTAGGCGGCTTAACATTGATATCCTTTGTTAAAAGCTCAGTTAAGGTATAATAGATGCAATGTTATTTAATATTTTGATGCAAGTCTTGTTAGTTTTCCTCTTATACAACATAGTTATCTTTCTTCTTATCAACAAGTACATTGTAGAAGCTAGCAGACGCTATACCTGATTGGGAATCTTTTTTTGCTGATCTCGGCCAGTCCTCTTGGCTTTAGCAGCACTGGAAAAACATGCAGGGGGGACACATCACATCAAATTAGTAACATCACATCAACTTCTATACTTGGGACTACATAAAATTTTGCAACTACCCATGTATGAATAAGCTCCATAGTTATGTTTGATATTAATAGAAAACAAGACAAAACATGGCTGAAACAAAAGCAAGATTGGTATCATGACATTATGGAAATGAATTAGTGAGATGACAGAAAAGAAGCAATTTTGTCAGCTTGGGCATTAATGCAATGATCGTGGACAGTTTGTGGACATTTAAAAAAAAAAAGCTTTGTAATTGTAGTGCAAGGACAATACTTTACAAATCGAATATCTTTGATAGAAAGTTGCAAAATGCATAATGGTTTGGGGTAGGCCTCTTTTGGTAGAAAGGTTTAAAAACAAGAAAAGAAGTTACCATGAAGTAGAATCTACATATCTAATAAGGAGAACTTTGGTAGTTGAATTTGAGAAAATGTCAGCATGGCAATGATTTTGTCAAGAAAAAAGAAAAACATGTACCATGTTTAAACATAATTAACTGATTTCTTTGTGTCTACAAGGCATTCATTGACACCCCATCTGACATATTGGCCCATATTCTGAAGTCGGGTTTAATTTTAACTCTGCTCTAAAGTTGTGGTTCAACTATGGATAGCCAATAGTGGCTTAAACCTCTTACAGTAGAATGTCAGTGTATCAGCTCATTTTTCTCTAAAATAATTCTTAACTGTTTTGGAAGGATAAATAAGATAGCTTTCATCACCATTCACAAATTAACAAAGAGCACAGTAAACATTAAAAAAACATACAATGTAAGTAAAATTTTGACATTTTTGGCTTTCCATAGTTTAAGCACAGAGTTAGACTGTGGTCTAAGTTAAACCTGACTTCAGAATACGGGCCATTGAGTTAAGGATGTGAGACAATTTGCAACAAGAGGTACAGGCTAAGGATGGATGAGATCGTAAAGAAGAGTGTGGGTGCGCAATTTCACATACCACCGTAGCTGGTGGATGGATGTGAGCAAGCTCCTTTGAAACACCATTAGTGACAGATGCACGAGAACTTTTTAACAGAATCCAACAAAACAAAGATGGGAATAAGAAAATGAAATCATACAAAAATAACATAAAGTCAAAGGTAGGGTTAGCCAGGGTTATATAAAGCAAACAAAAATATAAATAAGATAGAACAGAAAATGCACAATTACAAAACAAAGTAAGATTATTTTTCAACACAGCAATAGTGATATAAAGTATGGAAATAAATGTTTGACACAAGGTTTGTTAGGAAGCAAAAAAAGCAAACTGTCGATGACATATCAACAGTTTTTTTTCTTCAAATTTTTACCTGGTTTCCCAGTTTCTTTTTCTGAGATCCATCAGTTTTATTCTGCGCACTGATGTCACGATAACAAGAAACAGGATGTAAGATGGTAATATGCATGCATCATGAATAATTACACAAAATTAAAACACATTTTATCACTGAAGTTTAACAATGGCTAAAAATGCTAAGAAATTGGAATTCACAATTTGGCTCCAATTGTCATTTAAAAATACAGTAATGTAAACATCATTTTCAATTTGATTGATTTGTTTAGACACTTACTCTTCATATTTCTTGTGTCTACCATAGTACCATTATTGATTACATGTAAACATAATGCTGTAGTACTATAATTTCAATTCTGTATTGTTGTTGGACCACTCATTCTCACTGATTGCTTTATTAATGTTATATTATCACTGCCAACATACAATGTAATTTTATCATTATGATCATCACCATATTATCAAGAGCAATGTATATTTTAGTCACTGAACCCTAAATGCTAAAATCCTATTCATGATGTCAAAATCAAATACAAGGATTCATTTACCCACAAATGAATTTGTAAATAAGGTAAAATAATTTTTTTTCCTTCCTCATTTATTTAAAAGTACTTTTATAACCACTTAATTGGAAACTGAAACTGTAAAGTGAGTTATCACTTTCTGACAATGCTTTAATCACTCTACACTGACTAATTGTTAATTCATTCTGCTAAAACAGCAGATGCAAACAGAAATACATGTCAATCTAGCCATCAAACGAAACAAAAAATGATTTTTTTTTTTTTTTTTTGGGGGGGGGGGTAAAGGTGAGATACCACTTAATACAAACAATAATAGCAAATTATTTGCCAAAAAATGTTGGATTTCAAAGAAAGTACAGACTATAAAAGATGTACAACCTATGAGTTAATTCATAGATAGAAAATGTTGGAACAAATATTGAAACAAATGTAAAATTACAATGTCTGACTTAATTTCAATTTCTTAAAGAATGGACTGATGGAGATTAGATGGCCAATGGCATCCCCACATTGAATTATTTTGATCTTGATGACAAGACATGACCAAAGTTATAAAATGTAAGTTGGTATGGGTGTTGTGAAGAGGAAATCATTATTAAACTGACAGAAAAAAAAGTCATACAAAATTAATAGATGAAAAGAATATCAAAATCATGAAAAGTTGCATGGAAAGAAGAGTGTTTAACATAAAATATGAAAAAGCATTAAGACACTGCTGGTAACATACATGTAGATGTATCATGTTATATGTGGAGACTGAATCCATATACTGAAAGAATAAGTGTCTCATGAAAACAACCAAAACATTTCATACATATGAAAATTAAGGAGCATACTTCTTTAAAATATACAGATCTATGCAATTAACATTGGAAGTCTTGTACTTTTAATAAAGACATGAAATTATTATTAAAGAAATACTATAAATGTTTTGTAAATTATATTTTGGTTTCCTATCAAAATAAAGAAGACTTCTGAAAATTCAGACAAAAGAATCTTTTAACGAGGCTGTTTGAGAAATAATTGAGTAAAAAAAATAGTTTAAAAATCAATTAATCTCAGAAGAAAATCATATGTAACATAAATAATTAAAGATATAAAACTGAATCAAAATTTGAAGACAAAGAGGTAAAAATTAACATGTATTAAGATTATAGATTTGGTATCCCCCCCCCCCCTTTCGATATTGGGTGATGTCAAGACCGGTGTTGGCTTTGGTGTTGGAATTTGGATTGCTTCCCCTAGCTCCAAAACTTATTCAGAGTTTGTAAAACTGATCCAGATCATATAATTGACATCTCAACAACTAGTGAGTGACTTTTCGAGACCATCTTCATTTTATGTTTGGTGTTATATTCGTGTAAAAATTGACCTAACACCAACACCAAAAGGTCAACACTGAACTGAAACACCCACTGACATATCTCTTGGAAAATCTGGCATACCTCAAAAAGGGTCAGGGGATGGAGGGAGTGGAAGGCCCCTGCCTTTCATGGTTATATCTTCCAACCCGTTACAACAAAAGTATTTCCTCTTCTGTATCATCAAAAGAATAGTCTTATTTTCATTTTGGTGAGCAGGCATTGAGAGCAAATTATATAGACTTCTCCTAACATGCATGTGTATCAGATATAGCATATTCCTGCATTACAGTACTTTATTTTCATCAAGTGAACATCTATTTATTTCATTATGGTGCAAGAAAACAAAACCAAGTTCTTTTATAAAAATCTCGAAAGCAACACCATCAAAATCTTATATCAGGTGAGTGGCTAGATTTCTTGTTGTGAAAGGGGGACTTTTGTCCATTATCTGAAACATGCATTAGGCTAAGTGTACATGTAGATTTGCCTTCTTTCAACAAATTTATTTCAAATTGAACTGTAATAAGCATTTTTCCATTTGCTTTGCTGGTGAGGCACATTTAAGGATATGTGCACTTTTAATTCAAAAAGAATTTTCGGCCTACCAATTTATCTGGTAAGTGTGCCCTTTTTGGCACTAAAACTGTTTGTATACCATCCCTTCAAAGAAAAACAAAGTTGAACAGTTGTTAGCTACTGAGTGCTTATTACACTGGGCCAATCACAAACAAATTCATAATTTGCATTGCATATTTTAATACTTGATAATGTAAGTGGATCCAAAAAGAAAGAAAAAGAAACTGTGCTAACAACTTTTTGGGATTCACTTATATATATCCACAAATCATTATTGCTCAAAGTAGCTCAGAATAATCAAAGCATCATTATCACTTAACCTGTATATGGCATTGGTATAACTCAGGCATATTCAAAACACTGAATATTTTGCCCTCTAAAATTTTGTTGCTGTCAAATATGTCACCCCTCAGGGACCCCACCCCCTTACCTCCCCCACCCTCTTTGGGTATGCTAATTAGTGTATCAATTTAATAAAGTGAAAGAAGCATAATTTTCTGTATTTTTTAAATTAGAAATTAATGATAAGAATATAGAGAAGGGAACTGACTTGGCAAATCCGATGAAGTCGTCATGGTTTGTGTTCATGTAGGCTAGTTGGATGTTGATGAGCATGAGAACCTGGTCCTTGGTCTTGGACTCACGCTCACGAATATGTGTGCAGACAATGCGCTCCGTCTCCTCACGTAATCGTGGATACCTTGCCATCTGGTGGAATGAAACAAGGCATCATAAAAAGGATGAAAACTTATGGTAAATAATGAATCGGGAGATAATGATCTATTTCTGGAAAACTCCAACATAAAGGTCAGTTGTGGTTACAAAACATAATCCAATAAAATGACCACCAGGTGTTTATATGTTCATGCAAGGCTCCACATTAACTTTTTTTCTGAAAAGCAAATTTGGTGGCCCCAAAACAATAGAAAACATTTAAAATTTATCAAAACTTTGGTAGCCCGACTGGGCCCCCAATTGTGGGCTTTTACAGAATTTTGGTGGCCCGGCTCTCAATTTTGGTTGCCCCGGGCCACCAGGCCACTGCTAATGTCGAGCCCTGGTACATGAATTAACATGTGCCCAATGATTCTAGTAGAAAATCCGTCAATCGCTCAGAAATTGACAAAACAAGCAAGGTATTCCACCCAAATGTTGAATCCTTAATTTTCAAGCAATTATGATACAGTGCCCCACATGTGCTTATCTGTGTTGGTGATCTCCAGTATGGTAACTTTTCAACTTGGAATGCATGACTTCACAGGGATATGTAAAAGAAAAGAGATTTAGATTTAACATGATGAGATGACAATTGAGCTTAATATCATAGAATTAGATTAACATAAAGACAGCAGGTACTACTACTAGTAACCATGCTACTCACCCCTTCCCCCGAGTGCCTGACTACATTGTTGAGTTCGTTGACAACCATATCAACGCATTTGACCGAGGGTTCTTTCAGACGGTTGATTTGTTTTTTGGTGATTGCTTCAAATGCCATGTCTGGTGTGAACAGACCCACCCTGCAAAACAAAGCAGCATCAAGTTGTGTAAACATAATGTGACAGTGTAAATGCAATGAAACTTAGATCTTTCAAACCTATCAAGTATAGTATGAATTTTGTGCTACAGGTACACTGGACATGTATTGACCTATTTTATAGGTAATAATAAATAATAAAAATAACTCTTGGCAATTCCATAAAATATGTACGACCGACCCCCTGTATGTGGGACCTTCATGAAACTTTCTGTCTCTAATTTCTTGTTCTTTTGACAGTCTTTAATGTTCTCAAAGGACCATAACTTGTCCAGTTTATGAAGTGAAGTAAGACTTGAGAAAAATGGGGGTCGGACGTACAAAAAGGTTGATCATTTTATGGAATTGTCATCCAGGGTAGCCTCTTCAGCTATTATCTGATCAACCAATTGGCCCTGCATAAAATGATTTTTTAGAATTTTTTTTAGAATTACCCCTCTCCATTATAATATGTCGAGTGCCTGAAAACAAGTTCTTGGTATGACTCAGCTGGGGCTCAAACCCATGACTACCAATAATGAGGTTGGTGTTCTTCTACCACTGAGCCACCATGCACAGTTCAATGAACATGTACTGTAGATTCATTTCATTTAAGGTCCAATAGGAAGTACCTCCATTAATAGATTGATTCACTTTCAAAAACATAACTATTGCATGATACACTTTATAAGAAAAAAAAATCAACACATCTCCATGAGATGGTAAATAACCAATTCGTCTACTGCCAACTCGTCCACTAACCAAATGGTCTACTTTCATTTAGTCTAATGCCATTCCGTCCATCAACATTTCGTCCACCAACATTTGGTCCATTAACCATTTGGTCCAATTATCACTACGTCTAATCACCATTTCGTCTATTACCATTTTGTCTCAAAATCAGTAGGTCTAATATCCATTTCATTTTCATTCATTTTTGCACAATTTAACACTTAGTCCAATTAGACCAAATGGTAAATGGACTAAATGGCTATTGGACCAACTGGTTATTAGACGGAATGGCATTAGACTAAATGAAAGTAGACCATGTGGTAAGTGGACGAACTGATGGTAGACCAAATGATAGTAGACGAGTTGGCAATTGGACGAATTCGCTCCAGACGAATTGGAAATAAACCCATGAGATAACCACAATACCAGGAAGTTAACTGAAACAGAGAGAGAGGGGGGGGGGGGGTGGAATCAACCCCATCTCATAGACAATACCCAGGTTCAGGTTCATCGTTCAAGGAGCTTTAGTGAGTTATATTGCACCTACACAGAGGAGCTTTTATCAAAGACAATGGGGTCTGGTCAAAAGTTACTTCCCTCTTTTCACTTTTATGGGGGGGGGTGGTCATATTAATAAGGTTTTAATATCGATGGAAGGCTCATCTAATTATCTCAGCCAGTGAATTCACTGACATGATAAACAAAATAGAGAGTGCTAAAATTTGGTGGGAATGTCTGATGAAATGAGAATAAGAATACAAAAGTATTGTAAACATGAACACCCTATCGTATTCCAATCTAAATTATACATGATTATCAGCTCATAAATACTCTACAAGTTTGATACATATAATTTTATTTCAGAATGTTCAGGCGAACAATCATAGCAGTCTAACATTAGAGAGGTTAATATCCTGGATAAGAATTCGCAGCTGAAATAATGCAAAGCACAGAGAGTTGACACAGCTTATTTTGGCACAACCAAATATATATACAATGTTGTAAATTATGTTGTGGGTACCACACATGCTGACTTTCACCACGGTTGTGCAGTCAGCAACTAAGATCTGGGTAGGGCTTATTTTGCCTTGTCGTTTGGCTATGCACAGTTCAAAAATAGCCTGGGTCAAGAATCCAGAGCAATTCTTATATCTGATATGCTGAAAGTAAAATTGGACTCCAAGCAAATGCTCCAATCTGTAGTCAATCTTTTTCTTTGAGGAACATCACCAAGGTTTATAAATTTTTCTCATTTCCAAATAAGATTTGTCTTTACCTGACACCATGGATGTTCTTGATAGCATAACTGATCTCTCTCCTAAGCTCCTTCTCATCGTATTCCATCTTGACAACCTCGAAGGGAAACCTCTCGTGAAAGATTCTGTTGATTCGAGCTCCCCCTGAAAGCTCATTCGTGTTGATCTCATCCCCGGAACCCTCAATTCGCTTCTCAAAGTTCACACCAAAATGCTGGACCATTCTGTCGTTGGATGCAAACAGTATAAAATTTGTATTATATTCTCTGGATCTACATTGTTTTTATATCATCCTTTTCTTACATGTATGTGCATGTAAGTTATAAACAATTGCATGGGCCTTGATTCATAAATGTTACTATGGCAACTTTGCAATCCAAAAGTAATTACCATGGTAATGATACTTAACAATTAATAGAAAAATAATGAATTCATTGAAGTTAGCAGTAAAACAATTGCAGAGAATTAAGTAATTTTCATTGTTGCATAGCTAGAATTCACTACATTTATATATTTTATTTTATTATGAAAAAAATCATGCTAATTTATTCATGAAATGAATACTCCCCTCGGAGTATTGGGGTTAAGTGAACTTTGTAATCACTTTCAAAAGAGGAACACTGATTAATGTACAGTGTGGAGTAACCTGTTGTCCACCAAATTCTCAGGATTAACAAGGAGGAGTGGCACCACAATAAAGGAGTAACTTGTCCACATGTATTATGAAATGCCTGAATTGGCAATTACCAAACATATCAGCAATAATCCCGATTAAAATGACAGTTGGGGGTGTTTCACATCGATTTAAGTGTGACTTTGAGTCATGCTTGTGGGCGATGCACACGTGATAAAATCGTGCAATCTTATTGATTAATACACAGTAGCGCACATCCCCCGAGTATGATTTGACCAATGTGGTGATCCCTTTATTACAGCACACAACTTGGAATCCAAGCGTGACTCTAAATCACTGTTAAATCTTTGTGAAACACCCCTCTGAATCTTCGTATTGTTGGATTCTTCTTCAATCAAACAATCCAACGCAACCGGAATTGTACGTTAGAATCCTAGGAGTATGGCTTACTGCAGCATAGCTTTTGTTTTCCTGGTTGGGTCATCTGCGCTGAAATTCTTGTATTCTGCAACCTCCTTTTCCAGGGACATCTCCTGAGCCTGCAGTTTGTTCCGAAGCTGGGGCAGTGAATCTCGAATGTGATTGGTCAGTTGCTGTCACATGAACAAGGACAACAAACTTGTTAAAAAATGTCATGCATTTAAGATCCTTCAGTATGATTTATATAATTTACTGAATTTAATTTGATTCCCATCATTCCTTAAGGCATAGCTATTAGATTAATATATCCAATTAATTAAATTCCTCAATTTTGGCTTGACAATTAAACTTAGGGTTGTTTGATTCTTTTTTTCTACATCAAGAAGTATTATACCTGACATATAGTTCATATTTTATCTAGAAATTGAGATAAAAATAATGAAAGAGATCATGGATAATAAATATAGGATTTGTATAGCACACATATCCACCTAGCTAGGTGCTCAAGGCGCTCCTATATTACCCCGGCTAAGCTGGTCTACCGATTCCGGTGCACACAGCTTTTTGAGGAATTACTGCTGGTACCCATTTACCTCAACTGGGTTGAGTGCAGTACAATGTGGGTAAATTTCTTGCTTAAGGAAAACCTGCCATGGCTTGAAATCGAACCCACATCCTTCAGATTGAAAGACCAGTGTCTTAACCACTAGACCACGATGCTGAGATATCAAAATCAACTTTGTGTTGTTTTGGGAAAACGTATCATTGCTGGGGTCTTTTGATCTTGTATCTCACAATCTGAATATTTTGAGAACTGCCACTCAGTAATAGCTTGATTTTAGAGTTATGAAATATACATCTGTATATAGCAACCTTCTTTTTCCTTTCGAATAGTTTCAGATAATATGAGGTCACAATCATTGCCATATGTCTAAAAATGGTTCCATGACATTTCCTCTGGCGACAACTGCTCCGCTGTAAATTCTGCACCCTAGTGGAATGACCAATTTCAAATCCTATATCCTATCCTAAACCTAGAATAAAACCTTATTGAAGCCCTAACCATAACCCTATATCTTAGATGAAATAAAGCTACGAGCAATCTCGCGTCACTGTCTAGAATACATGTACATCTTTTTCTTAGCTGCCCTCATAATTCTTGAACTCTGATGCATGATCTCCAACACCCCAGTAAAGATACATGCATCTTGTATAGTTACCTGATTTAGGACTTTTTGAAGGAATGGAGTACCCATCTTGTCAGCTATATGCCTGTAGGATTGATGGCTGAGAAAGAACTTGCGTTCAGCAGCGAGGGCGGCCTTGATGTCTTTCTTACCTTCGATATCCCTCTGACTCCTGTTCACAACACCAATGTAACCTGACAGAAAAAAACAATCAGATGTTATGCACACACTAACGTATCAAATAGACTTTATTTTTATGTTTCTTTCTTTCCTTCTTTCCTTCATTTCTTTCATTTTCCACATGTGAAATATAACGCTTTTCAGCTTTTTTTTGTAGAACATGATGAAAAATCTCCACACACCAAATTTGACATGAGTTGGTTTATGGTGCCCCATGAATGAAGGCCAAATGAATATGTGACAGGCCCCATTGAAATCATTTCATATGGTTCATAACTTTGGCCATTAGTCCTAGGTCTTGTCCTTGGCATCGGACATCAATCTTGACCTTCTCTTCATGACCTTGTGCACAACACATGTCTTTACATTAAGATTCATTAGGGTTTTTTTTTAAATGGCTCCAGGAATATCAATGTGATAATCAGTGACTGACCTCTCCTCAGCGGAAGGAGTTTATTTTCCAGGATGTTACTTGCATCTGTTCCATCGTCCATCAGATCCAGCTTTGTGATGACACCGATGGTACGCACACCTGGTCAATAGCGACAGGAGAATCAAAGGTAATAATGATATCACTTTCCAATACACAATACCACAAAGGCATGAAATCAGGGCCCTGTCTTACAAAGAGTTGTGATTGATTCGATCAACCACAACTATGGAAAGCCAGCAATGCAAAAATCATGTTTGTTCAAATATTGTCTTGATATGATGTATTTTCATACATTCACTTTTTTGTTGTTGAAAATTCAGAGTGCACCTAAAGGACATTGTGCAAATTCTTCTATGATCAATTTCTAAGCTTTGTGACACAAGGGGCTCAGCTCTTACCTTTTGGATCTACTTCTTTGGCGATCTTGAGGGCATCTGAGTTGGCCAGATCAGAGTTGGCGGGAGAGACGGCTAGGATAAGAGTGCTTTCATTTGTTACAAACTCCATCACCATGTTGCGTATCTGCATCTCGATGTCCACGGGCTGATCTCCCACGGCTATTTTCGTCATACCCGGCAAGTCTATCAGTGTCAGGTTAAGTACTGTGTTTGGAGAACAAAACATGGAAAAAAGAAACATTAGATTCAAGATTTTTAATGATTGCAACTTATAGCGGATCAGTGGCTGCCAGGCCCACGATCAATTGGGCAAAGCAAATTTTCCGAGTATTTAATTTCATGTCTATTTCGAACAATAAAATATGGATTTTTTTAAATAATAATAATAATAATGAAATAATAATGATGATGATGATGATAATAATAAAGTAATATAAACAATTCAAGGAATAATTTCTTCTGGGTACCCATTTGGGGTCACGTGCTGCACAATGTGGATTAATCAATGAGCATTTACAATGCAAATGTGGTGTCCATAGATTCATGCATATTTCAACAATAATCAATGATTATTACATGTACATTACTCCACTTTATGTCAAAGATGGTCTTTGTTACCAAGGTGCTTTTTAATCCCTCATTTTCAGTTTCATACAATACATGTACAGGTACATGGTAATTGTACATTGATTGATTGATTGGGATTTTTTACCCGATTGCTAAGAAAGCATGAATGCTTGTAAGCAAGCAACCAGAGGACCGACGGCTTAAGGTCCTCTCCGAAGGACCTGGTAATGAAGATTAATGCCTTACCAAAGGGCACTAGCGCACCAAGTGGGAATCGAACCCGGGTCACCGAAATACGAATCCCCTGCTCTACCGACTGAGCTATCGCGCCTCCATTGCTTAATATTGCAACAACACTTTATATCATTTTGAATTTATACACGTACATGTACCTATCATGATCATCTTCCTACAATGTACATGATGTACAAGTTTTTAATTCAAGTATTCCTTATGATGTTAAATTCTGTCTTGGTAAATTTGAAAATAACTGAAACTAAAACTGACTTTAATACGAAGGTGACATGCAATCTGTCTCAAACATGTACATGTATATCAGACAAAATCCCTTAAAACCAGAACTACTTGTACGATGTACAAAACAAGCAAACTGCATTTTATTTTTTAACATTTACTTTCTTGTTAAATACATGTACATGAAGAGTACATACATGAACAACCGGTGCACTGGGGAAACCTTTTTCATTATTGGGGAACAATAATCTACATCTGTATGTATGCTTCACAAATGTATGTACGGTGTAGGAAGACAAAAATCTGCATAGTAAGATCTACATACATGTGCGTGTATAGGTTTATTTATTTCCTGTTCGTAACAAAGGAGATTTCACTTTTAAGTCCTTGTTCACTATTAACTCAAATTATTGAACCACCAAAAGAACTATACAAATGTTATAAATTACTGGTGTATTCACACACACACTCACACAGTACATGTACATGTAGGCTATATTGTACAAGGTTGGAACCTTGATACAACACTTCTTACAGGCACAGTGGCATCCTCAACAAAATGAATTGATTATTTCTATTATTTGCAACGTGATAGCTGAACTTTAGGTACCGGCCTACCAGGTATCAATTCATGAGCATATTCAGCTCAGCACACTGTAGGCTCACAAAACATACTGTACATAATGTCACATCTCATATTTTTTGTGTAAAAAAAAAATTAAATTGTATCATTGATTATACCTTTAAATATTGATGTAATTTTGACCGTCTTTAAAATGGTTGAATCAATAAATGAAATGAAAATGAAATTAATACAACATGTACAGAAGGTTTTACTTTCATGAGAGTGCCAAGTGAATCTTTTTCACTTGACAAGTCACATGTGAATCTGAAAATCTGTAAATGTCATCAAAACACTATCTGAATTAAAGATGAAATTTATGACAGTCCCTGTATCAATGTACTTATTTGGCAATTTCTCAGGACACAAGATAATATTCAACTTCCTTTCATATTAATACAGCTGGAGCAGAGTCCTTAGCAAACAATGATCTAATGAAAAAGTCTTTAAATTCGAGGTTGCCACCACATCATCATACATTGTACATGTACATGTACATGTACATGTAGATCTAGATCTACATGTATGATGTACAAAACATGTTAGTTTATTTGTTGTAACATTATAAACAATTAAACATGTTTCTACATGTAGATGTACATGTACAGTGTACATGTAAACTCTGAAATTTTGAAATCTACATGTATATGTAAGATGAAAATTACAACACCAGGGATCACTAACACAAATAAGCATATATGGGCAGAGGGAAAAATACATGGGGGCAGGGGCGATATTCATTTTTGCTGTCTGTGCCTGATTTCACTTCTAAAATCAGGGCCATTTGCATCATAAGACTTGTGTCAACTGGTATCAAGATACAAAAAGCTGATCATACATGTACATGTACATGTGTGTATACTCTTGGAATGCTGCAATCAGATTGGCCAGAAGTTTTTTTTTTTATGAAACACATGCAACTTTTCCCTCAAATTTTACTTTTGGTCTACACATGTATACAAGTACAGTCAAACCTGTCTCTCGAGAGTAAAAACCTATTTTGTTTTCAAATAGTAGCCACCAAAATCATCTCCCATCTGAAAGAATTACAACCTGATATAAAAGGCCACCATCTCTGGTGACCACTATGTCTGTTTCTCTTGGGTGCCATTTTATACAGGTTTTTGTACACGGTGTG
The DNA here is from genome assembly GCF_037042905.1 of Lytechinus pictus. NCBI lineage: Eukaryota > Metazoa > Echinodermata > Echinoidea > Temnopleuroida > Toxopneustidae > Lytechinus > Lytechinus pictus. The sequence goes on along the minus strand of NC_087259.1, from coordinate 16,688,135 downwards.
CACAATAAGTTGCATGTATTGTACATACACAGTATACATGTAGGTACATGAACAGTATATGAAGAGTTTAGTTGCAAAAGGGTTTAGGTCCACTTTGGACCATTCTGAGAAAAACCATGTTTTTTATTCTCACTTACTGCAATATTCTTATGAGAAACCAAATTGTCATGATGTACTACCCTATCATGTGAACATAAAATTGGGTATAAAAGAAATCTACCTGTCTTCAATTTTTTTCCATAAATTCTTAAAAAATTATCATTGTGGACCTAAGCCCTTTTGCAAGTAAACTGAAATGAATCCAATCTATTTTGATTAAAAAAGTGATTTTTCTTTGCCCCTTTTTTTCACGTTGTCACGTAAATTTCAAATTTTCTTTGTTTTCATTAAAGCGACTAAAAATTCAGAGGTTTTGAGACAGAAAACAATAAAATTTATGGACCTAACCCCTTTTGACAAATGAGCTCTTCAGAAGAGTTTGTTTGCAAAAGGGGTTAGGTCCACTCCAAGAAATCATTCTTTTTATTCCCCTATATTGCATATTCTTATGTGAAACTAAATTTTCAAGATTCCCTACCATGACAACATAAAATTTACCTTTATTCATATTTTTTAAAATATTCTTTTCCAAAAAAATTCGGTGTGGACCTAATACCTTTTGCAACTAAACTGAAATGGACCTACATGTAACCCCTTTTGAAAAAAAAGTGATTTTTCTTTGCCATTTTTTTTCACTTTTAAATAGGAATTTCAACTTTTCTTTGGTATCATCTTATAGAGCTACTAAAAATCTATACATTGAGACCAAAAAAATCAAATTTGATGAAAAATGGACCTACAATGTACTAACCCCTTTTGCAAGTGAGCTCTTCATATGTACATGTACTTCTTAAAATAGATTTAACAGTTGATGCTCTCGATTAGGGTTAGACATGTCAGATCCAACAAGAAGGCCCTCTTGATTAAAAGGTCATCTCACACCTCCATAAGCTGCAGACATTTTAATCTATTCTGTACACTGCTCTTCTTTTACACAAACTATCAAGAATTTGATAACTACATGTATATGTACCGGTAGTACAGTGAAACCTGTGTACAAAACCACTAAAGGCAGACTAGAAAAGTTTTTTATTTATTTATTTAGCTGGTAAGTCTTTGTAGACAGGTTTTTATTATATTAAATAGTGTACATTTTTCATTGGGAACGATATTCATTTCGACTACTGATAATGGTCTTAAAATTAATCACAAATTTGCAACCTACTTAGCTCTCTCAATATTGTCATAATTCTGTCGTTTTCACTCATTAAAATGCTCTTGTTTATTTAAAACACCTAAATCAAAATATAATCATTTGATACTATTTAGGGGCCTACATGTACATTATAAACAAGGTGTTTTTAGGCCTTATATTTCAATGCTTTAGGGCAAAGCCACTTTTTCTTTTTTACTTGTACGCTAAAAATTGGAAAAATAGGAAAAGGGCACCAAAATCTCTAACATCAATGAGAGGGCACTATTAAAAGGGCAGTCAAACACACCATTGTGCACGCACCATTCAAGTCAATTCACCCACCCCTCCCTGTCCCTATTAAAGAGAAATTCCAGTATTTGCAGTAAACACTGATTTCATGAGAAAGTCTGTAAAACAAGGCTTAATTGTCAGTATATCATCGAGGATCTAGATCTGGTACAGTTACATAAACTGAACTTTGTGAAATCTTGAAATCTACGCTGAAAAATGTTCACACTGAAGATCACCAACACAGATAGGCACACGTGGGACAGTGTATTATTATTGCTAAAATAAAGACCCGACGGAAGTGACCGAATCCGCGCTTATTTTGCTTATTTCTCAGCAATTACACAATTTCTTCCAGAATCCTTTGGCACATATTTTTTATTCATACAAACAGACACTTAGGTGGTCATTATATTAGATTCTGTAAAAAGTCATTTTTAGATCGTTACCAAAACTGGAATTTATCTTTAACCTCAAATATTTTGGCTCAAGATTGTATTTTTGTGACTAATTTTATGATCAGTTCCTTTAATCATCAAGTCCTGATCATATGTACATACAAACATATGTATTAAACAGTGCATGCACTCTGACACTGTAATTCCACAAAATGATCAGTTTTCCAAGCAAAAGGGGTGTAACCCTAAACCTGAAATGTACAACAAGGATATGAGTTTATAGTTACTGTACATGTATGGACAGAAATAGAAAAAAAAATGTCTTGAGTCTGGTGACTGTGGACCAAAAAAGGGTTGTCTTAAAAAAAAAATATCTAAATTGCTTTAAGTTAAATTGAGGCATGTCAAAATGTGCATTAAAGAATGTAAATTGCCAGTCACACAGACTGTAAATCACATGATTGCATGCATGTGCACATATTACAATACAGGTACTGTAGTCCTCTAGAGACATTGCTTTCAGTGTGTGCAAATCAGGATCAGAATACACATCAACAAATGATGGGAAACATTGATGGGTCTTACCGTTGGGCGAGTAAACACGAAGGTTGATTGGGACGTTAGAGATTCCCTTGTTGCTACCGGTAACACGATCGGTCTCTGCTTCAATCTCCTTGCGAATCTCGTCAAAGTCGGTGAATTTCTTCCCTTTGCAGTGTAAAAATTCTCCATATTCTAAAAGAAAGATATCAATTATGACACAGATTTAAAAATTATTTTTCTTGTGAAAGTTACATGTACATGTACACTAAAGAAAAAAATCTGCTTATAATTTTTTGCGCTGAACATGTATTTTGTAGTCATCACATATTTTTAAAATACTAATTCATTAATCATAAAATCATATGCATGTATCTGTTGGGAAGGTCTTTGGATTAAAATCAAATACAAGATTGGAAAACATGTACATGTACAGTAGGGGAGAGTGGGGTAATTGAGGCCCTGGGGTAAATAAGGCCCCCAGTTAATAGTTTTTAGCTCACTGCTCAAGTTCACCAGTGTCAAGGGGATTGCTGTTAAGTGTGGTGTTTGAAACAGATCTTGAGTATGGGGAATGTTTCATAGCCCAATGCACATGGCCCGGGGGGGGGGGGGGGGGGGGGGCACTCAGTATATAATGCATAGTGGGTATGTGCCGCGGAGGGGACCCCCATTTTTACACTCAAATTTCCGTTCCGAGGCATAGCATTTTTGTCTTATTGAGAAAAAGAACAAAGAAAGCCGCTCCAGTGCATAGCATTTTCTTCTTCTCGAGAAATATTTTCGCATATTTTCCGTTACGCCGTTCCGGTCGCAATTTTGGTGAAAAGCGGTCGCAGCTCGCTGTCCGACCATCGCCTCTGCGCTAGCGCGCCCGTCAGTCGTGCCGCCGGGCTAGCTGCAAGTACGTTCCATAGGGATGCATACGCACTCGCACGCAGGCGACCCGTTCCAAGGACCCCCGTTTTCACAAACATTTGTAGTTCCGAAGCCCGTTCCGAGGACCCTCCTTTTTACAATGAGCCCGCTCCAAGGCCCCCGTTTTTTGTCTCGCCCGCGGCACACCCCTACCACTTTTTTGGTCGAGTGCCCCCCCCCCCCCCCCGGGGCACATGGCCAGGAGGAACACAAACCTAGCAGCACCTCACCAACCCAGTAATGTGTATTAACTTTTATCGTAGTCTACTTGTGTATAAAGGTACATGTATTATGGTACCAGTACTGTAGTAAAATTCACCAGTTGGACCCTCATTTTTTCTGACTGGAAGCCTACATGTACATGTATGAACTTAACATGTCCGATGGGGCAAATGAGGCCCCTCGGATTTTATAAACATAAATAACACTGTGTGATACATCTGTTGAAATGAAAAAAATGCAGTGTCTCCACACCTGCTTTATATGTACACTAAAAGTGTCATTACCAGTAGAAAATTACACATATATGTAGAAACGTAATAAACTGTGGTAGTTAAAAACACAATCCAACAATAATTCTTTTCATGATATTGAATAGGATTAATGAATAAATCCTTAAATGAGGGCCTTTGAGAAAAATATGAATTATTAATCCTGTGATTACTACAAGTAAATGTCCAGTGATTTTATCAAACCAACTGAACTGTTTTCTACTACAGTATATAGAAACACAAAATATCTTTTAATCAAGGGGCCTCATTTGCCCCATTTCGATGGATCCCCCTGACAACAATGTTTAATGCTCATTAATATGCAAATGAAATGAGATTGATTAGTTCTCATATTTTTATTGGATTCTAAATGTATTCTACTGTAGAACTAGTATCAGACATCTAAACATATATCCACTATGTCTATGCATTAATAAGATACAGGACAGGGGGCCTATTTACCACACTCTCCCCTACATGTACATACATTATATACATAAAATGGTGACAGAAATCTATTCATAAATTTTCACTGTTTATTGGTAGAACTATATACATGTACATGTACAGTACCATACACTCTAAAGAATGGGAAATTCAAACTTTATATACATGTACAGTACATTCAAAGCATTCATCTGCACATTTGTCCAACACAAAAGGAATCATTGATTGCTAAATAACTAAAAATAGTTATTGAATTGAAATAAACACAATTGATTATATCAATGCAACTATAAGTCTGTCTAAACTAGTCATGACCCTAAAAATAAACATGAGTAGAAACACATGTGCAGATTATGGCACAGAAAATATCAGGTTGCTAATGCTAACATGCCGAGTGCTGCCCTACTTAATACCATTATATTTCCGGTGCATTTAATAATGATGTGATATGATCAGTACTTATGATACCTTGTACATACATGTATTGTACATATACATTCCAAAGAATAGCTTACAAAAGTAACTTGCAGGAGCTTGTGGAATTCATACAGTACATGTATACATGTATGTAAATATATCTAATTTATCCGTGGGCTAGTTTTGACAAGATACTGTATGTATTGCACATGTTAATAATAATAGCAGAACTGTAAAAAAATAAAATACAATGAGTATCCCCCATGATAAAAATTTATACAAATTAAATTAAAAAAATAGAAATAAATAGATGCACAAATACATTTAAATAAAAATTACAAATATTTACAATAAAAAAAATTACTTCCAATGTATGAAATACATATTATACAGTAGTGTATTATAAATGTGGGCTACGTGTATGGAAGAAAGATATAAAATGAGATGAAAATACCTGTTTTTGAATGGTTCAGTTGCAGTACAAGAGGACGTCTGGTTACAATACCTGATCCACGAGGAAGGAAATCTCTGTAAATCAAAAAGATGAAGGCAAAAGTCATGTAGTAACGGTATAATGAAAAAAACAAATGAAACAAAGAGGGAAGGAAAAATGGAAATTTCTGTATTGATCAGATGACTGTACATTTTGTTAGAGGATTCATGACATGCCAATTTTGCCAAGAAATTGTTTAATATTACCCTCATATCAATAACATCCTTCAATAACAAGCTTTGCTTTTCAGAAGGTTTCTATTTCATTTCATTACGTTATACTATAATTGGCTCTACTTTGTAACTTTGTTGAAATTTTTAAATGAAATAAATTCATTTCCAATCAATCAATCAATATGCAGTCTATCATGACTGATTTATAAAAAAAAAGTAAAAAGAAGAAAAATGGAACTTGTTGAAGTGGATGAAATTAATTAATTAATTAAAAAATAAAACTGAGAGTGGGCCCATCTACCCAGCTTTGGAAATATCAGGGTAGGAATTAATTATAATTTTTAGGGGCTATCTTTTTTTTCCACATTGGGGCAATTGCAGAATGTTGGGGGCTATTTCTTTCATTTGAAGGGCTACTTTTTAGGGGAAAAATCAATTGAGCAGTTAAAAGCAAATATCATTCTTCTGCCACAGTTATGATATTGATTTTCTAAATAATCTTGAATATTGTTTGGAATAGACCTTGGGGTGACTCTAGAAATGGCCGCCCCAAAGCATGCATTGGGGGAATTTTAGCCTGGACAATTTGGGCTGTCATGATGAGGGCGAAATTGCCTGTTGCCCTTATGTACACTGTATTTCCTACATGTATGCTGGTAAATATCATCACTCATCAGGGAATTCTACAAAAGGGTCAGGCCATGTGATTGTGTATTAAATGATTATAAAATGCATAGCATTGATTTGACTCTGAGCTGTCAGTTCTGAATTGTTAACCGTGTCTGAGGTATGTTGCCCGGGGGGGCCACTTCCATTGACGAGTGGATACCATGCGCGACCATGGGGTCTCGAAAAGCACCCTACATGTAAACACGTATTTTCCATTTTCTGAAAATGCACCCCTTAACAAGTATTGGCGTGTGAAACCATACCCTTAACAAGTATTGGAAACAAACCGATTCTCTTGGCTAGTTCCCTGAATTGACCCCCTAAACAAGTACAGCGATATTTTTATTGTTATGTCACGGATGTCGGTTGTCGGCCTACCTTCACCCACATCATTGGGTTTAGTACAGCCCCACCTCCCACATCTCGCCCAAATCGTACTCTAAACACGTAGTGTTGACTCTTGGGGCAAAAGTACATCCTTTATAAAACATTTTAGTCTTAATTTTGTCCATCTCGCAAATTTGATCCTAAACACGTAGCTTTCCTGGCGAAAATAGATACCCTTTTTTCATTATTTTAGTGTTTTTGACACCCTTATCACGTTACATACGTAACGTGCCCTACCTTGAAAAAGACATCCTTTTTACGTGTTTTTTTGGTCGCGCATGGTATCCAGTCGTCAATGTAAGTGCCCCCCCCCCCCCCCCCCCCCCGGGGTATGTTGTAAAAGTTTCAAGTGAAAACAAGGAGAACCCAGCCAGGATATGGATGGAACATGACAAAAATATTAATGAATCGTAGTCCTGAATGTAGGACTTATATTACCACATCTATCATGAACCACATATGCATGTTATAACATTGTAAATGTACGAACAGGTTGTGTGTCCGGACGATCAATTTTAGAAAGTCATTAGGAAAAATTTACAAGCGAAGTTCCATTAATTTTTAGTACAAAATATTAGGAAATATTATAGAGAACAAAATAGAAGATGATTACAACCATTGAATTCATATCGAAAGACAAAAAAGAAGGCTTCAAAAATATGGAGTGTCTGGACAACCGACCCCCCATCCTACTATGAACCATATATGTGTAGAAGTGAGATTGAATCATTAGACCATGTGGAAAGAGACAAAACAGAAAGGAGACAAAGCGGGTAAAGACCAATTGGCAATATTTTACCCATTGAACTCACTGTCCTCAAGTATGAAGCTACACTGTAATATTATCAAGAGCTCTAGGGCAAGGCTAATAAATAATCATGTGTAATAGCATGGATCATATCAATGAGATCAGCTGTTCAATTTTAATCCCTACAGGGAATAACAGGACAAGTCCACCCCCACAAAGAACAAGCTGAAGAAGATCAGTATGCTTTTTGTTTTTGTTTTTTAGTCAAGCATAGTAGCAGCGGCACTACATAATTGCACTGAGCTGGCTGGCTTCAGTAACTATGGATATTCAATCAATGGCTGCAGTTAGAGCGCAGATAGTTTGGATTTTCATACTTTACATCACAGATCTTTAAGCAGACCTGCCAACCTCTGGGAATGAAAAACTGTATTCTGTGATACAAAAAACTGTATTTTCCCCCAAAAAAGTGTATTTCATAATAAAATGCTTGGCGCACTCGCCCATCACGGCGCTCAAGCTGCATGCAAGCTAAAATGCGCATTGCTCTTGCAGATGAAAAAAAACCCATTGAAACTTGTGTATACAGTATCTCACCCTGGTTTTTACAAAATGATTGAAAAAAAAAAAAAACAAGTTACCTGAAATTACATTGATCTAATAACCATATTTGTGTACGTTTTATGAAATAGAGACATATAGAGATGATTTTTCTCAATAAATTACGATTTTATTAAAAAAAATTAAAAAAAAACATATTTTTTTTAAAAAAGAAAAAACGTACTGCCGTATTTTGGTTGCAAAAACGTACTAAATACGGCTAAAACGTACTGGTTGGCAGGTCTGTTTAAGTTCTGGGCAGCTGGGCCTGAGATTTCATACATGTACAAAGCGCATGAGCCTACGTCTACAGTGTACTTGCAGAGTAATGTTCATTTACGCAAACTTTTGTGAATTTTTCAAAATTATGAGTTCAGGCTGCATATTTATTCTTTGCCAGGTTATCCTCATTTGGAAAAGTTGTACATAATATTTATAGATTTTGTGAAGTTTGTTAACACTGCATGGGATTACAAAAAATGTAATTTTTGCTAGTACATGTATGAATAATTACATATTGGCCTACGTGTAGTTTGATTTTAATATATTAGTAGCATTCTTATCCCTACGTGTATCATATGGTGTCTCCATGGGCCGATTGCACGAAAGGGTCTTTCCAAGGACCGTCTTTCGTGTCGCCCATCTTTTATGATACGCCATGTGAAACGCATTTCAAATAAATTATCTGCAAATATATTTTATTTGTCCGTTAAAATAAACAAAATATTTGTTTATAAAATGATGTGATATCTCATGAAATTGTATAAAATTTGATTTAAAAGCAAGCTTACGAATTTTATTTGTTTATCATAAATTTCAGAAACACCCCGCTTTATAGCGCATCATAAAAGATGGGCGACACGAAAGACGGTCCTTGGAAAGACCCTTTCGTGCAATCGGCCCCTCTTTTCTCCACGTCATGGGAAAGGATACAGATATGCAAGAGAGTACTACAGTAGGGAAAAGAGAAATTGAGCAATCCAGAGTAAATTTATAACATACATGTAGTAAATTAATCAAGTTTTTTGTAGAGTACCCGTAATTCAATGAATGGTAGGGGGTCCTAAAGCTATGCAACACTCGTCGCGCATGTAATTTCAATGGCAAAATGGGCACTCTGTGCGTGTGAAGTACGACTGCAGAAGACAAATGATTCCTATTCAATTTTTCTACAGAGGCTGCAAAATAACTAAATGCGGAGAAAACCAGCAACTGTTTGGAATTTGGGAGTAATATTCACTTTAATTTCACATTTTCCTAAAGTTACATGTATGTATAGCATATTTTAGAAATTGAGGCACAGGAATTTCTTTGCATGATAAATTAAGGACCCCTTATGTACATCGGGCAGCAAAATCAAGGTGTTTGGAAAACATGGCATGGCAGGATTTTCGTATCAGTGAGTTTTGTGATATTTTCTTCTTTAGAATATTATACACAAATTAGTGAAAGATAATTTGTTCAAATATTAAAACTGGCATAGTTTTTATCGTTTGTAAACAATGTGCGTAGCTTTAGGTCCCCCATCATAATAAAAAATTAATTCATAGAAATTGAAGTCAATTACAATTTTTTGCAATTATAATTACTTTCCCTTCAAAAATTTGAATTACAAAGTTAAGCAGCCTCCTGTTGGGTCTCTTGCTGTAAACCAAGAGGTAGTTTTTATTTGCACAGTGCACACTCACTTTTAATGTACATACAGGTACATGTATGTAAGTGAAATTTAAAATTACTTCAACATGGCACCTCGCACTGATACACAGAACGTTTTCATCCTGGGATAGCTTTGAAGCTGCTGAAAGGGATTACTCTTCTCAAGTTTCAAAGATTACAATTTACTCATAAAAAGGTAATTAATTTCATAATTGAGCTCAACTCTGACACTTACTTATAAGAATATAGGAATGTTACAGTGTATGTATGTTATCAACTGACAATTTTTGTTGAATAAAGAATTCATGTTTAATCTTAAGTTAAATTCTTAGATACCCAGACACGGGGCCCCCTTTCATACACCTCATGTCAAAAATGCACTGAAAGTTTACCAGAGACCCGGGGGGGGGGGGGGCACTTAGTATATAATGCATAATGGGTATGTGCCGCGAAGGGGACCCCCATTTTTACACTCAAATTTCCGTTCCAGGGCATAGCATTTTCATCTTATTGAGAAAAAGAACTAAGAAAGCCGCTCCGAAGCATAGCATTTTCTTCTTATCGAGAGAAAAGAAAGAAATCCGCTCCAAAGCTTTGCATATTTTTCGTTACGCCGTTCCGGTCGCATTGATCCGCCACAATGAACTGCAATTTTGGTGAAAAGCGGCCGCAGAGTGCTGTCCGACCATCGCCTCTGCGCGAGCGCACCCGGTGCCCGTGCCGCTGGGTTAGCTGCATACACGTATGCCCGCTCCATAGGGATGCACACGCAGGCGACCCGTTCCAAGGACCCCCGTTTTCACAAACATTTGTAGTTCCGAGGACCCTCCTTTTTACAATAAGTCCGCTCCAAGGCCCCCGTTTTTGTCTCGCCCGCGGCACATACCCACCACTTTTTTGGTTGAGTACCCCCCCCCCCCCCGGGCCAGAGACACAGTTGATCTATAAAATAGGTTAACCTAAAAATTTGCATTTTTTCCAGTGATAAACATCTTTTTTTAATGCTCAAGTAACACAGGTAACAGCTCAGAGATAGGCCCTAACAAAAAGTCAAAACTCCAAAAGCAACAATTTTTTTATTTTAAAACATCTGCGAGCATCTTTCCAAGAGCAAGATTAAAGAATCAAGATAAGATAAAAGATACAAGAAAAGATACATCAATTTCAGCCCGGCTCGATCGACCCATTCCACAATGCAATCACAGTCGATCACACAAAGCCAGAACAGTCACAGTCTACAGTGCAGAGCGGATCAACAGCGTAGCTCGGGCCGGGTCGATCGGGCTACGTCTAATCACCACCAGGGTCTAAGCCGCAGGAGATCGGCTTCCGCTCTGGACCTAAAAGCAATACCTTTACATTTTTGCTAATATGATCCTCATATATTGTAAATAACTAAAATATAGTTTAATATCATATTCCTAAGAATCAGAAAATTGAATTTAAAGCGATTATATTGAAAAAGATGTGCTATAAAAGACCACAATTAGTTATTGATTGAGTGAGATTGAGAGCCGGTTTTTTCCAACACAAATGCACAGAGCTCAGCGCTCATTTACACTCGACTCACCTCCCGACAAAATTTTCGAGGACACTGCTTTTTCCTGCACTCTGACCGCCAACGACGGCAATTTGTGGCAAATCCAGCAGACCTCCTACTCCAATGGCAGAAAATGCATCTTGCAGTCGATTAACAACTGGAATAAGATCTTCCATTCCCTTATTCCCAGCCATGATTGCGAGTTTATTTTTCTTTTCGCATAAATGTTATTGCAAAATTAAAATCCTATGATGGCCGACTCCCCCCTTCACGCGCATGCGCACGTAAACCGTATCAAATTTACTCGCGCACCCTTTTATTTTACGTTCTAAACGAACGCTACGATACACAGCGATCATATAAGCAACGAATTCAACAACTTCTGGCTCCACTATTCAGATTTCTTTTACTACCTATTTGCTATTAGGCAAGTTTACAATGACGTCATTCATTATGTGTCATCCTCCTTCGCCCCAAAACAAAAATCCTTACCAGGAAATCACATTCCACTCAAGGAATGGAAACCCTTAAAATAGAAAGCGAAATAATCGTTTGTTTCATATCCTTGTTGTTGCATTGTGAATTCCATGCTTCCTGATATCTGAAAGAAATCACTAAATTAAAGTTCGAAGTGTGATACACCTGCCCTATCATGGGAATTCTCCTCATTTTTTTATTTGGGGGGGGGGGGGGGGTTATTTGCCTTTAAAAAAATCTTATTTGAACATAAATCATAACTAGGTAAGCGTATTGTCGACCTTTAGATATTTTAATCAGGGGTTGCGCCTGATGGGTGTCATATTCATATTCTTCTGATTGTATATATTGTATTTGGCTCTGCCCCACTTTACAATGTTACTTTAATTACAGTAACAGAACACCATGTAAGTACGCTCCCAAAACACATGCAGGGTTTATGTTGGTCCCACAATGGAATACTATAATAGTCACCCCTTGCCACCTGTACCTGAGCTTGTTAAATTAAGGGATTCTCCTCACACCACTTCGGTGCAGGCTGCTATACTAAAGAAGGCGAGGGGGGGGGGGGTAATGTATTTTTTTTTCGAATCTCTAATTATGAAAATGAATGGACCAGTTTAATTGATTAACAGATTTATGTATATGTTCATGAATAACTTATTTTGCTGGTAACTTGGTGTATTATTTAGGAAGTTATTTGTCAGTTTATGTTTGCATTTCACGGCTGTTTGTAAATGTCACTGAAAGAATCAATTAAAAAAAAACTTTCAAACAAAAAACTTGCCTCCAGTAACTTGAGGGAGAATCTTTCCTCTCACAAGCAGCTGTCTATCACCTTGAGCATCGGTCCCTGGTTTTATTAAAAACCGTGACTTATTCAGTACAAGACCATTTAATTGTGTTTACCTTATATCTTAAAGATATCTTAAAGGCAGAAATTCTTATGTTTGAAAAGATTATTTTAAATTGCTGCATTGATAAATAACGTTTGTATTATAATCTTGACTATTTTTTTTACTTAGAAATCTGCTATATTGCTTTTAATTTGTATATCAAGATGTATAAAAAAAACAATTTGAAAACGTAACAAATGAAATGGAATGAAATGCTAAGAGAAACCGAGTGATGGCGCTAGCCCATATAAAAGAAAAGGTCGTTCAAGTTTCACGTATCTATGATGGCATTATTATGGAGATTCAGATTCCTTTAATGCATATATTAACTCATAAAGAATTGTGATGACAATAATGGTGCTGGTGGTGGTGGTGATGGTGATGATGATGATGACAACGATGACGACAACGATGATGATGAGGAAGATGATGAGGATGATGATGATGACAATGATGATGATGACGTTGATGATGATGATGATGGTGATGACGATGACGATGATGATGTTGATGACGATGATGATCATGATAAAACTTAAAGCTTTTACACCATATACTGTATAAAAAATTAAGATGAAATTATTATTTGTACCATGCGTCCATGCCTGCTTATTCTTTATTCATTCAAATTATCTGGGTGCTCTCTCTCTCTCTCTGTCTCCTTCTCATTATTTTATACACTTTTAGAAATATATTGCGGTTGACACCCAGCATGCCCAGTCCCATATACCGTGTGGGTAAAAAAAAATCCAACTCACAAATCCCCAATTTAAGGGTAAAATATGACACGAACATTATTATACATGGCCTGAAGGAGTATCTTCTCCCAAATAATTAAATACCATATTTATGTGATATTTGTTAACGCTTGGGTAATCAGGATTTTTTTGTTTTTTTTTACTGTGATGTAAAGTTCGATTTGCGCCAAAGTAAGGCATGGCTGCAAAGGATGAACCCAGATGTCATTGGTGTCATAATCTTATATAAGTATATATTCTTGCATTATTATGTAGTACACATATCTGCAAATCTCCCCTTTCAATGAAATTAACATGAAACTTGATACTACAAAGTGTTTATTGAACAATTAGTATGTTAATTATTGAAAATGTGTTTTGCAATTGAGATTAATGCAAACCCTTGTAGGGTTATGACATATACATCTGCAATGGATTCATTCATTGCAGTCATGCCTTACTTTGGCGCAAATCAATATTTACATTATTGCAAATAGTATTTACTGATTATCCAAGTGTGAAGACATACCATATATATATGGTATCAAATTGTTTGAGAGAAGATACTCTTTCTCGCCATATATAATAATTATGTCTTCATGACATATTTTTCCTTGAATTGTGAATTTGTGAGGTGTCAAGTTTTTTTTAAATCACACGGTAAATATAAATATATACGTCATGGTACAAATTATACACAATAATTTTTATACTCCAATTTTCAATAGTCCTATATACCAAGTCAATGGTCTGAAACTTGTCCATTGACTCTCACTTCGTACTTTTCACGAGACAACTTTCGATGATTTATCAAACAATTTAGTGGTGACCTTTGACCCGAATGGGATAATCAACATACCCCAAGCTGGAACCTGTAAAGTGCCGACACCTTTTCAAGATTTCCTCACGCTCCACCTCTCAAAATGACTCCGGATTTTGGGTCAATACGGCCATTTCTTGTGCCTTTTACTTCTTATGATCAATCAATCTTATTCACGCCCGTTATTTATGACAGAAATCGGACTTTTACGGCTGTAATTCTCTGACGAAGAATATGGCTTTATCACCGATGAATCAGGGGTTTAAACTTTAAGCGATTTCAGATATTTCATGAAAATGCGAAACAATCACATACAGAAACAAAAAACATACCAAAATAGTTTCAAAATAGTTATAAAAATTGTACATATATTGACAATGGCTTCATTTTTGTTTATAGCTTTGGTGTTCCTATACACCGGGGGGGGGGGGATTGGCCCCTACGAATAATTAACCCTAAATGATAGAAACATCATTTAAAGATTTTTGCTACATGAAAACCTCAAAAAGTATTGTCATCGTTTTTAGTTTCAGCATGCAATGAGAGACATTTCGTGAGTGAATAAATATTCAATCTAGGCCTATTACATATTCTAGCTATATACACTCTTAAAATGTTGGGTAACATACTGTTCACACAACAACTGGTTAAAAATGTATCCAACTCTGGGTAGTTTTTGTTTTCAACCAATACTGTGTAGTTTTCACCCAAACCACACAATATTGGTCTAAAACTGCCCAGAATTGGATAAAGTTTTAACCAATTATTATGTGGACAGTACGTTGCCCAACATTTTTAAGAGTGTAGCTAAGTAAATTTATAATTGTACTGAATATCATGCATAAATATAATATGGATCAATACAAAATAAATTCAAAACTAATTATGTAACATGTTTGTATTTCTTAAACACTCCAGTTAACTACTGGCTAATCCAAACGAACAGAAGCTGCAGCAGTCCTATGCACAACCAAGTCTTACAAATGGTGGCAGCGGTGGGATTCGAACCCAATACTGATTTAATTTATGACGCCTATACATATAGATCTACATAAATGTATTTCTACACATGATTTCTGATCTAATTCATTATCACCAGGTAATCTAAATGCCTTTATCAAAATTTATAAAGAACGGGGTTGGCTGGCGCGCTGACTGAAAATATTTTTAAGACACAACAGACAGATTTTGGAAAGGCCATTAACCATTAGACAACATTTCGAATTTTCCATATTACTGCTTTCTACGCCTGAAAACACGTGTGAGCTGTCCATCAACAAATTAGTACCTTCTCAAGTCCAGAGAAGCATTAAATATCGTAAAACCCCGATTCGAACACGATCCACACGAACGCTGTCACTTAAATTTTAAACACAAGTTTTTTGTGTTTTTTTTTAAATAGGAACACTCTACAATTATTCAAAATATCATAACTTTACAAAATAAAAGGTTTTTATAATAATGGCAGGACTGCTCCTGAATATTAATGGTAAAAAATTTGACACTTTTTTATATCCAGAAATCTAATTTTGCGACAGATTTTGACATATATACCACCACCTGTATACCCCAGTGGACCTAGGCCTGTCTTAATTACGCTTGCATCATCATGGTTATGATTGAAACAGGTTTTTTTTGTTTTGCAATAGTATTTATTAAAATCATTCAGTTCAAAATCATACAAGTAATACTAAATTGCAAAATGTTAACAAAATGACATTCTCAACAAAAGCACTGTTCACAAAAGTCAAATAATTATTCATCATACAGAAAATTGCACAAAAATCATATAGTATTTCGACATATTTATACAAGCTCGTAATAATATTTTTTTTTATTGAATTAATCATTTAGTTAAAAAACATATACATAACACATTATCTGAAAGAATATTGCCCAAAAAAGAACTAGGTAAATACCTAGTCTAAAAATACAAAATATAACATAAAATTAATCTACAGCGAAGCAGTGGAATCAGATGAAACTGAATTAACCAAAAAAAAACATACACCCTCCCACCCTTGGACTTGTTGAGATGTCATCGATATCAAGTTCATAGGCCAGGTTGCAGTCATACTAATCAAACTGACTTCAGAACGATCACGGCTAGATACTTTGTTACGACTTTCATACCATGGGTCGGTTTGAAGTCGGTTTCTTTGGTGCATGTGACTGCGATAGTCTGGCAGTAACGGGTTCCTGCGTCCGTAGTTCCACCATGAACAACGGATTCAAGAACATAGAAAATGTATTGTCAAATGCTCTTCATGACAATGAACAACCAAGAAAAAGTCTTTGTCCAAAATCGATGAATCAAAAGAGCAGTGACGTCCTGGAGAGCGTTTCATGAAAGGACTTGTCAGACGTTTTATCCGACAAGTCCTGTTTTATCCGATAGTTTCCATAGGGACTGCACTTCTCAGCCAATCAAAATCAAGGAAAGTTGCCAGATCTAACAACTTGTCAGATGAATATGTTGATGAAACGCGCCCCTGGACCCTCGACAAACTACATAATTTGCAATTTTTTGTCAGCTCAGAATCTTACGAAGATCAGCTGTCTCGGTGTCGACAAAGACCTCTCAACTGTTCGTTGTGATTTGACGGGCATTTTCAATAGATTTTCTATGTAGTTGTAGAATCCGTTCCCGTCGCGATTGGGAAAACTCGCTAATACAGGGAATTTTCCGCCCAGCGATCGACGCAGAACGCTTTCTGAAGAACATTTAATGTCAAATGCCCTTCATGACAATGAGCAATCAAGAAAAAGTCTTTGTCGAAAATTTGTGAAGCAAAGCACAGCAGTTTCGTCCTGGACTCTGAAAGAACGACATATATTTGCAATTTTTCATCGGCTCCGAAACTTAGGAGGAAACTGCTGTCCAGGTTCACCAATAATTTTCTACAAGTCCTTGTTTTTTTTTCATTTTACGGGCATTTTCAGTACATTTTTTTTTTAAACCCACCATGGGCATTTATTATATACATAGTTGAACATTCAAAATCACATCACATGTTTACATATTTCTTTTTCAAACAAATATTCCAAATTAAATTCTCGACAATCTTTTCCTGTTTTGTTTCTTATAAGTATACATTTATAAATGCACCAAAAAGCAATTGTAAGAAATGAATCAAGTCTGGTTTCTTTGTGAGCCTTAAGTAAATGCAGTTCTGTTATTTGTAGGTCGACATTGTATTCAAACTTAGCTACTGTTGTCAAATAAGAAAAGAATATCTTATTTAGCTTACACTCAACGTACATACTATGTTCTTTAATCCGCGCTGCGACGTGGTGAGAAAAATCACAATTTTATCTAATTATTCTCCAAATCACAATTATCAGTGTTTTTTAATAGTCTTTTGGTAATAACAGTTTTCGATCGTTTGAAAGTTACATAAAACCAAAAAATAAATCCAAACTCAAATTAATAAGTTTAACATAATTTTCTTCTTGTTTTTCTTTCATAATTATGGACACTATCTACCTCACTCATCTTTGGACGAAGCCCGTCTCGACAAGAAGTGGCGTCGTGAGCCAAAATCTTAAGAGGGCCATACATGGCGTGTGGGGAGGGGGGTCAAAAGCGAGCGAAGGGAGAGAGCAAGAATTTTACATTTTTAATACAATAATCTAATTATGCGATAGATTTTGGCATTCAGAAAATGATATCATATTTTACCTTTTCCCTTTCTTTCCCCCTCTTTTCATGGTTGTGATTATTCTTGTTTTATGGGGGGGGGGGCGCATGGCCCCGAATCCCCCATCTGTATCAAACGCCTGTGACGACAAGTCGCTCCCGGGGAACGTCCCATGAGGCTCAAGGGCTTCGATCACGGGATCGTAAAATTCATCACTCTCTGCATCAAGACGGATTGAATGAGACGTCACACGGTCGCCACCGTCGATGAGTTATTGGAGATAGAAAGGTCTTTAAACGTTTCATTTGATTGGTGGAGGGGGACATTGGTTGCACCTCATTAGTGATCGGGTGCCAATCCATGGGGCATAGATACCACCCTTCTTTATTGCGCTCCTTATCCTCCCTAAATTAGTTTTTTTATTTTATCTATTCAGTAATCGATAGCTGGTTGGTGGTGAGTTTATCGATTGATTAATTGATTCGTCCTATTAATTAATTAACCTGTTAATTGATCAATTAATTAATTTATTTATTTATTTATTCATTAATTATTTATGTAATCAATCATTCATTCATTTTACTTTACAATTGAGCTTCTAAATAAAAAAAAATCATTAGGGATCACAATAATTGAAAGTATTTTACACGATGACAGTACAACTCTTGGTTAATAAAAAGAAAAAGTGGCAGAAAAATCAATAACAAATTAAATTGTACAAAATGTAATGCAATATTATTAGATATGCCTATTTTAGCGTGAGACATCATCGCCTCCCTGAACTAAAAACCCCTCGTGGGCACTTGCCCCCCCCCCCCCCGTACGGGGAATTCATTCCCCGTAAGAAAAAATAACCTTTTTTTCAAAATGGAAAGTGCCCTTTTTTCCAAATGAAATGTTCCCTTTTTTAAATGAAATACCCTTTTTTAATTAAAACATAATATATTTTAGGTTAGAAAATAACAAAAGTTTTTGCTCGCGCTTCGCATCAATTGTCGTTTAGTAAGGTTCTCATTCTGTCCTTGGTTACAAAAATGCTTAGAATATCCAGTTTTCAAGTTGGAATTATCACAAATTCTTGGTTCGCTTTTTGCGCTCCCATCAATTATTTTTTAGCAAGGTATTCATTCTATTCTTGGTTACAAAAAGTGCTTAGAAGGTCCAGTTTTCAGGTTCGAATATATCACCCATTTTCAGCTCGCGCTTCGCGCTCGCATTATTCGATTGGTGAGATATATATTCTATTCATCAGTCACTAAATACAGTCCTTATCAGGTTCCTTTTCTGGTCAGTATATCAAAAATTTCAGCTCGCGCTTCGCGCTCTCGCCAATTCTTTAGTTAGATACACATCTTTTTCATGATAACAAAAACTGCTCGGGGTATTTAATTTTATTGCATGAAATATCCAAAAGTTTGAGCACGCGAATCGCACTCACAATCAGAAATCAATTCAAAAAGGCTTTGCTCAACTTAATAGATACAATCACACAACTAATTCACGCAGATAATAATCTCATGGTGAAAATATGCGTTTGCACCAAATTGCCAACTTTGACATAATTATAAGTGCCCTTTTTGGCTTTGCCCTCCCCCACAAGCGAAAATACGTTCCGCCGACCCTGTTGCTCGCCTCTTTACTTCAAAGTTTTTACCTCAAAGTAGGTTCTTATAGTTTTTTTTAATAGAAGAATTAAACTTTATATCAATACATTGTCATGCTCAAAGGATATACATGCACTTGAGTCTTTATTAGAAATGAACAAGAATCATGAAAAAGCACAAAATTACTAGCGAATGGAAATGATTCATTTTTGGCGAATATGATATGTAATAAGATACGAAAAAGAGCATAAAAGCAGAGATCTTCGCGGAGAAAAACGGGCGAACCGAAGTAATATTTCACCGCTGTAGCCTCGGCCATTGTCAGCCAGGGCTTGGCTGCTAAGTGCCGGCATGACCCTGGCGATAAACTTCTTGACACCGAGCCCCGTAAAGGGTGACAAATCGGCAATAAGAAAGCCAACGGAGACAGTGGGGTGAAGAAAATGAAGAAGATTTGGAAGAGTTAATGCGTCATATGAAGTTCCCATAATCGACGTGAGAGTTGAATATATGAAAAAAGATGACAGAACGGTCGTGCCTGTGTTTATGAAGTGCGTGCGCTCTTTGGAGTACACGAAGAGGTGCACTTGATTTAATGTGGTAGAAAAAAGAACCAAAAATTGTATGCAGGAGAAACGCGATCATAAAAAAGGAACAATGATGGAAGAACGTTATATACATGCTATAAGGGTCAGAGATTACCAGAAATGTGAAAAACAACAGAAAAAAATAGGAGTGGTTGCGAAGTAATATAAAGGGAAGAAGAGAAGAGGATTTGATAAGCATTGACGTAATGAGTCAAAATGTCTCATGCAAGCGAAGCGAGAGAGCGAATTTCTGATTTTGAGATAAACTTTTACATATCATTAAGAAAATCACATCATAGCACCACTTTTCATTGTCTTTTCTTTCATTTTCTCCACCTTTTTCTTTTTGCTTTCTTGGTCGTAAAACTTTTTTGAGTCCAGATAATAAGGTAAAATGAAAAAAAATCTTGAACGAAGTCGAATAAAAATTGTCGTAAACTTTCAATTAGCCTTGCAATTTTCATATTTCTTGTAAGGATTGAAATAAGTGCCTGAAAATGGTAGGGAAGAGGAAGAAGATGAAGGATAAGAATAAGAAGAAAAAGAAGAAGGAGAAGAAGAAGAAGAAGAAGAAGGAGAAGAAGAAGAAGAAGAAGAAGAAGAAGAGAGAAATAGCTGGAAAAGGGAAATTAATCTTTTAAGTAGTCCGTTTTGTACTGGTGAGAGAAGGCCTATTAATCTATCAATATGGCAATAATAGGGTGTGAAAATCATACGATATGTTATAATTTGTCCATAAATGGCAGGATTGAAAGTTATAGTTGGGTGGCGACGTGACAAGAGCCAGTTAGCTGCAAGGTCAGGTTTCTAATTTTTATCGGCAAATTGTGATAATCGACCAGCGTAAAAGGTGAGGAAGAAGGGTAGAGAACAGAGGGAAAGTTGAAAAGGGAGAAGTCTGGTGACGGATAAGAAGCAGTGTATACCCCGGCTTTACCGACATTCGCCAAGGTCACATGTCGAGATGTATGAGACCTCCTGACTAACTGCTGCAGTCACAATAAGAGATCCCATCCGAGGCCGATCAAAGCTATTACGATTAATTTCGAATGACGAACCATCGGTCGATTTGGAGTCGGGTACATTGGTGTGAGTGCAGCATACCTGGACACAGGGGTCTCCCTGTTTCGTGAAAAAGGACAAGAAATTGATGAAGTGGTGTGTGTCTTTCGCGCGCCGAGGTGTTCGCGATCACTAGGCGTCACGGTCGGTCGTTCATTGACTTGACTTCGTGGACTGTCTGATGTCGTCTGCTAGTTAATGTTTTGCGGGCTCGTGCAAAGCTTGGGTGCACACTTTATCACGCCTCTGTATAAAAAATCATAATCTAACGACTGTGATTTTATGAAAACGAATTAAGAGATATATAAGAGACAAGAGTTTTCCGATTTTTTTCTCCGAACTTTTGATGTCTAGTCATCGCCGGTTGCCAGTGCAGAGTTTTGACTTTGTTTCTTAGTTATACGGGCGTCACCTTGCCATCTAGCTGCTAGCTCGTATGACTGTCGAGGTCGTGGTCGAGGTGACCGAACGTCCAGATCGACGCCCACGTCAATACTAGGCTTGGTGCTGGGACGTTGCCCTGGTCAGCATTCTTGTAGATACCTGAGGATCGAGGTTGGAAAAATTTTATTACTGAAGCGTCAATGAATCTTTATCAACGACCGGACGGTCAGTGCTTCGGCACTGTTGATCGACTTTCATAGTTGCCACAATTTCTCCTGTATTAAGCGGTGGACAAGGAGAGTGACCATTTTCGATTCGAAAGTGCATTGCTTTATAAATCTCGCTATTTTCTGTCCGTTCATTTGTTTTGAGTAAAACGTCAGCATTGAGTACAACTTGACAGCGATAGTGACTATGCGAATGTCTCTTTCAGCTCCTGGCTAATGTGTTTAACCGGTCCGATATCACGGGGATTTTAACTTTTTCACGGGAGCCATTGTATATTCCAATTTCTATCATGTTCAGTCGATGATCACGGTTAGCATATATTATTAAGACAGAGTGACCATTTGAACAATTATTCATGAACACGATGATACCAGAATATGCTACGATAAATTGTGCCATTGATTTCATTAATAGCGTTAAATAAACTCTTCAGTCTTCTTGAAACTTGCATCACACCTTTTTTAAAAGTTGACATTGACATTTACGTATCCAGTCGTTGAGAAGAGACTTGACTTGGCCATCTTGAACAACTGACTTTATTACCTCTTTCGTTTGTAATTAGACATCAAGTATGGAGGCGAAGAGAAAATCGTTTTTAATCTGTGATATTTTGAGTGAGAATTTTTCGGCATTTCGTCACCCCGCCGCCGGGGCCTTAGGTTGTCCGACAAACATGAGTCGTTATACCGCTATGATGAAGGCCTACACGGGCTACCACACAACCTCAGGTAAAAACAAAAAAAATTGTTGTTTCAATCGTCACAATGAGATGTTATTTTTAAACATTGCTGTCCATAAAATTAGAATGATGATTATTTATCTGATTTCGGGTAAATCAAGACAGAATTTGTTCTATGTACAACTGGAAAGTCAGAGAGAGAAAGATGCCTTTAGAAAGACAATTCATCTATCTGTACACGTAGTTTAAAATCCCAGGTGGTTCACCTAAACAACATTTTTGTTCTATTTTAAGGGTTTAAGTCGATGTTTTCAGGCCTATCCTCCTCTCCCTTCCTTCCCCACCCTCTCCTTCTCTCTCCCACCCTCTCTCTCCCCGTCTTTCCCTCTACTCCTTCAATAGAAATCTGTTTCCACCGAGTGGTCTATTTGCGTATACCGATGATAGGAAAACGATTGATTAGCCTATTATGCCAACTGTATAATTTTTACTATTCATAAAGTGAAAGGGAATGATACGTTGATAAGAAGGAGAGAGAGAGAGGGAAGGGGGCGGGGGGAGGGGTTGGCGGAGGGAAAAGGGAATGGAGAATGTTAATTTAGTATGAGTTGAAAACAGATAATTACTTGATCAATTTACTACACCATTAATGTCTCAACATTTTTGACCCGTTACCATGGTTACGACTCTGCTATAGTATAAGACAGACTTATTTTGTGCGATATTAGTACAATCAGTATTGTTAAGGAGACAACTTAATCTTTATGTAAATTTTACTGCTGAATAATATCATGATTGAGAAGAAAA
This sequence comes from Lytechinus pictus, assembly GCF_037042905.1. Lineage (NCBI taxonomy): Eukaryota > Metazoa > Echinodermata > Echinoidea > Temnopleuroida > Toxopneustidae > Lytechinus > Lytechinus pictus. The sequence goes on along the minus strand of NC_087259.1, from coordinate 16,665,214 downwards.
ATACATGTAGGCCTATTAATAGGGGGGATCGAAAATTTGCACGTGTAATGTCGTAGATCAAACTCGTTTTTTTAATTATCCTGTATTGATTGCAAAATTACCTTTCATTTCAAAATGATTGAATACTATGATTTTTTTTTACATCTTCGAAGAAGTGGTGCTGTATATTCATATTCATATTCATAACTCCTCGATTATATTTTGAGCTACAAGTACTTTAATTTTGACACACTTGTTTGCAGTTTAAAATGTGATTTATGCTGTCAATAAATTGTAGAATTTTTAATAAATAAATTCATCCACTGTTTCCGACGATTGTATAGGTTTCCAATGTCTGTCTCTTGGGAAGACACATAACATTAGTATTTTAATGACATTTCTGTGTTTTACTTTGGTAAATTTACCTAATGCTATTATGGTTTGATAATCAAACATAGGCCTAATATGAATTTACAAAGTTAAGGGTCCTCAAATCATGTTAAATCAATTAAGTGCTACATAATAGGCCTCATTCACAAAAACAAAGCAATGAAACTGTTTGAGCAGCAGTTTACCATTCTAAACTTCGATGCCAAAGCTTACAGCTGTTATTGGATAAAGAGCATAATTTTTAAGCGACCATACTATTTTTAAAGTAGAAATTAACAGCTGAAATCTAAAATTAAGAAGTTCTTTTAGCAATACCAGAACGACAAAAACATCAAAAGCTCAGCCAGCTAGACCATTCTCAGATATTACGATATTTCCAATGACCGATTTTGAGTAGTTTTCGTTTGTGAGCATGACTGAAATACTGAGGAAAACATATTGAGTCTCTTCTTGGTGCTTTATTATTTTCAGTCACGTGACCAAACACACAAGATTAAAGATTTCTGTTTAATCATGCCATTCGATTCAGAGTGTTTACTTTTCTGGATTAATAGTGTGAAGCTCAATCATTATTAATCGTATTACTGTCAGCTCGAGTTTGAAATTATCGAGAATTTTTTTTCCTTAAGAGGTGGTTTGTGTTGATTTGAGATTCTCATTTGGCACTGGAATTTTATTAAATTATCTTGTAGATCTCCACGTATTCGATTTAACACGACTTATCAATCTTGTATAGTTTAAAACAAAAATGTATATTGAAATGTATTTGAAGTATTAGTTTATTATCATTCTGAATATCGTTTTTTTTAAATAAAAGTCTCATGTGATCATGTGACCATAATTCCACCCCTCGCTTCTTAGCCTCACTTTCTCATAATTATATTTTTGTCCTTCTACATACCTTAATATATGATAAAAGTACAAAAAAAATCGATCTTTGTCTAGCTGTCTCTCTCTCTTTGTGTCTGTCCTGCATTATCCCCTCCCTTTCTCACTCCCTCCCTCCATCCATCCATCCATCCATCCATCCATCCATCCATCCATCCATCCATCCATCCATCCATCCATCCATCTATCTATCTATCTATCTATCTATCTATCTATCTATCTATCTATCTATCTATCTATCTATCTATCTATCTATCTATCTATCTATCTATCTATCTATCTATCTATCTATCTATCTATCTATATCTCTCAATCTATTATCATGATTATGTTTCAATGTCTTGATCTATTTTCTTTTTAATTTTCTTGCGATTTTTTTTTTATTTTAAACATGTCTTTTCCCCATCCCCTTTCCTGCTATTCCTACCCCTCTCTCTGTTTTATCCTTCCTCTCCCCATCTCCCTCCTACATTCATTTTAGAATCCTATCCTATCCTTACCCTAAGTGTTATTTTTGTCCATTCTGTATTCATTTATTCAATTTCTCCTCAGATCTTTTCTTTGCTTGTTTAGTCGGGTTAAAAGATAAACTTTATTCTCTTTCTTTCAAAGTCTCTTCCAAAAAGATTTGAAGAGATCGATACGACAAAAGTTCAGATCAAATCACGAACATTGCATTTGCTCTACAAAATTAGGTCAGAGACACAAAAAGAAAGTCTTGTGTCTTTCTTACTAACGAATTTGTGTTATCTATATATCAGTAAGTTGTTCTGGGGCAAAGCTGGAAGAGGTAGATCATAACGAAATTGAATTTGGCCTATTTTATAAATGTCATCCATTTGAAAACACTTACATTTAAAAAGAGAAGTATATTTTTTTTGTAATACATTTACTTAAGCTCTGTTTATATGGCTTAGTTTCAATATTTTTCCTTGCTCGCGTGTGGTAGGAGTTATTAATAACGACTCTGTCACACTGTCTATGGGTTTTATCGAATTAGGAGCCGCTAAGTGATGTAGCGGGGATGTCAGGCACGCAGGTCGGAGACGTTTCGGCCAATCTCAACGCCATCGATACGCTCAATTAACGGCCGTCTTATAATCACATACATGCTCTGTTTTTTAACAAGTAAACATTCCCCAGACAGCATTTGCGACCAAGCGAGAGCAAAACGCAAACATTGAATGTATTTAAACTCGCCTTTCAAAGGCGATTAATCAGTCACCTTGTCCTTAAAAATCATGACTTTTTGCACTTGATCAAAATAATTGATGGTGGTGATGACGAGAAGGTTCCCGGATGAAAGTTTTTTTTTCTCAAGGTTCTTTTGCTCGATTTCTGCATTAAACTTGTCAAAGTCTAAATGCACACTGATAACATACATTAGGCTTATACCATTAACTTAGAAACGTCAGTCTTTTTGTGATCATATAATCTTGTGGTATATAGGAAAATGTCGGAACTATGAAGAGTGACATTAAAATTTATTAAAGATCACATCTAAAAATGTGATGAAAGCCTTCTTTCAATGTACGTTGTTTGAGCCCTCTATTCCTCGACAAAATAATGGAAAGGGAAAACAATTCTTTTATAATCATCTTACTGGATAAATCTGATGGATCCATACAAAATCTCAAATAAAATGTCAATTTATAGTAAGTTTGAATATTTTATTTAGTTCAATTCAGATCTAAGTTACTTGTGCATGGCGTCAGGCTTGCCCCCCCCCCTTGCCAAACATTTTTGTTTCGTGAATTCGAATGAAAGTTAGAATTGGTAATTTTCTTACTGAATCAGATTGTGTTTAACAATCATATTGCAATGTGGACATTTTGAGTTGTTCCCCTTCCCCGGAAAGTGGAGGGGGGGGGGGCTCTTAGCACTGGTAAATACAAGTAAATATTAATGTTGGTTTCATTATGTATCACGTTGCTTAAAGAGAACTGCATGCTATACGATGGGGGTAGGGTGTCCGGACAATTTAGAATTCTGAAGCCTTCCCTTTTTTGTCTTTAGATTACTATAACACTTTGTACTAAAAACTCATGTAACTTTGCTCGTTACCTATCGTTGTTTAAGAATTGATTGTCCGGACACACATTTTCCTTTTTTTTTATAAGTGATATTTGCGGAGAAGATTGTCGGTTATTTTGAAGCCGTAGCTGCCATAATAAGCAACTATATATTGTTGTGTCTACCATTATCGTTCAACTTCTGTACCCTATAGCATTTCACGATGAGATTTGCTAGTCGTTCTTCACTGATAACTGTTATAAGCTACTGAACATTCTCGTCTCTGATTGGCTTAGAGCAAATTAATCTGTGGAAATCACTGACAAAACTTTTCCTGAAACCTATCCTTATTAATTACGAATTCAGAACAAGAAGGTCTGCCGAATTATGGGTTCATATTTTATGCATAATGTTTTTACAACAGTACACTCTTAAAAAGTTGGGCAACATACTGTCAACACAACAATTGGTTAAAAATGTATCCAACTCTGGGTAGTTTTCACCCAATGCACACATTATTGGTTTAAAACTACCCAGAATTGGATAAAGTTTTAACCAATTGTTGTGTTGACAGTATGTTGCCCAACATTTTTAAAAGTGTATCATAATTATGGGGTGCACATTCATTTCGAAAAAAAGAAAGAAATGAAAAGAATATTGCCATATTTAACATGCTTAACTTAATTATGGTCATCAGTTCTTAGAATATACGACTTTGGCAGATGGTGCTTGAAAATTAGCATCTATACATCTTTACCATTTTCATTTTTTTATATTAAATTGTATTCATGATAAATATCAAACCTAATATTTGTGATGAACGAAAATTCTGAATTACACTCTTTTCAAATCAGATAACATTTATCGAAAAACAGGAAAGTTCTTTATTTTGTATATAACAGAATAATTCTGTCATATACAAAATAAAGAACTTTCCTGTTATTCGATAAATGTTATCTGATCTGAAAAGAGTGTAATTACGAGGAATTAAACTCTATTGTAGACAGGGGCATCGATCCATGTTCCGGATGGGCGGGGCAAATAGTCCAAAATTATCATACAGAATTTGCACGCGAAACGCGCAGAATAATTGACTATATTGTATATTTAACGGTATCTTTAGGCCTAGTTTAATGGTTTTAGAGTGCTTTCCACTGCTTTTTAAAACATACATTTACATTGATATTACGAATTTCACATTTGTCAAAATTGTTGGGGGCAAATCGATATGATTAATGAATATGAAAATTAATTCATATAAAATGAAATGTTGAAGTTACCCTTTTGCTAATATTTCAAATCACACCATTGTAAAGCCAAAATCGTCTTTGCTTAAATCATATATAGGGCCTTCCCAATTAAGAATAGACGGATGACCACTATTCAAGTTTGGAACTAACGCCTTGTTATTATTCAAATCATTTAATTAACTTTTCTCTTTCAGGAATCGGTGCAAATCTTGCAGTCGACATCTTGTATCCAACTCTGATTCATTCCCCCTCTATACCAATCCACCACCACGCCCCTGCCACGCCCACTCCTCACCTTCATCTACTCAAACACAACTCCGCATCCAGCATACCACCGGCGAGAAATCACCCCAATAACAGACCGCTAGATAGCCAGAATTTCCCCGATGGATGCCGCCCCGCGTCGGCCGCTGAGGCTCATTTACCCGCGACTCTTCCGATCAAGCCGCGAAGACCGAGGCGACGACGAACGACGTTCACTCCAGGGCAGCTGGCGGCCATGGAGAGGAAATTTCGCTGCCAGAAATATTTGAGCGTTGCGGAGAGGGGCATGTTGGCCGACCGACTAGGCTTGAATGAAACTCAGATTAAGACATGGTATCAAAATAGAAGGTAAGATGATTAAGCAGGATGAATAAGATGAGGAGGGTCGGTAGGAGGGGGGGGGGGGGGGAGGAGGAAGAAGGGGGATATGATTAAAAAAACAAAAAAACATGCCCAAGTCTTTGTTCGCTGAAAAATATCCAAAATTTAGCATCTTTACCAGGTGGGCAGGTCTTTGTGGAATGTGGTGTTGGTAGTTCGGGCAGTTATGGCAATGATGGTGATTGTGATAATCTGATCATGGTGGATATGATGGCTAATGCTGAAGAAGACAATGGTGAAGATGGTGGTAATATCAGTGATGGTAGAATGGCGATGATGATGGTATTGATGACAGTGATGATGATAATGGTGATGATGATGATGATGATGATGATGATGATAATGATGATGATGATGATAATGATGATGATGATGATGATAATGATGATGATGATGGTGACGGTTTGAGTTTCTGCTGCGGATAATGATGATCGACAATGGTGATGATGATTATGATGACGATGATGATATTGATGATGGGATGATGATAGTGGTGATGATGATGATGATGGTGATGATGATGATGACGATGATGATGATGATGATGGTGATTATAGTAGGGCCCGCATGTATACAGGCTAGGTGGTTGACGAAGCTACTTATGTTTGATATGGCCCGACGCTATACGAGAGATGCCGATGTCAAAATAACCTGCTTGGAAACTTTCATTAAAAAAAATCTTAGTCTTGATTAGTCACATAGGGTCGTAATAATTATGTGAAGTTGTGTATATATCAAGACATTTCTATAATTATCAGTAAAAATGATTTATTTTGAAGCTATTGATATTTAAATGTTTATGATAATGACGGTAAAGCCAATGAATACAATATGACGACGGCGATAACAATCATGATGATTCGAATGACTGTGATTATGATATCAATAATGGTAGTGGTGGTGGTGTTAAGGGCTATGGTGATAGTGATTCAGATAATGATGGTGGTGGTCATGATGATGATGATGGTAATGTTGGTTCTGATATTGATGATGATGATGAATACAGACTGAAGAAAATGATGATATTGTAATCAGATAAAAAAAAAACCTGATAGACGATGATTTAGAAGAGGGCTTGAAAAAAAATACTAAGCAGTAGGCATATTACTGTGAGTGGTTAGATATTTTGAAGAAGGATTGTTGAATTCGGAACACAACAGATGGAATATGGGTATAATTAGTCCTCTCGACCTATGAGTAATATTATCGTCTTTTTTAAAAGTTTATACCCACAATATGTAATGATGTTCCCCATTATTGTCACATAATCACTATTTACGTATATTTCATTATGTGCAATGTATAATGTTTTATTTTTATAGATTATTTTGATAAGAAATAAGTTCCCATTGTATAAGTTCTAAAGTATCTAAAAGATGATTCGAACCATGTTTTTATGAAACATAAAATATAATGAATGACTGAATAAATGAATAAATTAAATGATGAATAAAAAAAGAGAAAAATGTGTTCACACAATTTTCAGAGACTTAATTCTGTGCATATATTTTGCACGTTCATATAACAATATATAAATCAGCAGTAACTCGGAGCATGATAATACGAACCGTCACTCGGGGAATTAAACTGTCGATATACGGTCAATTCAGACAGTTCAATGCCGCTATAAATCCCAAATCCCCTCATTTTTATCCTACCACACACCCTTTCCAATGTTAATTGCCTCTCAAATAAACAAATTAAATGGTTGCCATTTAAATGGTTTTTTTTTCCTCACAAGTGGCGAGTAATGTTCAGTTGAGTGACCTAAGGCAGTGAATAAAAGTTGTAAAAAATAAACGTGTGTTTTTGTGCATTGTAGATTTCTACATTATGTATTTTGCTTCACATATTTTTTTAATGGCCTTTCTCTAATGATGAATATTGAAAGTTTAAACTTCTTTAAAGGCATGAAATGTCCCCACACCTTCCCTTTGAATATTATTCTTCTTCTTCCTCCTCCTCTCCTTCTTCTTCTTCTTCTGATCTTCTTCTTCTTCTTCATTCGGAAAATGAAACTCAAGACAACACGAATACTACATAACAATAATACATCATAGATGTAGGACTATGTATACATTTAGATTCTTGAGATAATATGATTTTTTTTCTGAAGAATTCTGAAGAACACATGTCAACTCAATAATTTCCAAGAAAAAATAAAAAAGTAGACTCGATGACTTTTTAAAAAAAATTTCCAGGATATGCTTATTAAGTCTTCTTTACCCCTCTCGCAAAATTCCTTCAAAAGTTAGTTATAGTAGGTTTCGTATCAAAATGTCTTCACTTCCCGTTCCCGCCCCTCAATGTTATACCCCCCTTTTTCTTATTTTTCTCGAGCCCCTTTTCTTTTCCGACCTCCCCCAGCACGGCTTTTGACACGTACGTCTCAGGGGGTGAGGGTACACGCGTGCTGAGTGAATTGTGACCGTGAAACTAGCCCGGCACCAGAGAAGCTATTAGTATTTATGAACATCTCTCATCTTCTCTCCTTCGATCTAATGTGCTAACATTAAGAAGTTGATGGATTAAAGTCGGACGTTTATAGCGCTCAATTTGACGGATGGATGTTCTGACCAATGTTACAGAAAGCAGCTGCTTTCATCGTTTGTCGTTTCGGAATAAAGGAAGATAGATTTCTCAAATCCCGAAGAAAAGGTCAAGTTGGGAGGAAATGATAAGCGATAAAAAATTGAGTAAAAGAAAAAAAAATAGAAAGTATTATTTTTGTGACTAATTAAATGAATAACAAGTGGAACGCCATTAGCAGACTTTTCTGCATTACAGCAGCGTTAAATTTGAAAAAAATAAGATGAATAATTATTAACCCCCAAAACATTCATATGATAATAAAATGCTAGTCTCATTGACCCTAAGTTACCTTTTACCCTGATCACGTGACCAAAGACTCTTGCAAGACAGAGAGTTTATGTTCACCTTTCACGAACTAGATCCATAAACTTTCAAAGATATAATGGCATTTCAACAACACTGGTCTAAGTTTATTGACCCTAAATGACCTTTGACCTTGGTCATGTGACGTGAAACTCAGGCAGGATGTTCAGTGATACTTGATTTATGTCCAGGTTTCATGAAATAGATCCGCAAACTGTCAAAGTTATAATGGCATTTCAACAAATACCCCCAACATGGTCTAAGTTTATTGACCCAAAATGACCTTTGACCTTGGTCACGTGACGTGAAACCCAGGCAGGATGTTCAGTGATACTTAATTGATTTATGTCCAAGTTTCATGAACTAGATCCATAAACTTTCAAAATTACGATGGCATTTCAACAAATATTCAGGCATGATGTTCAGTGATACTTGATTACCCTTATACTTTCTAAGTTATGATGACATTTCAAAAACTTAACCCCCGACTTAATCATAAGATTTCAATGTTGACGACGCCGCCTTTCGTCGAAAAAAAAGCGGCGCAAAAGTCTCGATCTGCTTTGCAGGGGGGGAAATATGATTGCCTGAGCTGTGTGTCTCGAAAGCTGCCTATTTGAGTTTTGACGTAATTCAAATTGCTGCTACTTGTAAGACCGCCGTTGCATTCACAAAAGCATTTTTGGGAGAGAAAGTAAGCCGGGTCGAACTCAGGCTTGCAAAATTGACTTGCAGATCCACATAGGGCGCTAATTCAGTTCGGTTTGTTATTATAGGCGATGGTAGAAATAACCGAGATGGGCTCTAGAAATCCGGGCGATTTATTGTTCTCTCTGACTCTGTCATCCTCTCACTATCTCTCTCTTATCATCTCTTTCAGAACAAAATGGAAGCGACTGACAGGCCCAGCGGAGAGGATGGAGGAATTACGTCATCACTTTTGCAACGAGGACGGCTGCCCTGGCCGCATGCGCAAACACGTTCGCGATGTGGTAGGCACTGATCTGATTGGTCCTACGACCTTGACGTCATCGCCCGACAGCAACCAATTAGGAGAGGAGAATAGTTCAGCAGAGAATGGACTGCTGTCAACATTTCAAGAAAGCTCAACTGAAAGCTTTCATTCCGCAGATGAAGAGGAAGTTTGCTCTTGACTTCATGATAAAGTTAGACTGATTTGGAAGAGGGTAGTTTTATCCAATATTGCTCGAGACCTCTATTTATTGTTTTTCCAGTTTTGAGAACTGGTGTGCCGCTCTTGCTTTTGTGGCAGTAATTTTCACTATTATGAGTGAAAGTAGAATGAAAATCATCATTTAATCCAAATCAGGAGTGCACTCAAGCCGTTGAGCAATTTAATGTTTTCATACTATTGTACATGTACTATTTATTCTAATTACTATGTGTTTTACTCTGTACTTGGTCTTATACACATTTAGTCTAATTGCCAATTAGTCCAATGTCCAGACGGACTAAATTTCACTCACTCAAATGAAAATTTGATTCATGAACAGTTCATCTAACCAGAAAGACTGGGTGGTGTCAGATCAATGGGATATTATACACAATGGGTCTAGTCAAACTCGAAATTAGACAAAATGGCGATTAGACCAAACAGTTAGTAGAAGAACTGTTTGTACTGTAGATGAACTAGGATTAGACCATGTGGGGTGAGAAAGTAGACCAATCGGGTATAGACCAAGTGGCAGTTTATCAGGACAATACACCAAATGCACAAAACAACAGGATATATGTTTTTATCATAATACTTTTTTAATCAATGAACAGAATATATTTCACTCTTTGATTTTGTACATTTCAAACGCAATGGTCACAATACTTTTTTTTTTACACAACACATTTGTAGCAGCCTCGTAACTTTTGCGTGTTAATACCTTGGATTTAAGTTGATAACTCGACTGTAAAATGGTTCCATGACATTTGCTCCGGCGATAATTGCTCCGATGAAAAATCTGCACATTAAGCCAAACAAAAAACCTAACCTCCAAAACTAATAAACCCTTATCCTTATCTTTACACTATTTAACTCTATTACATTCCTTTCTTTAACCCTATGCGGTTTGAGATATTAAGACAGGAGGAAATGTCGCAGGAGCAAATGTCGTGTCACCAAACAATACCAGGGCAGTATAATATATAATGAGCAAAGGCAGCTCTTTATACATGCTTGCAAATTGCATCAAATATATGACCAACATTAAACAACTTGAGTTGAAATCTAACATTAAGTGTGCTCTTTGCAACTTTTTCTTTTAATATGACCATACATTTTACCGTAATTACACACCTTATGTTACATATCTTTGTAATATATATATTTTTTTTCTCCAAAAAAGGTAAATACACGTCCTACAATATTACAATTGTGTATGGACTAATTAGGATAACGTGACAAACACCGTAACCTGTACTATAAATCAAGCAGCATTTATTGACCATGTTACAAGAGCTCAATTCTTGCTATTAACCCTTTTGTGACTGGGCGCACGTATAATAATATGGGGTGATGTCTATGGCTTATAGATGTTAAACCATAATCAACCAGTCACTGATTTTTTATACATGCCACCCAACATATATGCATGCTCAGTCTGAACGACAATCAACAATAGGAGATGGCATGAACCTGGAATACTGATGCTTGGAGTGTTGTGGCCCAGTGGATTAGTCTTCTGACTTTGAAACAGAGAGTCGTGGATTCGAATCCCAGCCATGGCGTAATTTCCTTCAGCAAGAAATTTATCCACATTGTGCTGCACTCAACCTAGGTGAGGTGAAAGGCAGCTCGAGCTAAAGCCGGGGTAATAATGATAACAACAACGCGCCTCGGAATAGAATATATCTAGATAGATGGCGCTATATAAATGCCTGTTATTATCATCATGCTTTCATGAAATGGGCCTCGTATCTATATTTCCCTTACAGATAGGTCTGTATTCTAAAGGCAGGATTAACTTAAGACAATGGTCTAACTTTGTGTTAAAATTATGGGAAGCCAAACATGTCAAAATTTTGTTTACACTGCATGCTCAGTTCCTCTGTTAACTGTGCTTGTTCCTTTAATGGTGAAGACAACTGTCTTCTGTACCCTTGCCAGACAGTTAAAAAGATTTAGAGTCAAATGAGCTGGTTCGTTGAACCTCTACTCTTCAAAAATTTATGTTGCAATTGGCTATCCATAGATAAACCACAACTTATGACCAGAATTTAAATTAAACCAGACATCAGAATACTGGGCATAGTGTTCAGTGAAAGAGACACACCATGTTACATGTACTGAAGGAACATGTTTGCAAGAACCGCCATGCACCTCTATATAAAGAATGCTTTACTTGGTTGGAATTTATATACAGGTTTCCCTGCATCAATTATTTTCAAGACCAAAATCATAGAAATTGAAGTGTCATGGTTTGTAAATTAGTGATAAATGGTATTTCTCTATGTTTTTTTTGGGTATTCTTGAGGTTACATACATATCAGCATTGAAAATAACTGCTAAAAAATCGCAGTAAAATAATAAATCATTTTTGTCATTATTTAGTAGTTATCAAATATCACATTCTCATTTAAAAAAACCAGCAAACAAATATGGCTGAAGATTGGTAAAAAATTTAATAAATCTGAAGAATGCTTCATTAATAGAAAAATATAAAAAGTACTCAAGAGTTTATGTAAATTTGGTAGATTTTGTAACTGTTCATAAATTGAATATTATATCATCGTGTATAATGTTACTAAAATGGGAATATAGAAATGTAAATAATGCCCCATCGTATTTGGAGACCAAACTTAAAATATTCTTTGAAAAAAATGTATAACTTTACAACGAGATAACTTTATATATAAAATAAGATTAATGTTTAGGGCATAATATGAAATAACTTTTAGAAATGACATATGTTGTTAATACATGAAAATGAATAGAAACTCTCTAATTAGGACCCAAGCATTCAAGGGTACAATACAATATCACAAAAGTTTGAGATTGATTGCTAATTGGCAAATTGACATTTCTGATTGATATCTATGAGTGCTTTTAAGAAAATAATATTGAAACATTGACCTTCATTGGCCACTGTAATTTTTGTGATTGATAAAAAACCTTTGTGTAAGAGGGCCTAGACATTACCAATAAAACACTTGACCATTTATAAGAAATTTTGCTAATGTTGCCATGTCATTTTGTCATTTCTGATCACGGCCACATACTATTAAAATACAATTTGGGCGATTTCAAGTTCAGTGTTGCCCTCTTGGTGTTGGGTGTTAGGTCAATTTTTACACGAGTATAACACCAAACATAAAATGAAGATGGTCCTGAAAAGTCACTCACTACTTGTTGAGATGTCAATAATGTGATCTGGATCAGTTTTACAAACTCTGAATAAGTTTTGGAGCTAGGGGAAGCAATCCAAATTTCAACACCAACACCAAGGCCAACACCGTGCTTGAAATCATACAATCACGGCCACATACTAGTAAAATACAATGGGTGATTTCAAGTTCAGTGTTGACCTCTTGGTGTTGGGTGTTAGGTCAATTTTTACACGATTATAACACCAAACATAAAATGAAGATGGTCTCAAAAAGTCACTCACTACTTGTTGAGATGTCAATAATGTGATCTGGATCAGTTTTACAAACTCTGAATAAGTTTTGGAGCTAGGGGAAGCAATCCAAATTTCAACACCAACGCCAACACCCTACTTGAAATTATACAATGAAAAGACTTGGGCCCTGTCACATTAAGGTTTAGAGATTGATTGTACGGCTGATTTTACGACTGATTAATGCAATCAATTGTAGAAATCAGCCAATGTTGAATCATTGTGACATAGCATTATGCAAATAGCGAATAGGCATGAGTGCGATAATGCGAGATTTGGCATGAGGTGAAAGAAAGATGCTCTATTCAATGAGGCATTAACCAAGTTGAATAGAGCATATCTATATCACCGAATGCAAAATCTCGCAACATTGCACGAATAGGAATATTCGCTATTTGTGTTGTATAACACCTTGGAATCTAGCGAAAATATGAAAAAAACAAAGAGTTTTTCCCTGTAGTGATCTATGAAAAGGGAGCAAAAATATTGAGAGCGAAAAGCAAAATACCACAAGTGCACATGATCTTGGGCAGCGTTGCACATTTAGCCAGCAGGCTATATGCATATTGCATCTTCATTTTTGCTGAGCGCAATGAATTAAATCGTATTGTGACGTTACCTCCTAAAGCCGTGCAACGGTACATTTTGGATGGTATGTCTTGTGTGCAACGGTACGAATGTTTGACATTCAATCTCCCATTTGCTCGCGTACAACAAGCTAAGTAGGCGTTGTACAATTACAGATACTGATTTTACGAAGGATCAATGCAATCAATCGTAGAAATCAGCCAATGTTGAATCACTGTAACATGACATTTACAAATACTGATTTACGACTGATCAATGCAATCAGTCGTATATGTCAGCCCCATGATCAATCGGTAAGCTTTATGTAACAAACCCCTGATGTAAATAAAGAAGAAATCAAATTAACAAATTAAATCTTTCTCTCTTATCCCGAGTTTGATGTTCACTCATATGAACATGGATATGAAAAACTTCACACTCATACTTTCTGGTCCTTATTCACACAAGATGTTTCAATTGCACCACGGTACAAAACCATGGTTTATGCAGGGTAGTGTACATAATTTCGCTTATTTCATCGCGAACACCAAGGGGAGTCTAATTACAAAGTGCACTTTTGAGCAAATGTGCACTTTTAGCAAAGTGCACAATTGAAGTGCCATAATACATGAAATCTGCATAAACCATAGATTTTGTAACATTGCAAATGTACAATTAAAATACGGGCCACTGTGTCTGTAACTGCTTTTGCAAGGAACTATTTATTAAAGTCACTTGGAAGTGGAAAGAAGAATAAAGTGTATTTCTTGAACTATTTTCATGAACGTGCATTTGAAAGGACTAGCAATGAAAAGACGAGTGAGATTTCAAAAATTATTTTAGTCTGAAAGGGTACATCAATTATGAGAAGCTGGTAAAGCACATTTGCATTTTACAAACGGCAGTTTTGCAGTAATCAATGTTTTTAGTCGTGGTATTTTCAAATTTCTTCATCAAATGCGGTTTTCTTGGTGTGCCACGATTACTTGAATGAGATTTAATACCCTTTACTTTGTTTTGACCATATTCTGTTTAGACAATATTGGAATTATTCAGACCAAGTGGACGTAGAACAAGTGGCTATGAGCTAATCAATCTATTACCAGTGAGGGGAAGCATTGTACATTGTACCAGAATAAAAATGTAATTAAAAAAAATCAATTAACACCAGGCTGGTGTTCCTAAAGTAGTACGAAATCATGCACTACTTTAATCTCTAAATTTTATCTCAAATTCTTGTCATCACATTGTTTTCATTAAAATGCAATTACACTTTGTCCAATAACAGCAAATATAAAAAATAAATGAAATAGAATTCACATTCTGAATGTGAAGCAGCGATGTATTACAGATTACATGAAAAATACACCAAAAGAATAAAAACCACAACAGTTTACCTACATGTATAACATAGCACTCAAACATTGATAATGCTGGAAAATGTGAAACACACGCATAGAGATTTCCATTTACAATTTGTACATGTTTTCACCATACATACAGTATCTTCATACCATTTAAGCCCGATAATTTCAATTTTGTGCATTAGTTTTCATAACGAAAAGATGACAGAAGTAAAGAAATAAGCACAGTAACGCAGATACACTTTGTGCTAAAAGTATAATATATTTAAAGCCATTTAAACCCCTATTTCAACATCAAACATTTTTAGGCAATGAGATTGAATAAAAAAATATGTAATTAAAAACGAACATATATCTAATAACTAAGAACTTGTTTAAAAGAATGTTTTTCACATTCTTGACTATGTAAAAATACAATCTGAGACTTCAAAACTGTGTAAGTTTTTTAGTATGTAAACTATTAACTGACCTGAATGTCAAGAAAGCTATTATAATTAGACTTAAAGACTCACTTAAGTCATGCTTATGTACCAACGGGACAGGGTACAGAAGGCATTTGAAAAGGAATTAAGAATGATGTTAAGTCATGCTTATTAAGCGCCAACGCATACACAGGGTATTTCACAAGCAGTTATAAATGACCAAAACTCCTGTTTAAGCGCCAATGCATACAAAGTGGTTTTTCATAAAGAGTCAAGTGTGATTTAAATTCTAAAATTTTAAGTTGCGTGTGATAATATAATGCATAAAGTTGCACTTAACTCTTTGTGAAAATACCCCCTGAAGATCTCACTGGCCCGTCCACATCATACATGCAATACATGTCACCGATGTGGGCAGACATCTATATGCTGAAAACCTTTCTCTGCATTCACATGAACATTTATACTTTCTTATCTTTATAATTAGTCAAATATTGTTCCACAGCCCTTTAAACTGGTGCCCATCTTACAAAGAGTTGCGATTGATCCGATCAATCGCAACTATGGAAAGCCAGCAAAGTCAACATATAAAGTGCATGTTTGTTCAAAAAAATGTCTAGATATGTATGTATATCCATAAATTCATTGATTTCTTGACAATTTAGTGTGTTCTTCTTTGTATACAAAGGACATTTTACAAATGTCCTGTATAAAAAATTATGACACTGATGGATTTCCGTAGAGTGACGATTGATTGGATCAATCATAACTCTTTGTAAGACGGGGCCTGATGATACATACATGGACAGTGTACAGCTGACTTTGAATCAAATTTGAACCGGGGTTTACATGTAGGAGTAGAATCCGAAACACAATAGGCCGTATTCTGAAGTCACGTTTAAATTAAACCATGGTTTGAAGTTGTGGTTTAGCTATGGATAGCCAATTGGAGCACAAATCCCTTACAGTATACATTCAATTTATTGACTCATATGACACCCAAATTGTTCATAATTGTCTGGAAATGATAACTTAAGTTTTTTTCTTCATTATAAAAGCAAAAGGAAACAAAATAGTAAACATAACAAATATACAATATTAACATAATTTTTGAACTTTTCGCTCCCCATAATTTTAGCACAGAGTTAGACCATGGTCTAAGTTAAACCTGACTTCAGAATACGGGCCATACAGACTAAGTATGTGAAGTGGCTCTTCTGAGTAGGAGTAGCAACATGGTGGGTCTGTCACATCACAAAAAAGTGCCCAAGAGATATCCAGTTTTCTTAATATAGAGATCAGAGAGTTAAAGTTCTGAAACTATTGACTGACTACTGACTGTGAATGAAATTAATACCCAGTAGTCAGGTATTCCACTATGCATGTTTTAAAAATGCGATGAAAATAGTAACCAAGCAATAATACTTTAGAGTGAAAAAATCAAAATGCTATATAAAGTCATTTAAATACTTCATAAAAATTGTAAATACATCATAAGGGGCGTTGTGGCTTTAGTGGATAAGTCTCCAGATTTTGAAAGATAAAATCCATTCCAAAAATAAACAAACTTCTGTATCATCAAAAAACTTTGAATGAATTCGGTTTCATTTTCAATATGAAATAAAACTTTTACATGCATATTATGCAGGCCATAGTTGCTTTTGAATTACAGATTAATGTAAGTTAACATATAATTATTAAGAGTTCAATGACCTACTTATTTCAGGTTATTAGATTTCAGTCAAATAGCAGTCATAAAATTATCATATCAATTCATGCCTGGGAGCAGGTTTCACAAAACACCTTGTGATTTCAACTTATAAATTTGATCTCGGTAAATCAGATGCAGTGATTTCAGTAGCTTATAACTTCTGTCCCTCAAAGTCAACCTCCTTCATGAAATCTTCCCCTAATGATTCAAATTGGTTGTAAGAAAGCAATAATTCTGTAGTTTTACAAGGCCAATAGTAATAAAAAATAAGTACTAGGGCAGCTAAATACAAAGGCCCTTATCCTGAAACATTGGTTTTATTCAGATTCTGGAATAAAAATGTGGTTTCACTATGGATAACCAATTGTGACAGAAATCCCAAACAGTACATATATGACACAAATCCTGGCAAGCTTCATTGAAAAGCTTCCAACACAACTGCTTATAAAGGTAGAAGGTGACTGAAGATAATAATACAGCTGTTATAGTACATCATTGAAAAAGGGTTCCTCTCTGTAATTGCTTTGAGATGATGCATACCTCTAAAAACTGCCAATGCCAGACATATCTACTGAAATTGACTGGATTGTTTTCTAGGCAGAAGCCAAGCAGCAAGGGATATTCTCAAATCATCAAGAAGAAATTTTTTCTTGAGGTACAAGCACTATTTCCTATCATCAATAGTTTTCAGATACGTTGAACTGCATCCACTAGTGGCACTCTTCTCCGTTGCCTCATGACCTGTTGCTTTTGCTGTCAGTATCATCAAGAAGCCAATCTTTGTTCAGTCTTTCTCCGGATACAAGCACTACCTCCTATCATCATAAGTCTCTAGATACTCTACATCCGCATAGATCTGCATCCATCAGTAGCGCTCTTCTCCGCTGCCCGATGATCTGTCGCTATCGCTGTTGGGATAACAAGCCATTCTTTTACAAGGTACAATTATTATTTTCTATCATCAATAGTCTTTAGGTACTCTACGGCCGCATTGAACTGCATCCACCAGTATCGCTCTTCTCCGCTGCCTGATGATCCGTCGCTATCGCTGTAGGGGTCGCTTTCTAGGTAGAAGCTGGTGACATACTGGATGGTAGAGAGTAAACTAGGGGGGTTGGCTTTGATCAGAACAAACATGAGGACTGGGACAAAGTCATCGGCACCTGGAGGTGCTGCACCGTCCGCCATGCTGAGCAGGTTCATGATGATCGTACAGCATCTCAGAACACATTGCACCTTGTCCTTGGGAGTCTGGGGGAGAAGAATAAAAAAAGGAGTAAAACTTCTAGTTATGGGGGAAAAAAAGCTCGAGAGGTCTGTCAGAGAAGTTTGATGAGTTTCAAGCATAACTTTATTCAGCACCATGTTTAGATTGTGTGGTATCAAATAACACTTCAGATAACTTAATAATCCAAAGTTTTGATTCTTTAGGGTAACAGCTGGCCAAGCTAGATGTTGGGATTCAAAGTTTACTTATAAGCATGACAATTACAACTTTACAAATGATTTGTTTTGACCACACCCACAACAACATGACAAAACTTCTTCACTGCACCTTAAAGAGTAAGGCCCATTTTCTGATTGTAGTTCAACTTTCTAAGCCACTGTCATAATCAATTCCAAAAGCAAAGCATGTAAAAAATTGACAAACTGCAAAATGATAAGCAAACAAAATGGAAACTAGGCCATCTGTTCATGAGATGAAATGGACAGTCAGACCAAGCAAGTACTGTACCAAGTCACATTTGGATTAAACACATATTAGATCAGACTGAGGGTAGACCAACAGGGATGAGCCAATGTGGTTTTAGACCACCTGAGAAGTATTTCAACTTCTTGTAGACCATGTTAATATAAACAAAAGCACTTACCTTATAAGCATTGATGTTCAATATCTCTGCCTGCGCAGCCGGCCAGGGCGACTCTCTCCTGTACTTCTCCGGGATCTGCAGGGCCTTGTGGGATCCCGACACCACTCTTCCGAGCCTCTGGATGTGTTGATTGAAGAGCTGATCTCGGAGGATATCGCCGTCTCCGTTGGGGTAGAGGGCGAGCTTATAGATCCGGCTCATGATGGCTCTCTCGGTGGCTACCTCAGCATCTTGTTTCTGGGTCTCACTGGCAGCTGGATGGATAAATGATATAAAGTAGCATATTTTATCATTTTTTTCAGCAGGTTTCATTCTTCCAATTGGCAACATCAATGAGATAATAACAAGGAAAAGATGAACTTTTGTTCTCAACACAGAAAAAATCAGAAGAATTACCTCGAAATTTTTGGCTGCTAACTGCAGCCTTCCTCAGCAATAATAACACTTTGATCATTATTTCACCTGGTTCATTCTTCAAATTGGCAACATCAATGAGATAATGACACTGATCCTTATTTCAGCAGGTTTTCCTTTTCAAATTGGCAACATCAATGCAATGGGTGAATAACAATCTGATCCCTAATTCAGCAGATGTTATTTCTTAATTTGTCAACATTAACAGGTAAATAATAATTTGATCATTATTTCAGCAGGCTTTATTCTTCTCATTGGCAACATCAATGTTTTGTTATTTCATTCAAGTTTTGCTCTCTCTAAGGCTACCTCCGAATTCTCTTTCTGTGACTCACTGGCAGGCGGGAGGATAAAAGAAATGAATTCACATGAATCATGGCAATCCATTCCTTATTTACAGCAGGTTTTATTGTACAAATTGGCAACATCAATGGGTTAATAAAAATTTGACCCATATTTCACCAGGTTTATTTTTTGAATTGGCAACTTCAATAGAGTACCGGAGGGATGATGTGACAAAAAAATCCTTTGGAATTTCATGATTTCTAATGCCATATTTCGATAGAGCATGATGAAATACCTTTATATCTAAAATTTGGTGGGAATCGATCCATGGCAGCCCGAGATATGACCTCATGAATACATTAATAGCCCCATTGAATTCAATGTATTTTTGCCTAATTCATATCATTAAGAACCAGGCCAATATGAAATATGCATAAACAATGGCTTCTAACCACAGATGCAAAAGCACCTTTGTGAATTCAGGCCATTGTTTACTTATCATTTTGTCCCCAAGAGAGGGGGTAAATTGCCAATTTGTCTACATCCAACTCGTCCACTCACCGCACGGTCTACTTACATTAGTCTTATGTCATTCCGTTCATCAACATTTCGTCTCACAACCATTTGGTCCAATCATCACTTTATCTAATCACCATTTCATCTCATAAACAGTTGGTCTAATATCCATTTCATTTTCATTCATCTTGCACCATTAACACTTAGTCCAATTCGACCAAATGGTATATAGACAAAAAGGCTATTGGACCAACTGGATTTTAGAGGAAATGGTGAGTGGACGGATTGGCAATTGGACCATATGAATAGTGGATGAACTGATGGTAGACCAAATGATAGTAGATGAGTTGGCAATTGGATGAATTGGCATTAGACGAATTGGAAATAAACCAGACAGGGTATCCATACCTTGCCATATTGGATCTTGTTGAATCCAGCCATTCAGTGTAGAAAGATAATACTTAACCAGGTGGGTCTGTGGAGATACAACATAAAGAGAAATACAAGTTCTAGTAGAATGTTTCAAACTAGCCAAGCATAAAAGTCCTCTTTTTCTATATGCCTTAATATGCATGTAATAATAATAATAATACTAATAATACATCTTTAAAATGCCATCATGTTAAGCGTGGCCCACTTGGAGAACAGTTTTCAGAACTGAAGTGGCTACCCTGGGAAAATATGCTATTATTATTTTTATACTTATTATTATTATATAAGAAACAAATTGTTCCATTATTCTTCATCTCTATACCTCCTTGTCTTTTCTTTTTCAAGTATTTACTTACTCTCTTCCTCTTTTTATACAATTATGTTCCTATTCAATCACACCGTTTCAAAGTCTTTCTTAGTTATTTTACAAAGAAATAATCGACATTTCTCTGAAAAGAAATGGTGCAAAATTAGGCAACCATTAAAAAAATATATAATATTTTCTGATCCTCCATGGTTCTTAACCAATTGGCTGCCAATTTTTTGTTCGTTTGTAAAAAAAAATGCCAGAAATCAAATGTGCGGTCTATACATAGCCATGGTTTATTGCCCAAAATATACTGTATTTGCTTCTTATTTTTATTTTATTCTTTTTTTTTAAACAACCTTTTATTTGGGCTGGATTCCCTTTAACAAACCTTTTCATCTGCAGCTGTAAGAGCCTTGAAGTCTGTAATGAACTTGATGATAGTCTGTTCCTGTCTCTCTAAGAAGAACCTTACACACACCATCGTAAAGAACTTATTCACCACCTCCTTGTCCCTGTAACAGATCACAATTGGATTTAAATTTTGTTGGTTAATATTTCTAGATAAAAAAAAAGGGATCCATTTTATAATGCTTTAAAATAGGCCCGAGTAATGTCTAACGATGTCTAAAAACACAGAATTCAAAGAAGACATTATTGGACAGATTTAGCACCCCATTTTTGGCTAAAAGTCAAAAGAATCAAATAATATGTAGCTTTTGGGGTTCTCAGTTTTTAAATAATTGCATTTCAATGTTAAATTCTGATTGGTAAAACAATGCCCTACGATTGCTAATAATACAGATGCGGGGGCTCAAAATTTGAGGGAAAAAAATGAAATGGGGACAGTTATTTTGGCCCTAAAATACCAGATATGGTCAATTTTGAAAAGTAAACATGTTATATTTTTATTTTAAAAAATATCTTGCAAGTTGCTCAGCAGTACACAATAGCATCATATCGTAGATTTGATATTACAGTACTCATATTTACTTTTATGATGCACAAAACAAAAACATGATTGTAAAATAGCCTGTAGACCTTGGCCCTGTCTTACAAAGAGTTGCGATTGATCTGATCAACCTCAACTTTGGAAAGCCAGCAACGCCAACATCTAAAATGCTTGTTTATTAGAAAAAAATATCTAGATATGATTTGGTGTGTTTGCTTTTGTTTACAAAGGACATTGTGCAAATTTCCTGTAGAAAAAATTATGACACCGATGGATTTCCATAGAGTTACGATTGATCCAATCAATCACAACTGTATGGAAATCCATCCATACCAAAAAAAAATTCTACAGGAAATTTGCTCAATCTCCTTAGTACACAAAGAGAATCACACTGAATCTTCAAAAGAATGATGAGTGTATGAATATACATCATATCTAGAAAATATTTTGAAAAAAATTGCATCTTATATGTTGACATTGCTGGCCGTCCATAGTTGTGATTGATCAGATCAATTGCAGCTCTTTGAATGACAGGGCCCAGGTGACAAAGTACGGGAGTAGCCGTGTGGTCTTACCTCTGAATTCTTTCAAGTTGTCTCTCAAGATGAGCCTTGGAGAGAGCTAAGCCTTTCCGAGACCTCACCAGGTATGCTATATATGGTGACCTGGCCTCGTATTCCTCACGCAGTACTGCTAGTAACTTACGACATCTTTAAAAGAAGAAAAAGGAAAAACATAATTTCACATTAAAATGGTGTGGTATGGTACTCCAGGCTGGCAGTGATGTGACTTGAACATAGAGAGTCAAATGTGATAAGCTGAACACTGGAAATTTCTATCAATGGCATCACATCCAGCACTCTCTACATTGCGAGCATCATTCACTTGAGAGTATTCCCTATTCTATTGTGGTGATACAGTACCTCTATCCAATTTCTTGAGGATTCTTGAGACAAAACGTTCTTCCATATTTCTATATCTATTCAAATAACTTTTTAAATACGTTCATATAACTTTTTTAATACATGATAATAACCCTCGTTTTAGTAAAATAACTTGATGTAAATATATTACATGTATGCATACAAAATTAACTCATTTTTAATGTTTTAAAATGTGTTGAAAGAAATTAATAAGGGTATAAAGATCAGTCAGTCAGTCAGTCAGTCAGTCAGTCAGTCAGTCAGTCAGTCAGTCAGTCAGTCAGTCAGTCAGTCAGTCAGTCAGTCAGTCAGTCAGTCAGTCAGTCAGTCAGTCAGTCAGTCAGTCAGTCAGTCAGTCAGTCAGTCAGTCAGTCAGTCAGTCAGTCAGTCAGTCAGTCAGTCAGTCAATCAATCAATCAATCAATCAATCAATCAATCAATCAATCAGGCTTTGTCGGGTTTACCAAACAGGTTTTGGGTGACCAAGACACCTATACTCTGTATCACTCTATATATCAAAAGAAGTATGATTACTCACCCTTCATTATCAAAGTTGCCCACACATCGGAGCGTTTCTCTGAGCTGAGCAATCAGAGCTTTATCCTGGAGATTCATTGCTTCGGCAAGCTGGACCTTCAGAAAAGCCACTAATTCGTTCTCGGGGTAACGGGACATCTCCTTCCCATCTCCCATGTCCCCCATGACCCCGCCCCTCGTCCTGCAATGCACGCTGGGATTGGACAGGGAGGAGAAGGTGTGGAGGTCGGCCGAGCGGAGCACGATCCGCAGCTTTCGCTTGGCGTCGTTGAATGCGTAGGTGGATTCCAAGTTCTCAGAGTCGGCAGAGCTACTGGGTTCGGTGCTGTTGGAGTCGGGTTTGTCGCCATGGCTACCGGAGTCGTCTTCAGTGGAAGAGTCTGCATTTGTCCCATCTGGAAATCAAAGAAATAAATAAAGATCAGAGGAGAGCATATTTATTATTATTTTTTTTTTCCTTTTTCTTAATTCTTAATTTAATTTTATTTCATTTTTTTAAAATTAAATTTAAATAAATTTCAGTAATTAATTGATTTAAGAAATAATAAATAACAATAATTGGATTTATACAGTGCTTTTTCCAGAGGATACAAAACACTGATTTATTATTTTTTATGGGGGAGGTTAGGGGGAGGAATGACCTCAACAGTAGTCGTACAGTATATCATAAATATATTTGGGTTCAAATTTGTGTATACACCTATAAACAATCAATGCAACCTTTTAAGAAATTCTTTTATCAACAGGCAACCAATGCAGCTGTTTCAACAAAGTAGTTGCCAAACCTTTCTGCACTTTCAATACGATCATGGCAGTGCAATTTTGAATGCACTGCATCCTTTCAATATCTGTACTATCAACATTGATCAGTAACAAGTTTGCATGGTTATTTTCCCATAGTATTTGTTTCAATTTCAAAGTGCAGCAGTTACATGTATGTCTGACATATCAGCTTACCAGTAATGCTATCCTCGGTGGCCTCTAAATGGTCAGTGGAACGACCTTTACCAAGGTCACGGTACTTATTAAGAATATCCTCACTGCTTGTCTCCGGTACTGATCCATCCTTCAAGCTTTGTTCTGTTTAATGATAGAAAGAGACAATGACAGATCTTTGATGATTATGTCGGAAAGTGGAATTTTCATTTAGGTTACTCGAGAAGAATGTGCCTAATTTGCATATTATTTTTGTACAGGTGTTTGGAATTCTCTTGATCGGCCGGATCACTAGATAGGGTTAGGATGATCGATGTATGTACGCTCGAAAAATACAATTCTAGTTATTTTCTAATCCTTGTTATGTATTTTAAAGGATTTTAAGGATTTGTTTTCTCGTAATGAGTGAAAACAATATATATACTTGTATCTTTTTCAGATTGGCTGTTTCAAAGTTTAACAAATCCTTAGCGGAATGATATTTTTTGGGGTGGTTCCGTGACTCCACTGCTTGTTGGCATTTTACGTTAGGTAGATTATTGCACGTCCTGGTTCTGGTGCAGGTCGGACTGCAATCGAAGCAGGCCTGGGAAAGATCTGATCTGGTCCGACTCATTTGATCCTCCTCGAGTCTTGAGATTTCGAATAATG
The DNA here is from genome assembly GCF_037042905.1 of Lytechinus pictus. Classification (NCBI taxonomy): domain Eukaryota; kingdom Metazoa; phylum Echinodermata; class Echinoidea; order Temnopleuroida; family Toxopneustidae; genus Lytechinus; species Lytechinus pictus. The sequence continues at coordinate 16,640,638 of NC_087259.1, read as the reverse complement.
GTAGAAGCTGCTACTCCTTTGTGGTATCCTGGGTGATGTAGGTGGTGTGTAACCACCAGTAGCCTCTGACTTTGGGGTTGTTGTTTTGTTACTCCTTTCATTTTGTTGGTTTTGGCAAACCTCAATAAAGTCAAAGAAGCTCAGATCTGGTGTCCCGTAGCATCTGTAAAGTTTGCTCCGTTACGGTCTTAATTGGCTAACTCAACCCACCCCCCGACAATTAAAAATAACCATCTCCAGTTGTAGCAAACAATGATTAAATGAGAAAGTCTTTAAAATCATGGCAACTGTCACAATATCATGGTAGATCTAGACCTGGGGCCCGTAACACAAAGCTTAGCAATGATCGTAGAAACACTTTTTTACGATTGATTCCATTGACTACAATACACAATCGTGAAAATCAAGCGTACGATTAATTATGGGACCCTGGATTAATTTCTGTGAAAATCATGAAATCCAAGCTGAAAAAGAAACCACACATGAGATCACCAACACAGATAAGCACATGCGGGACAGTCTATAATGATTACTTGGAAAAAAAAAATCTGAAATCTGTGTGGAATACCATGCTTGTTTTGTCTATTACTCAGAAATTACACATTCTCTATCAGCATCATTTGGCACATATTTTTATTATTCATACATATAAATACTTTTGTGTTCATTTCATTGGATTCCTTTCAACTCATTTTGAGATCATTCCAACAACTGGCATTTAATTTAATGCAAAACACTGACATCCTTGTGTGCATGTATGATGGAATGCAGGAATTGCCAGTAGAAACCAAACTTCTTTGTAAACAAAATCTAATAATAATAATAGTAATAGTCAGTTCTTGTATAGCCCATAACACATTATGAATAACGTCTCTATGCATTTCCAAAGGACTTGGATATTATTACCCCGGCTGTAGCTCAAGCAGCCTTTCCAGCACTCGGCATTTCAAGGAATAAATTCCTGCCAGGTACCCATTAACCTCACCTGGGTTGAGTGCAGCACAATGTGGATAAATTTCTTGCTGAAGGCTGGGATTTGAACCCACGACCCTCTGTTTCAAAGTCCGGAGACTAATCCACTGGGCCACAGCGCTCCACAACTGACCACAATAACCAGTTGACTATACTGTAAAGTCCTATACATGTACATGTAGTATCTGTAAAGGACCATTTGGTTCCAGTGTTCAATGGGTTATAAAGACCAAAATGAACGATATTGTATCTTTCGCTTACCAGCATCAAAGAGGTCTGGTACAAGAGCAGGGTTTGGAATGATTTGTAGATTATCTGATGAGCCTCTAGCTTCTTTGGCGGTCAGTTGCGTGGTCTGTGATGACCAGGCCGTGTCTTCTCTGCTATTGCCGGACTTGTCCTTTTGTGATTTAGCACGGGCTGGAAAAAGGAAAAAAATTAAATAACTATTGAAACATCAAGACCAATGACAGCAAGACCTAAAATATAAATTGCCCTAATTTATAAGGGTCAGATGATTTTGCAAATTTATCTCTTTTTTCCAACCAATTTAAAATTAATATTTTCTTTGCTGGTAACATTCTTTTTTTCCCTTTTTTTTTAATACAAAATCATCTATTTTTCTTACAAGTAATACAAATTGGGACAAATTTATCTCTTTTCAAGCAATTCAAAATCAATATTTTTTTGCTGCCAACATTTTCAATATAAGATTTTTATGTATAATTGCCAGAAAAACAACTATTTTTCTCACAAATAATACAAATTAGAGCATATCTATCTCTTTTCAAGCAAATTAAAGTCAATGTTTTCTTTGCTGCAAATAATTTCAAAAGGGTTTTATTTCTAAAGTCTAGAAAAGCAGCGATTTTCCTTACCATAAAACAAATATGGACAGATCTATCTCTAACCAAGCAATTTAAAACTAGTACTTACTCTGCTGCCAACATTTTCAAAAGGTTTTTATTTCTAAAGGCTAGAAAACCCACCATTTTTCTTTTAATAATTAATGAATACAAATTTATTATAAATAAGGACAATATGCAGACCTGATCCTATGGACCTGTTGATTTGCTTGATTTTCTTCTTGAACCACGATCTGCCTTTATCTGGACTGTCAGGACCTCCCTCCTGAAATCAAATTGTAAATGTAGGTGTAAGGGAGAGCAGCAAACATGTAGCAGTAAAGAGTTTATACTGATGATATTATTTATATTACAGAGTTGTAATAATACATTGAAAAAAAAAAAAATCGCTGAAGGCCATTTGAGATTTTTTTCCCCGCTTGAATACATACACACATGTTAGCATTTATGATAGCATTTATATAGTGGTTTCCATATCAACATGACCACAGTGCTTTACAATATAATATAACAAATAACAGATCTGTGGCCCGTTGCAGAAAGAGTTGCAATCAATCGCAACTCTAGAAACCATGCGCAACTTGATTTTCAACCAATCAACAACGCGCATTTGGGACGTGCGATTGATATTTTGACTTGCGTTTAAAAACAAACTCTTTCTGCAACGGACCCCTGCTCTCAAAGCGCTTACTCTACTTTATTACATGTACTGTATCTGATAATGTCATTGATCTAAGATTTTTTTTTATCCCAAAGAAAACACTTATGTGGTAACATACATTTAGGGAGAATATAGGAAACTTGATATTTAACCAATCAGAATGGCACGTTTGGGACTTACATTCAATATTCTGAGTTGAGTTTGAACAAAACTCTTTCTGCAACAAATGTGTGTCTCCTTGAGTGCAATTTCCAATCATGACTAGTATTTCCATTAATATTTATCAACTACATTGTCATTCTTGGTGTGCTTACCATCTCATAGCTGTCACTACTGATAGACCTGTCAAACGAGGGCGTGCTCCCAAGCTTTGAATCGCTGTCTTCCGAGCTTCCTACGATCGCGCCAGTGCTTGAGCTGGGCGACGAAAGGAAGTTGGTGCTCCCCTGATTGTCCATGATAGGCCATTCACCACTGGACATCTGATTGGCTTCCACAGGTTTGAAGCTATCAGATGACACCATCAGGAGTGACATGCTTCCGCTGCTGGCTGTACTGATGGAACTGTCCGCTCGGTTGGAGAAGTGATCACTGTTGGAGGCGGATTCCCCAGAGGTAACTCCGCTGTCTGACCCTCCTACGGAGTTCCTGACGGGGAAGGAGGTCGACTGCGCTTGGGAAGGCGGTCCAAAGGGAGAGGGGTGTGACCCTGAGGATGGCAGAGTGTCAAAGCTGGCTAAGGGGTTGGCATAGCCTGACAGGTAGTGGGAGTCCCTCTGGGTATTTTGAGGCATACCCTGTTCAGAGAAGCCATGATTTATGATGGTGAACTGACTGTTAGGGTTGACATTGAAGAGATTGTCCTGATTGGCAGTAGCAGGCTGGAATGCTTTATTATGCATCTCGTAGATTGGATTAAATGAACCTAGATTGTCACTATACCTTGCTCCACCGCCACCGACAGGCATCCCTTGAGCAGGTTGAGGCGATGGTCTAACCTTGGGCTTGGCCCCTTGCGGCAGGTTGGTTCTCTTCACCGTTGGGACGTTCCCATTCATGGACATGGTAAAGGGGCTGGTAGACGGTGAAGGGGTGCTGAGAGGGTCAAAGTCCTGGAGGACACTGTCCACATCCAGAGCAGACAAGGACTTTGTGCTCTTGGTCAGGTCTGGGCCATGTCCATTCCTCTGGACAGGATATCCGGCAGTGTGGATGGCATCATAAGACCCTCCTATATTGGCCGTTGGGAGTGTTTTAGGTGGTCGGGCAGGGATGGTCGGTGGCTTGTCCGACCGGTCATACATGGCAGGATCTCTAGGACGCTGTGGATGACCTGAGGTGATGTCATCGGATGGAAACAGATTAGCCAGCTTAGAACTAGTTGACTCCAGTGATAGGTTTGCCTGTATGACATGATGAAAACCACTTAACTTTTAATAAGTCAAGAATATAAACATCCTGCAGTTCACGTAAAATAAACAACAAATAAGGACTCAATACAGATTTAACAACTTGAATAATGGTAAAGTTTAGATAAGAGTCAATTGCTACTAATAGTAGCAGTAGTAATTCCTGGGGCAACGTCCTCTGATTATAGAAAATCTGTATTGCATTTACAAATTAGCTATATAATTTCATTAGCTCTTCAACTGTATCTAGATTGCTATATTAATTAACTACTAAATTCTTTAATAGGCAAAAGGTTTATATGTAAGAATGTTTGACTACGAAATTCATACTTGAAATTAGGATTAGCATTGGAATACAATAATAATAATTTACAGTATTCGTACAGCGCTACTCACAAACATGTCTCTATAAAGTGCTTAAGAAAAATACAATTAGAGAAGGAATTTCAGCAAAAAAATTTAAGTAATACATGTATAGTTCACAGTAGACTGTAGACAGTTGAGGGGCTATGATGCTAAGGGAAAAGGCTATTAAAAAAAAAAAAAAGGTTTTTAACATGGATTTGAATTCGTCTGTTGAATCAGCTTGTTTGAATGACAATCATTCAAATTCAAATTCATATTCAAATAAAATAATAGCCAGAAGGTAAAGAATAAGCCATGGAGCCATAGGTGGAAAGGAAGCATCTTTCAGTTTATGACTTTACCCCTTTCTTGGCACACTCCTCCACGCTAGGGCTGTCATTACTGGAGCTCCTGCCGACGCTATGGCTTTCTCCTGATGAGCTCCTCCTGGAACCAGCCTCAGTGCCAACCTTAGCCAGGAGCTGCTCTGATTCGTGCTCCGTCATCACACCCGCCAAGTCCAACTGGCCATCTTCCACCTGGAATACAAAGAGGGGTACAGGGCCCCGTAACATAAAGCTTAGCGATTGATCGTGGGGCTGGTTTCTATGATTGATTGCACTGATTATCATGTAGGATCAATTGTAGAAGTCAGCCCCGTGATCAATCGCTAAGTTTGGTTTTTATGGGACCAAGGTGGTGCAATCATACTGAGTGTGAACAAACACATCCGGTGGACCGTTTCATGAAAGTCTTTTCAGTGACTTTCACTGACAGAAGTTATAAGCTACTGCAGACCTTGCATCAGATCGCCTGAGAGCAAATAAGTCGGTGACAATACCTGACAAAAACTTTTCATGAAAATCCCTACATTGTCAAAGGACTGGTCTAGAATCATTCTGAAAGAACCTGTGGATGTTGGCCATATGTAGAGCTTCATTATGATTGTTTTCTTAGCTGGTTTCTCCAGAAGCAACTGTTAATATCATCTCCTGAAAATTTGTTTTGGTCTTACTCTATATTACTCACCTGATGATGTTATCTCTGATGAGCTCTGTTCTTTTTTAAAGCATATCAATGCTCCAGGTGTTTAATTACAAAATAAGCAAAGGAATGTTCCAAGTTACCATCAAACACAATCTACATTTTTGTATGCTGAAGCCGATCTTCAATCTCTACCCTATGACAGGAATTTCCCGAAATATTCTTGAAAGCATCGTCTGCCTCACCTCTTGAAGTCGATCTTCAACTTGCTCCGAGTCGCTCTGCAGGACGTCAACGCTCCAGGTCTCGCTGCCCGTCTCCTGGGGATCATTGAGAGGTGGATGGACGTCCAGGAAGGAAGCTGTGGCTCCCTGAAGGTTGGCCTCCTCCTCGGCTATCTCCTGGAGATGATCATTGGGGAGAGGTTCCGAGGTGTCGCTGCCGATCACGTCCGTGCTCCACGTCTCGCTGAAAGTTTCTGTGGAATGGGCGAGTTTGAATCAGTAGGGATTGAGTAAACCGGGGTTAAAGTTAATACAACTTTGCTTATAAGAAGGAGTGTAACCTTTAAAGTTGGTTAAGTGTGCTACCATCTGAACGGGACTGCTATGTTAGGGAAGTTAAAACATAGAAGAATATATACCATCTTGTTTCAAAGATGAGTACTAGAGTAGCACGAGATGGAATGAATGGGAGACATGATGCAATCACTTCCAGACCACGACCCTGTTTCATAATGGACCTACAGGAATGGAAACCTTGTTGTTACGGTACGTTCCATGGTAACAGGCTTGATCCCCATAGCGATAGATGTAACAAACTAAAACCAATTTTCCCTCCCTTTTCCTTTCCTCCTTTCTCCCTGACCCCCCTCCCCTTCCCCCTCCACCATCGCAATCATATTTCACCTGGCACCATATTCTTGACATCTTGGAGGTTGGTGCCGATGTCAAACTTCCCAAACTGGTCTGTGATGTTTGTATTGTTTGGGAGCTGGGTCGAGTCAATGATTTCAGGTCTGTTGTGTTCCGTAGTGCTGCTGGCCATGCTGATGGCCGACCTTGGGGTGTTCCGTCCACTCAGATTGCTGACATTCTCCCCCTCTAGATCCATGGAGTAGACTGAATTGGATGCACCTGATGAACAAAATCAAAAGTGAAGGTAAATGCCAGTTGTGGTGAACAATTTCAAGTAAATTGATTTTCAGTTCTTTGATTTAATTTCTCAAAGTAAGCACGACTGGATGAATGAGTTCAAACACATTTTGGAAGGGTGTTTGGACTGTTTCAAAGGTTTTATTGTAGGGCAATCAATAAAATAGAGGACAAAATGATATGTATAATTATTTTGTTGAATTAACAATGATGTGGAAACTTTTTCCTTACATGAAATCCCCTCATTGCTGACCAAAAGTAAAATTGTGTGTAAGCAAAAAATAGATATACTCTCAACTAATCATTTAGGGATCATTTTTATGGGTGTTGTTAGCACTGGCAAGAATATGGTATTATCCGACAGTTTGAATAGATAACAGTCGGACCCCTGTTTCTTAGCCAATCAAAAATGAAGGTAAGCTGTCAGATTTTCAGACTACAAGGCCCATATTCTAAAGTAGGGTGTAACTTAGACCATGATCTACATGTAACTCTTAAATTATGGGGAACCAAAAATGTCAAAATTTTCAGTTTTCTATGTTTACCATGCTCTTTCCAAATTCTTCACTGGTGAAGACAACTCCATTATTCATCCTACTCAGACATTGAAGTACAAACTGAGAGTCAAGTGGGCTGATATACTGAAGCTCTATTTTTACAGAGATTAATAAATCACAATTGGTTATCCATAATTAAAACCACAACTTTAGACCAGAGTTGAAAATAAAAACCAGACCTCGGAATATAGGCCTGTATGATTATGAAATACTCCCCAGGACCCGATTTGCCATCTCACAATACCTATAGACATGGCCTCCATCATGTTATCGCTGTTCCCCGACGCATCGGCTGAGAATCTCAGATGCTTCTCGGGCATCTCGCTGATGGACGCCAGGTTACCACCGCTCCGGATCTGAGAGGCGTCGATGGAATTCGTCTTCTTTGCCTTCTGGGGTAGCGAACTAAGAACCTGCACAGGAAAGCCACATGAAGATTATTTTTAAAGGGACTATGGGAGGTGTATCACAATGCTGATTTTGTTGGCTTATGTCGGCTTTTGCTACAAAAAGCATTCAAATTAAAAGGACGCGGGCAACAAATCATTTGTTATCACAATTTTTTTTAACTGCCTAAATCTGTTGGACAAGCTTGAACCTGGCAGTGAATAGGTATTTCCTGGGGATCCTTTCCTTCATTTCTGGGGCTCTTATGACCATTTTTGGGGCATAATCGCCCCAAGCCGCGGTGTAATTTTTCCCTGAAAGGCAGCCAAGGATTCATCACAACAGGTACATGTATGATATAATCAAACGTAGCAGCGTTGAACAGTGCAAATAAAAATACTGCTCTTTTTGGCATTCACAGGTTAGTATCTCTTCATTTTGTACAGGGAACTTTGGTCTCTTTTTCTACCATTCTATAAGGAAAACTCTTTACCTTATCATAACGCCCACTATATAGATCATTACCTTCGGAAGAAAGATAAATCATAGTCTTATTTACTTACCTGTACATGGGATTGAAAGTGAAAGTGCGCGTAAAAATGTACAAGTGGTTATTAAAGTAATTCCAGCAACAGGAGCCAATGAATTATGTATATTTATAAAAATGCTATCCTCATTAATTATATTAAAGGGGAAATTTACCCTGACAATACAAAATTGGTTTTAATAAAAGCATAAAAATATTGGTGAAGGTTTGAAAAAAAATCCATCAAATATTCAGAGTTATGACTTTCAGATTTCAA